>NC_137653.1:2275797-2550683 GCF_963422515.1 Blennius ocellaris | reverse complement strand
CTGTTACACGTTTTGATCATGAAACGCTGTCGTCCCCTCCATATGTTCCCTGTGCACATTTGCATAAAAGTAGTTTCCTGCATCCTCTTAAACGAATAAAGCGAGGCTCCCCGGAGCTTCAGTCATAGAAATGTGAACAGCCGCCGCCGCCGTCGTCTGAATGATCGCTCCGATGGAGTTTGGAGCATTAACATAAACACTCCGTTGTTTCTGTGTTTTCCAGAGTTGCCCGCTGATTCATCAGTAAAGTCGCTCGACACCAAAACTCTGTTTGTGAGAGTTTCTCCCACCACAGCCGAGGCTTAAACACACAACACGGGATCATTTGTCTCCAAACGTGTCACCCTAAATCGCTTTGTTACCCCCCCCTGCCCCCCCGCCCCCCCGCCCCGCCTCCACAGTGATGAACTATAAGTGTCCAACATGCAAAGCAGCTTCTTCTGGGGGAATTCCTAATGCAGGTGTTTTGTTTTTTTCACTGTTAATGTTTAAGAGGTGAACGCAGGACTCTCGTATGAAGATCCTGTTTCTGCAAAGGTTGTATTCAGGCTAATACTTTCCTTTGTGCTTCAAGTCTGTGTCGTCGGGGGTGGGGGGGTGGGGTATTCAGGAGATTCGGCGCTTCGGCGGTTTGCAAAATTTACAAGACCGACCGTGTGGAGTAACTGTTTCTGAAAACTGGCAGCAAAAACAAACACAAAGGTTCATTTACGGCAGATTAAAACACTCTTGGAAATAAAGATTCCACGACACGGCCTAACTCGATTAACTGTCAATATCGTCAGTGGATGGTTTTCGTTATTACAACAACGGCGGAAGCTCCTTCCCTTCAAGGATTATTTGAGGTAAGATTAGTGCAGAGTAATTATTGCTTCGGCTCATAATTGGAAAAAGCTATTTGGCTCATTGTGCTCGTGCCACCGTTTTGAATTTAACAGATAAACCTATTGTGTCCATTGCATTGGGAATCCTCTGACAATAGAAAAGGCATTTAAAAGGTGAAATGGATTTTTTGGGCTGTAGTACTTTGGGGACAAAGGGGTTCTGTAATAATAAAAAAAAAAAAGCAACAAAGTGAGATGATGTGCTATTTTAAGTGACAAGCTGAATAAATCAGAGGTGACTAAGAATATTTTTCTTTTGTCTTTCTTTGTGTTCGTTCAGACATTTGTGTGTCAGGAAGAGACGCCAGATTTTCAACCGTCGGCTCGCTGAAGCAGGATGGTCAAATCCAACAGTTTCACAATAAAAGACTAAAAATTAGACAGTTTTGACGTTCCGTCGTTTGTGGCGACTCGCAGCTGCGTTTATATGTAAATGCCAGAAACGCAGAGAAATATTACTATTTGAAATACCCGCTAGGTATGTGTAAACGCTAAACATTTTCAAAGACTGACAACCAGCTTTAATGTTGAAAAGGCTCGTCCTTTCTGAAAAAAATAAAAGATTTATTGAATATTTCCTGTTCACCATTGGATGGTTTTGGTTTCTAGCGAAATCTTCACACCAAAAGTTCTGGAGTAACTTCCTGTCTGAGGAAAGACATTCGTCTCCTGCTGCCTCTTATTTCATTGCATGAATGCCTCGGCCCATTTCTTTATTATTTTTAACACCTCTAATCGTCAGTCAGACGGGGACTCTGTAAATGATGTGTTACCTTCGATTTGAAATTCAGATTCCTCTCTTTAAGAAAAACAAAAACCCCCCAAAAAACCGGACGGTGCATATTAACGAGGACGCACATGTAAATATGCAGGAGAGCCAGAGCTGATTTCCATCTCCCAACAAAAACAACAATAACAGGAACAGCAGGAGGAGATTAAAGTGTAAAAATTTTTTTTATCAGAGGCAACATTAATGGAGGAAATATTGTTGATTTCAGAGCAGAGAAGGGAGCATAGCAACCACAATCCAAGACGGAGAAGTGGCGGCGCACGCTGTCCTGTTTCACTTTTCTGCTTGCCGAACGGCGTTTATTCCATCGGTTCACAGAAAACCAGAAGCGCATCTGCGTCAGGATCAAACTCAAATTGTGCAGAGGACACCTCGTTCAGTTCTTTATCAAACAAATGTTCATATATTCACGTCTAATCTTGTTTTTATTCATCCGTGGAAAAGAACGATATAATATCTGAAATAGGTGAGTCCTGTGATGGCGCGTGTGTTTGTATTGGGGGGAAAAAAGGCATCGGGAAGTTAATAAAGCCCCGTCAGGAGTCAGTGTTGAACGTTACTCCCGAACGAGGCGGGCGACCTCGAGGCGGCTTGAGGATTCAACGTGCGTCGAGTTGCGGTGGCGTTCATGGGAATGTTTAAAGGATATCGACGTCCGTGGACACCGAGTTAATCTGTGCCTGTGAAAGCAGGTACTCAGTGGTTTCCAGGGGAAATGGTAAGAACTGCATACATGTACTTGTGTGTGGTGTGTGTGTGTGTGTGAGCGTGGTGTGATTAATGAACGGCCCAGGACAGGAAATGGTTTGTGGGTAGTTGAGGTAATACTCACCTGCAGAAAATCTTATCCCAATCATCTTTGCAGCAACCCTACTATAAATTCTCAGCTAATCTGCATCCAAATTAAAGGAATAAGTGCTCTATTAATCTCCCCGCAGTCGTACTAATGCTCATATTAGATGAGCGTTCACTGCCGGATGTAAACTGAGCAGCACTGATTCAGAAGGGACCTTTAGACCAGGGTGTCCAAACTCGGCCCTCGAGGGTAATGATGATAAACAAAACCCTCCCGACCGACGAGGAACCCAAAAGACTTGCAGCCGCCGCTCTGTGTGTAACTCCAGACATCAACCGTGGGCCCGAACGCCGGAATTCTCTCGGCAGATATCAGTTTCATACAAACTAAGAGGGAAAACTTCTATATATCAAGATGAAGAGTGTCCGGGTTGAAGCCTGTACATCAGATCACACTTGACATATACTTTTCAGCTCTTCCATTGCAGTACTTTGCACCTGTGACTCCAGCATCTCTGTGATCTGTCACCACTCCGTCTGATGATTTTCATCCTCCTCCGCCTCCTGGGCAGAGCGGCGTGCAGCTTCGCTGCTTAAATATTAAGTACATAGCTCTGCCTCACCCCCCCCCCTCTCATCCATCTAGTTCCCATCTGCTCCCGCTGCCCCCCCCCCTCCTTTTGTGCCTCGACCTGCTCCTCCGGGGTGGAGGAGCAGGTCGACGACCCATCTGCCCCGATCGCACAGATACAATATGCGGCGCAGGAGAGGCGGACGCGACGCCTGTCACTTTACCGTAATGACGGACGCCGCCGCCCACTGCACCGCACTGAGCTCTGCTGCGGCGCAGACGCAGAAAATCCTCTCCTAGAATATACAGTACGGGTCAATAAAAGGCTGCTTCCAACCAATCCGTCCCGGCTGAGTGATGGAAAAGACCAAGTCTCTGCCAGTAAATCAATTTTCAGTGCACTGCGTGTCGCCCACTTCACAGTGACAGACAACAGCAAATGCAAGGTGAAGTAAAAGAATGGATGGAAAAAGAAGTAGTGGTAGTTGTTATTTAGGATGCTGAAGGTGTACAACCTTGTAGGACACAGGAAGTGAACCTGGCAGCATCGAAGATGTACTTGAAAAGTACCATGTGTTGCAGTGATCTTGAGCCTTTACTGTGGGTAAAGTTGATCACCTTGTTGAAATAAAGCCAACTTGTATAGAATGCTGATCGTGAGCAGGAGCAAGAAAAACACTCATTATTGATAATCTGGTCTGAAAGTCAAAAAGAACCAATAAATAGCCTACGTATCATCCCAAACCCCTCCCATCCTTAAACTCGCTTCACTCTTTATTTTGGCTAGTTACAGTGCAAAAATTACATTTTGTGCGTTCAGTTTTATTGTGCTTAAAAGTTCACCCAAACTTTTTTTTTTAAGATTTCCTTGAAAACATTAGGGTATGATAACTTTTGGACTAAATGACCCAGGAAGTAAAAACAGGTCTGAATATAGTAGAAATTAATTCCAGTAGCCATCTTTGAAACTTTGCGAAGAAAATGCGCCAAACTGAAAACTTTTACATTTGATAATGGAATATATATTTAAAAAGGTATTGGTTTTATTAGTTTTACTTTTTAATTTAGCTTTTAAAGTTTGTTTTCCTAGAAATGTAAGACGCTGGTTTAGTTACAATCATTTTATATAATTTCTTCTTAATCTTCGGACATTTTGCTGCCCTAATAACTTGCGCATTTGATGCATTTCACTGACTTGAAACCACCTCATTAAAAAAAGAAATCAATGTAGAGATGGAAGCTTTCTGCGGGGCAACTGGGGTCCAATCCCCCCCCGTTCCTCTGCGTTTAAACGCGCAACTGTGCGTCAAAGCGCAAAGTGCTTGAACGCACCGTGCGTCGTGACTGAGCGGGGAGCGCACCAGATCTCCGCTTCTCCCCCCCCTCCCCCTCCTCCACCCCTCCCCACTCCTGGTCCTCTAAATGCGGCATCGATCTTCACTCTGATGCGCCTCCTCCTCCTCCTCCTCCTCCTCCTCCTCCTCCTCCTGGAACGGTAGAAACAGGTAGGACACGCTCCCGATTTGGATTTAAAAAAAATAATTAAAAAAATCACCCACATGCCCGTTTTGCGGGTGGAGGTGGGAAATAGTCCTTCATATACCACTTATCTATTTTTTTCCCCTCTGGATTGTGTCTATGCGGTGGTTGGTTGATTGGTTGGCGGTTGATGTCCAGACATCAGCGCGGTTGATCTGCGTCGACGCGCACTTGCTCCCCGCACCGCACCGCACCGCACCGTCCGTCGTTGCCACAGAGACGCGCTTTGCGCCGCAGGTACGCAGCGCGGCACGCGGGCACGGATGCCACCAGTTCCTCCCTCCCTTTCCCCACCTCCATCCTCGTGCGTCCGCGCCGCGTCTCCTTCTCTTCCCGCTCGACATCATGACATCATGACATCATCACCTCTTCATGGCGTCACGGGACGACCTGCTTTCTGTCCTTCACACTTTCTCCGAGGAGTTCCCGGTTCCTCTGCTGAATTCTTTCTTTCTTTCTTTCTTTCTCAGAGCTGCACGTGCACTTCTTTGTTCATCCACAGTTACTGGGAGGAGTGACTTTATTTTACATTTCGATAAGTTTGCATGTTCTCCCTGTGTGTAAAGTCCACAAACACATGCATGTGAGGCGCGGCGTTTACAAACCCAGCAGAGTCCGATTATTAAGCAGTTAATGTGTCAGATGTCATTTTGGAAAATACTTCATTCATCCACCCGTCTTCTATACTTTGATCCTGCACAGGGAGAACATGCAGACCCCCCCCCCCCCCCCCCCCCCCCCCACCAGCGTCCATCACTGCTCCACTGTGATTTAATCAAAAAGAAAATAAAGCTAAAACAAATGAATCCCAATTAAGGATATTCTCATTAGATAATCTCATTCAACAGTAATTTTTTTTTATTTTTACCAGCAGCCATTTTTTCTCAATTGAAGAGTTGAATAATGACTTTCTAAAGAAACAAGCTGAAAATGACCCAAGCAGCTGAGTTGAGGAGCTTAATGAAGTATTTTAAATGAAAGCATAGCAGCGACGTGACAACTTTTACTTGATGTGTGACTTTTAATGACCCTGTTACTTCAGCCACTATCAGTTCATGACGTCAGACTGTGTTCAACACACTTGTGACACGTTGGGAACCTTACCTTTACATCATGAAACACTTCCTGCTGGTTGATCTCAGCTGCATCATTGACTGGATGGATTGAGCCCTGAAAATACCTTTTCAATGAAATCTTACCGAGTCTTTTCGTTCTCTTTTAACCAAACGTGTCACGTCACTTCCTGTTTGCTGAGGTAGCGAAACTCAAATTCACTTCTTTTTTTTTATATTACCCCTGCAAGGCGCTACTATCACATGCCATACAAACACCTTCATTGCTGAAGGAACAGGAAGTGTTTTGTGCCATTTGTTGTTGTCCCCCCCCCCCCCAGGATTCTGATTGGCGTCTCATTACACCACCATCTATCGGTCTGGCATGCTCACAGTAGAGTCTAACAAGGTTTTCATGCATGCTTGTGTGTATTTAAAGATATTTTCTGTAAACGATCTGGTGCGAACAATGCTGGGTTTTTTTGTTTTTTTTTAAATTAAACACAAATCGTGGAATATCAGTTTTTTGTAAATACCTGGCTATGTGTATGTGTGGCCTTGGCTGAGCACTGACAGGTGGCTGATGGCTTCCCTCACTTCACTCCAGTCACTTTCTTTTTAAATTGATTTGTAGTTATATAACTTAAGCAGAGGTAAAAAAAAATATCGTAGTATCCCCATACGTTTCCACAGGTAGAAAAACCTGTATTCTATTTTCTAGCTTAAAATGCCTGTAAATGAGGATATAAGTGTGTGTGATGGACTGGCAACCCTTCGAGTGATCATTTTCCAGGTGCAGGATTGAAAACGGCCATCTTGCTGGTAGTGAAAATAGACTGTATGCAACTGTATGTAACTTTGGCCGTGTGCAAGGCTAATTGCTACAGGTGTCAGGAGGCGGCGTCTCAAGGTGAACCAATGCAAATGGGTTGAGATTTCACCCTCCACATCTGTGACGCTTAAAAATAAGCTTGAAGAGACATCTGAATGTCATTGGAAGGGTTTTCTCTGAGACTCCTTTACGGAGATGGAGGACATCTGTTCTTTTTCACTGCAAGAAGTCAAAAAAGATGAAATCCAACTTTCTTCTTCACAAATCTAATCTTATTTTTTTACAAATGACACTGTGAGTAATGCATATATAATTGCATGTTTGTTTGCGTTTCTAACAGCGTGTGAGTCAGTTTAGTGTGTTTGGATGTGTCACACCCCTCGGGGGGGGTTTCAGGGGTAGGAAGTGACGCTAAATGTCTTTTAAGTGGAGGTGAAATGAGCGAACGTCAGGTCACGTTTCAGAGTGACGACGACTCCCCGTCGCGTCGACAGAAAACAGTTGATGAGTTAATAGAAGCATGAATTTTGATGAGCCATTTTAGGATTGTTAATTACCGCCGCACGTTCGGCACTCCTGTCTGTCACTGTCGTATCGCGGCACGGCGTTGGGATTCATTTCACCGTGACCAATTCGTGCCGCAACAATCAGAAACACACCACTGCGGGCATTATGGTCCTCACAGAGCCTCCGGACAGATGGATGAAAAACAAAACAACAAAAAATAATATTTTTTTTGTGTGTTTTTTCCTCTGTTCTTGCATTGCTCCCTCCTCCTCCTCCTCAGTTTTGCTCTGCTGCTTGATTGAATGCATGTTGTCTTGGTAGCGTAATCACAGTGATCGAGCCGGATCGTTGTTTTGCCTGTCCAGATGTGCCAATTTGAAACTTGGGACCACATTTATCCATTTCCCCCCCCCCAAAGCCTTTTCTTTGGTTTTGGATTTTGTGCCAATGACTTTCTTCTTGAAGTGGCCAAAGAGTGATTGGGTCCTTCTATCATGAGGGTTTAACATTTACCAACGTGTCTCTTAGCGTTCGCTACGTAAGGACAGATCGTGTTTGACTTGAAAAAGCAAAAAACAAAACAACAAACAAACAGCTGGCGTGTGACTGTTTCTCCATTTCGATGTTTGCGTTACTGCCTCCGAAACATTTGGCCGTTCACCTGCTGCCGTGGCCCAACGAGCAGCCGCTCTTTTAATCGTGACCACAATGCCTTCTATTACGCTCGTAAAAAAAAAAAAAAAGTCACCTATCTTTTTCCATTTGTGCCCGAATCCTTCGTTGCGTAAGCCTGAATGTTTACGCTGTAGTGGAGTGTCGACCGGTCTGGTTCCTCTCAGCCCTGGCAAAGAAAGTGGACTTGCTGTTAAATAATCTGGACTCCGGGGTAAACTGCACATTAGCGGGCTTACAGTGGGCTGTTTGTGTTTGGAGCATTCAGGTCAAACCTTTTGCTCAACAAAGAGCCCGGCGGGACCGAAAGAAACTGAGAGCCTTTTTCACTTTTGAGGAATTATACGCCACGGCAATGTAAGTGACGGATTCATCGCAGTAGAATGGGAATAGATTCCATACGGGTCTTTTATTAATGCTTTGTGTGTTTGTGTGTGTGTTCGTGTGTGTGTTTTATTCATACTCTGACTTCGTGGGCTTAAAATTCCTGCCATGTATGAGGCGCAGCGGGAACCTCCTGAGTGGTCACCTAAGTTGCTTCCTGCTGACTCGCTGTTCTTTGTTACACTGTACGTGTCCATCGGGCATTAGAAAAGAGTGGGCGTTCTTTTTTTTTTCTCAAGTTGCATGGTGGGAGTTCACATGATGGTTTTGACAGGGGAAGCTTATTTGCTAAAGGCCCAGTGACAGGGAACTTATTTTAGAAAACAACACAGAAGCAAGACGTTTGCGTTTCGTGGAAGTAATCGCCGACCCTGCGTGGGAAGATATTTGACTCGCCGGTTGGTAGTTGGGGCGTCTTTACTGAGCTTCAGGAAACACTGAAGGTCAGTATCCAGCAGCAAACGCAGACATTTAATCTTGACGTTGATGCTTGTATCGCAGGCAAAACGTTCGCGGGGGATGCAACCGATACCACTTTATTAAAGGACGAGTACTAACCTTGAGTACCGATGCAAGTACTTAATAAATGCCATTGAGCTTTATTCATGCACAGTTACAGACTTTAATCGTGAAGCATGTAGCATCGCTGGCGCGTGAGCACCGGAACTCTTTAGCATGTAGCGTGTAGCATGTAGCATGTTGCTACTGGATCCAGTGAGCAGTTAAACTGATGAGCGACATCGTTCTAACTCTGCTGGTCCAAATGTCTCCCGTCGTATGAAGTATCATTCGCCTCCTCTCGATGTTTTGGCACAACATAATTTACAGTCCATCTTTGTTTTGGTCATTGTCATGAAAGAACTTAAAAAAAAACCGAGCACTGACATTGTCTACCTGCTGCTGTCGGTGATGGATGACGTCATGTAATACTTGCTGTATGAGCTTTTACAAGTACTCTGTGTGGTATCGAACCTGTTACTAGTATCGGTACTGATGCATACTGCCAACATGATTTATATTTATAATCCATCCTTTGAAATCTATTCATGTTCCTCTCAGGATAATAAAAGACAAAAGCTGACAAAACAAACACTCCATTATTTTCAGTTAGAGCCTGTTGACAGACGTGCGTCGTGTTTGCTACGTCTGTACAGTAATGTTTGTAATGTTACGGAAGTTCTCCTTTCCCCCTCAAGAAAGAACAACTAGTTTTTACTGAGAAATGGGGGTAATATTCAACAGCTAGAGGAAATTCTGTGGAGAGAGTACTACACAGTCCACACAGCGAGGAGGCGGGACAAACCAAGGCTGAATGCAGGAGGCCATCGTTTACATCTGGTTTACTTTCAACAGTGTACTTAACTTTGTTGGTTTTTTTTTTTGTATTTTAACTTTTTCTATGTTTAAAAAAAAATAAAATAAAGAAAAAATAAGAGATCCTAGCCAATGTCGTGATCTCGTTCAAGACGGCTTTAAATATATGTAAGAGAAACTCAGAATCTTAAGAACGTGGTTTATTCAACCTTAGCCCCACTTGAGCCCAGAGCCATTGTATTTTCTCTTTCTTCTCTTCAGGCCAGTCGGTTTTTAAAACGTACACGTTTCGAGCAGATTCTCCCACGTCTTCATGAGAAACGTCGTCCGTGGTTGTGCGATCCATGACGTCAATTAGGTCGTCAAAGGTACTATGTTGTAAAAAATTTACTTTCCCAAAGACAAACATGTTTCTGAACAAACTAAAGGCATAATAGGATTAATTGAGTAAAAACCACGGTGCTTTTTATTTGGCCTAAACCTAAATTTGTGATTTAACTTTTTTTTAAGCATACCCACAGACTTCATATACATTGAGTCAGTGTTGCAAAGATGCAATTTCCTAATGCAACAATGAGACCTGAAACAATATTTTCTTTATAATCTGTATTATTAATTCTTATATGTGACAATTAAAGCATTAATTTATTGTCGGTTTTCATCAGTGGAAAGTGTTAATACAAATAGACACAAATGAACACTCCTTAGTTAAGTAGGTTACATTCAACACTCATTAAATGAACACTGAGAGGGCGACACAATAAGCGACAGACCTCGCAGACCAGACCATCTTTACATTTATGCAGTGTCGGTATATGAGAGAGATTGAAGACTGTAGTTTTTGCTCTGCACTCAGACCAAAAACTCAACGAGGTTGACCTAAATGTACCCAAGGTGTCGTCCTCTAGTTATTTTTTCCTAAATACTTGTGTTTCATTGTGTTGAAGCAACGTCACTCGAGCACTTGGCTGAGTTTTTGTTTCACGTCTTCTACCTCAAAAACAGAAATCGTCCCGAATCAGCTGGGCCTATTAGTGGTTGGCGGGCAGATATTCATATGGAGAAGCTCTCAACCTATTGGCTTCAATAATCTGTCACTCAAAGATAAATGCGGTGATGATTTTTGCAGAGTGGAGCAATGGAGGAAGGAGTTTCATGTATTTTTCGAATTGCAGTCACTGCAATTAGCAAATCACAGCATCTTGGTTGACTTTGCATACAACTATTCACCCTTCCTTCCTTCCTTCCTTCCTTCCTTCCTTCCTTCCTTCCTTCCCTCTCTGCCTTTGACGTCTTATTCTCCTGCACACATGGAATGACGTGGTGGCTCCTGTGGGCTTTACACTTCACTGGCTGAATTTGGATGTAAATTAAAGTCGGTCTCCTCTGGAGAATTTATGGCTGGACATCCCAAAATGTGAGGGAAGTTCCCCCGTCATGTAAACGTTTCCTCGGATCCAGAACCCAGTCTGAATAAAGGAGCTGTTAAATGAGTGGATTCATGTGTGCACAGCAGTTTTCAGAGGTCTGTTGTTTGGCGTGCTCCGCGTCGAGGTCACCCTCATGTAGTATTCATGTGTTCCCACTCAGTACTTCACTGGACATTTTACACTTCCACTTTGACCTGGGATGGGGGTGCTGGACTGCGTGTGGCATCATCAAACCCACGTCGGTAATAAAAGATGATCTATGAAGTGCTTTGGGGTCAGGGTCACTCCGCAGGTCACAAGGTTGCCATATTACAGGTTGTTGGAGGCCTTGACCTCTCAGAAGATATTCAGCACGGGCGGTATAATCTGATACCGCGTGTTCAGTGGACGGTGGTACGATGGTGCACAACGACGTTCACAGTAATGTACAACACTGAGGCCATGGAGGAGCTGCAGCCATTTGTCATTGCAGCATTGAAGCTGTCCTTGTGTCGCACTCTTAGTCATTCTTTTTTCTTTTTGCAGAACAAGCTGTTCTGAAACCCACAACGTTCACACATCTGCACTAATTCCACTTTTTTATACTTTCTTTTTAAAGTCACCATCCATTTGTACATTTGCATGTACACCTGAAGATGAAAAAAAGAATTCAGGTAACAACATAGACACCATAACAGTCACCTCATACACATAAAAAAGGAGAACATATAACAGCAACAACCACAGACACACAAGAAAAAAAAAAGAAAAAAAACAATGTAAGAAAAAAAACACAACAAAAAATACAGTTAATTTAATCATAATGTTGTTGTAGCTGTGGTAATCCCTTGTTTTCTGTAATTCCACTTCTCATGCACTGCCTCTGTGCCCAGGCCTCTTTCGAAATAGTGTGATATGAAAACACAGAAAATGCAGAATGCTGTTGTGTTCTGAAATCATATAAAAGCCTGTGGACGAGTCAAAGACTCTCTAAATACAGCGAAAGCTGAGTAATGACAACCCTGCAGGGGGAAAGGTGTACTTCTGTACTTGGAGCTCACCTTGGTGGTCACGTTTCTCTTTTTCTCTCTCTGCGTTTTCACCTCTCGGTGTCAGTTAACCATCAGTCCTTGGAAATATTACAACTCTCTACTGAGATATTTTACAATTTGATTAAAACATATAAGCTCTTTTTGTATTTGATGGAACCAACACATCTCAAATATATTCAGATACGGCAGGAAAACTAAGTGGTACCATAAAAATGAGCAGGAGGAGAATTACTGTAGGTCTTTTCTGTTCTTTTTTTTTTTTGAAGAGAACCAATGATACTCCTGTACAGATATTCCTGTATTGTACACAAATTGTTTGTTTGTGTTGAGAAGCAATGTGGGAATTCTGGTCCACGGCATAAAACTTGGAAGACAATGAATATACGTAATAATTCATTGTGGATAATGGCATTGAATAATTTGAATCATCTGGAAATATTCCCATGTGCAAAGGGTAAAGTGAAACTGCTGCTTGCTCAAGAACACTTTGTCGAAAAACTGGTCCAAATTTAACGTCGAAAAACACAAATAAACCTGGCCTCAAAATACAAAGACAATTAATCCACAAACAAAACCAAACTCAGTGTAGGAACATGATCAAATGGGCTTTAAAACAGGTCCACACTTAGTCTCCAAACAAAATCAAACTCAATTTAGAAATGGAACTAATAGGTCCAAACTTATTGCATAAACAGGTATTTAAGTATTTATTGTAGTAACAGGTCCAGATTTAGTCTAGAACCAGGTACAGACATTTGTCCAAACTTAATCCCCAAACATGATCAAACTTAATTTTGAAACCACTAATCTTAATCCAGAAATAGGTCCAAACGTTGTCTTGAAACAGTTATGTAATATAACAAAAATATCTGAAAACAAAGCCCAGGATGTTGGCGTGAACAGAATTGCCTCGTAAAACTGCCACAACTCTTCTGCTCACTTCCCAGATGTTTACACCGACAGCTGCAAAAAAAAAAAGAGGGAACGCTATTGTAAACACGACCCTGTCCTATTTTCTTTCTCTGAGATGTGTGCCTTCTGCCTTCAAATTCAAAAAGAAGTCCTATTGTCCATTAAAGTGGGAGGAAAAATGTCTCGGTCTGCACTTCTGACATGTTGTTTATTGGTGGTTGCGGAAGAAAAATAAGGGTTTATGAGATTTGCAAATAATCGCACGGCGCGCTAACGTTTTTTGGGGTTGTAGTTCAGTGTGTGCATTCCTCAGCCGGTTAATCTGTGTTATTCAACACAGTCGAACTGAACCTCTTAGCCAGAGACTCGCTGTGCTGGAGTGACACAGCGGACGCTACAGTCCTTTAATAATTCCACCAAACTACCTCGAGCGCAAGTCTCCTTCAGAGAGACGTCCTCAGCAGTTTAGAGTGTGACACAGATTCTCTGTTCATCGGTATGAATACAGCCGCATTGCGATGCAACACGGTGGAGGGATTTTCACCGCTGCCGCCCTTCGTGCATTTCATAACCTGCAGTTGACCTCTCAGCTGCGAAGCATTCCTCGAGAGTATTTGAACATGCACCCTTGCATGGCCGCGGACGTAAGGAAAATCTCCGTTACGTAATTTATAAATCATAAAAAGAATGTCGTGCCGTTGCCGTGTATTCCCGGGTGGAAGATGTTGAGCGTGTAAGCAAAGCAAGCTGTGGAGAGATGGAGGAGATGCGCCAACAAGTGTGAACAGCCTGAGATATTGTTTACCTTCCACATATTTGTGTCCCGTCACAAAAAAATACCGAAAAATCTAAAAGAGTTCAGCCATAAATATTTGTCTTCCGCGTGCAGGGAAACGACAACACGGAGATTTCGTTTAAATTAAGTTAAATACTTCTGCTAAAGCTAACTTTAATGGTCAGGCCACCTCAATATTTCAAGTGAAAATCGTTCATATGTTTGGCTGGAAAGTCAAAATGAGATACTTCAACACCTCAAAATACAACGTTACTTCTGATCTATGCCGGAGGAGGATTTTTAAACACACCTTAATAGGGCTGCTCAGAAATGACAGAATATTGGCAAAAAAAACAAAACATACAAAAAAGAAATAAATAAGATTCTGGGCACCAATTTCATCTTGAATCCTTCACTCTGCATATTTGATGTCGTCCCTGACACCAACATGGACAAAGATTTGATATCCTGAGTTAGAATTCCGCTACGAATAGCAAAGAAAACAAGAACAGCATCCTGGTTGAAGCCGGCGCCCCCCCCCCCCCCCCCAAACATCACTCAGTGGAGGCAGAGCCTGAAAAAGAGTTTACACCATGGGAAAAAAAAAAAATCACAACAAGATTCCAGATGAATAGATTCGTTGCAAAATGGTTCCCAGTGACGCAGGTAATAGCTGAGCTCTAATCGTCTCTTATTATTATAATCTATAATTTGGCTTTTATGTTATTTTATAAGCAGGATTATATTGTGAAGAATTTAAGCAGAAAATTGTCAAATGGATTGAAAAGCATCTCCTGGAGTTCAAAGTTCAAAAAGAAAAAAAAGTTTCGTTTCAGAAAAAGTTCATGTTTACACCGCAATGTTTTGAAAACAGTCCGTTTCCACAGCAACAGCGTAAAAACTGAAAAACGATGTAATTTTCATTGTTTTTTTTTCATTTTTTGTTTCTTTACAACTATAAAGCTACAAAGTCCCAGGAGAACATGAACTGGGAGGAATGACTCTGGAGACAAACGTTGTTGTTGTTTATTACAGAGCTTGTGTGGAACAGCTATTTACCACAGTCATGTTGCAGCATTTCTACCGTCTCCACGGAGACGGAGCCCAAGCAACGTCGCCTTCCCGCTCGTGTACATGAAGATGCAGCATTTTTGAAAAAAAGTTACATTTTCAGTGGCTCCGTCTAAACAGACAAGCGAAACACAACAAAAGTTCTCAGTTTTCCTAAAGATGCATGATGAATCGGCAGCGTTTATTATTTGTACCCTGGTGTCCCGTGGGCCACATGTTATTTCTGATCCTCTCCACAGACGAACCATTACGTCAACGGTGCGAAAGAGATTTTGGCTTTAGAGACCACACATCACCACGGTGCCAGTATATTTGCACGAATAATCAAGTTTACAGCGACGGGTCACAATTACGCCGGGCCGAGGAGCCCGTATCTCACACCGCTTCACATTTGTTTTACTTTACAATATGTTGGCCGCGGCCGCGTTGTGGTGGAGTAATTTACTGTGCAATCTTTGAAGTGACTTGCTCCTGACAAATAGTTCAATAAAATCTTCTTTCTATTCTGCCGTATGGCTATTAGACCCCCCCCCCCCCCCCCCCCCTCTGACATATCATAAACTATTGCTGTGATCTGTGTGGACGTTAACGGTTACAGATGCTCCGGTAGCTTTGCTAGAGAGGCAAGAAGCTGCGCTGGAATGGGTTGAAGTCCTTTACACTCCTGCAGTCCATCAAGCTGAAGCAGGCCGGCGTGTGCGGATCTTTCCTGAGTCGTACTTGAGCAACGTGTGGCGAGGCAGTTTGACTTCCCCACTTTCCAGGCTAAAGTAGGCATGTAAAAAGTTCTCTGTGTGTGTGTGCGTGTGCGTGTGTGTGTGTGTGTGTGTGTGTGTGTGTGTGTGTGTGTGTGCGCGTGTGTGTGTGTGAAGGTTTTGGGGGTACTGTCTATTTACAGCTCGGCCTGTGGGAGATGTCCAAGTCCAACAAAAAGGGCAGGGGGGGCATGGGAAGGCCTCCTCTCTGCCTCGTGTGTCATCCCCGTCTGCTAAGACGTTAAGCTGTGTGTGTGTGTGTGTGTGTGTGTGTGTGTGCGCACGCTGTTTTTTTTTAATGTGAAAGCTTTGAAAAGACTCTGAGTGCATAAGTAGAAGAATATGACACTCGTGCATGCCCGGGCACACACACATGGCCGTTCAGAGGGATTGTCTAACAAGACTTGTATTTTCCTCGTGGCCCTTGCTTATTTACAAGACCAAATATTTAGTGTGGAGACGACAGTAATCCACTACTTTCAGAGGGAGGGGGAAAAGAATATAGTTCGGCTTTGAATTCAGGAACTTTTTAGTGAAGGTGTTTGGGTATTTCTGAGTTTATGTCTCGTTTCTAATGAAGTCATCCGGCTGAAAGCCTAAATACGTGTGATTTCCTTGGCCTGTATGTTCACATATAGCATTTCATGTCTAAATAGTATCTGTACGCACAAAGTCATATTCGCAAGTGCAATTTAGTCAGAAAGTAACCTTATATGTGTATTTAGATGTAGGCACAAGTAGAATACGCAAACTTCACATCTAACTGGGTGTCCGCTGGCTAATTGACTCCATTTCTTTCCTTTTCTGGACGTTTAAATGTACTTTTTGGCTCCGATTATTCATATACGACTTGTTTTCCCAGTGGTACAGAGTACTTGTTACAGCCAATAATGTAATAGCCGTAGCATTTGAGCCATTGTTGTAATAACCTTTCCATCATTTTAATACTGAAGGAGCATTCCCAAAAAAATCCTTTGAAAATGAAGTAACTGCAACTATTAATGGCACGATCCATAACCAAGTCTGCATTAGTCTTTAAATAAAAGTTGTTGTTTTTTTTGCAGGGTTTGATCAGTTTGCTTATCTAAAATACGTGTTTTAGACGACATAGTTGTCACACTAATTCATTGGGCATGCGTGCTCTCCAGCCCTAATGCAGTGGAGAAATGGTTCCCAACCTGTGGTCTGGGACCCCCGTGGGGCGTTTGCCAGGCATCGTGGGCGGCACAAAGCACGGTCTGTTCCATTATTCAAAATGGGCAAACATTGGCAGCACACCAAAAGAAAAGCTATTATATTACACTTAATAGAATGTTTTTGGAAATCAGAGATCAGAAAGGGAGGATACGAAACGTCTCGTAGAGTCAGCCAGGGAATTTAATACTATTGAAACGTGGATTAACGACTCACTCTGTCCCTGAAGGCATCGCTCATAGATACAAGGTAGAATAGTAGTAGTTACTGTGCGTGAAGCTCACGTAATACAACAAAATGGTGTGAAATCTTTTTAATATAAGCGCTAATCGGGGAGGGGGTCTCCATGGCAACCAAGGACAAAGCTAATTTTCTTAAAATCTTCTGCTGCTAAATAAACTAAAGATACGTTTTTACTTGAAACGTTGTGTAAACAGGGCCGAACTTTCCAGGAGACTACAATCCGTTAAATAAAGGAAAGTGTGGCGTTTAGCCTGCAGTGCAACATGTTTATGTTGCGACTTGCTCAGTTTGTGTGACTGATGGAGTAGCAATCTGTGACTAATCCAACTTCCGGGCATTTACACATGTTCCACTCTCAACACTGTCTGACTGACGGCAAACGCCGGTGGTAAATAAACACTAGTCATTTATTTAAACAAACGACCAATGACATGGGTAAATATTTATCTTTCCTTTCAGGAAGGGCGGGGTTCCTGCTAGCGGTGGGAGGGGAGCAGAAACGCTACTTTCTTAGGTAAAATGCGAAAGTGTGAATTAAGTCACTTACAAAACTTTGCAGAAACATTTTGCTCATCTGAAACTCTTGGCCGGTCCCCTGCGTTGTCTTTAAAAGCCCGAGACGGAGGAGATTGGCGCCGCTTTGCTCGAGGATCTGCTGGAGGGTCTTGGAGCGTCTTTCACTTCATGGTACATCACTTCCACACTCCTCACTGCCGAGGTTTTACCATTTAAGTTCTTTTTTAATCAGTCCTGAACTGCTGAAGTGTAAAGTTTGGAGTGTAGAATACGAAGTCAAAATGCTTCTTTTCAGCTGTATTCCAGAGGACTTCACTAAGCCTGACACGTCCTACAATAAATGGATTATTAGGCAATCGAATATGGTTGTGAATAATATGTCATTTTTATTTGACTCAATTTATTCTATATTTTCGACAATACTGGTAATTGAGAAATCCATGTTTCTCATGATCGTTACTGATAAATTACACAAGAAAGACTCGGGAGTAGTTAGTAAAGGAATCAACATGATAGCTTTGCCTCTGGCTTAGATTGTATAACTGGCATAACAGTTACAATCTGAACAAAAACACGTACATGGTAAATGGACTCAATTTATATAGCGTGCTTTTTAAGTGTTTTACGCTGTTAGCCACATTCCTCCATCCACACACACATTGACTCGAGGATGCTTCACCACATGGAACGGGACAAAACGCGGGATCGAGATACCAGATAAAATATTAACAGAAGATCAGAAAATACCCTGGAAATAAACTTAATCGAAGCAATTTTGGTTAATTATGATTGGATCTACACATTTCCATTACTGGACTATGTGACAATTACAAAAAAAAAAAAAAAAAACCCTAGTAAATATTGGTAATACATCACTATTTACTCTGTATTTTTAACTCTTGCTGGTTTAGTTGTCGATAATAAACTGCTGTTAGTGTGAGCGGAGGATCAGGTGCGTCAGTCCATTAACAGATCAAAGTAGTAACTCCTCGTGTCTGAATGCAAGTAAACAGGCTACGTGTTGGCAGGAGCCGCCGCTCCCCTGCTGTGAAGGAGTCGCTGCGTGGCTGCGGCCAAAAGGCAGCCCTCCTCTACACAGTACAGTTATTTCATAAAATGTTTTTATTGTGTGACATTGAAAATTGTGGACACCCTAACAATCGGTTGAACATTCAGCCACATGAATGTTGTTTTGATATCCATTTTCTATTGTTTACCCTCTCGAATGTCTTTCCCGCTGTCTCTGGACTCCTTATTAACACAATTTGCCAACATTTTGCTGTTTCACCAACTTTCCAAAATTGTCTGCGTCGTTGCAATACAAGGTTCCACCACCAGATGGTGTATCGAGTCAAAGAAGCAGCATTGGGAATGCCTAGAATATTTTTGGCTGCCACACGATGCTGTAGTCTAAAATGATGAGCTTTTATTCACCTTCTGGACGCCCGCCACTACCGTCTGAACAGAAGAGCCAAAACTCTGAAAGCTGAATATTACACAGTGCTCATTTAAAACAAAGCTAGAGGAATGGGATGAAATCTTCTTGTAGTTTTTTTTTTTTTTTTGCTTCAAAAAGTGCATTCTGTGATAAAGCCATTTTATCTGTTTCTACACTGAGTTTCTCTAAATCAACGTCAGTGGAAGGTTGTGAGCTCGGACTGCAAGTGGTTATTGAAAATAGCTCGGAAGAAGAAAAAAAAGACGTTGGTCTTTTTGTTTTTGTTTTTGCAAGAAGAATTCAAAAGAAACCTCAAACAAATGCAGAAAACTGAGCGCACACTGCGTCGCGGCATGAGTCCCTTTGAGAAACGTCGACGGCCGTCAGGTTTTTTTTTGCCTTTACGGGATTGTGGGAATTGTTTTGTACCTAAGTGTTGTGCCACTGTCTGCTCTGTTTGGGAGGTCATGCTGGCCGGTCCTATATATACACAACACAAACTCTCTCTCTCTCTTGCTCTCTCTCCCTCCCCCCTCTCATTCTCCATCCCTCTCCCTCTCTCCCTCCCTTCATTTGTTCTAGGGACAGAGCCCTAGTGTGAAGCCTTCTTGTTCTCGTACTTTGCAGTGCAGCTTTCTCGGCGTTCAGAATGAGTTCGCTCGGAGACAATACAGTGTCCCCGCGCCGCGGCAAAGCCTGGTTCGGCCCGCTGTCTCCTCCCGCCACCAGCTCCCTAGGTTATATTTAGTGTTTGAGCGACTGGGCCGCCTTGCCGCGATCAGGAACTCGCATCAGCACCAAACGGGGATATCTGTGGAAAGCCCTACCCAGCGCCACCAACACCACACTGTCCGCAGTCTGCAGGTCCCACTGTAAGTAAGCGAGCGGCATTTCCGTAGAACTGAAGAGAGAGACGGGTCTGGCCTCTGTGGAGGGAAGCGCAGAGGGATTAGAGTGGAAGCAGTTACACTTCACTTCACACGTACCGTGCTTCTTGTAATCTTTTAGTGTTTCCGCCACTTGAAATATCCTTTAACTGTAAACTCGACGGCGCGGCTCGCCGTATCCGACTTGTCTTTTGAAATGAGCTCTATAATCAGCACTGCGCTGGTGCGTGCTGTGCAAGCGAATGTGGTTTTCAACCGTGTGTTTTTTTTTTTTTTATTTGTTTGTTTATGAGCAGTGAGAAGCTGCCGGTTTGCAAGTGACATGGTGGAAGTGTAATGGAGCTGCACTTGAGTTATGTGGTCACATTTGACCTCAGTCCCTGTGGCTACAACGACACATTCCCAACATGCTTAATTAAGTCTGTGCAGTGTGAAGCAATCTCGTCTTTTTCCTTTTCTTATTGCCGACCCCCCCCCCCCCCCCACACACACACACACACACACACACAGAGTTTTTACCAGGTCACTTCGCAGTGAGTTTATGTACACACTTGCCAACTCGTTTTGCAATATAATCAAGGAGGAATATCCCACAGTTGGTCACATGCCTTGTTTGTCAGCTTGTTTTCCAATCAGTTCAAAAAAAGGTAAATCCCACATTTGGGTTCATACAGAGTTTGCAGGGGAAATACAGAATATGTCTCACTCGTCACAGTTGCAGAAGGAAGGGAGGAGGAGTTTGAAGTGGAGCTGCGCTTGTGTACTACAGAAGAAGCAGACAACAGGACATGGGAAGTTCAGTAGGAAGTTTCTGATCTCTGGAAATGGAAACTGAGAGAGAGAGAGAGAGGGAGAGAGGGAGGGAGAGAGAGAGAGAGAGAGATATTCAAGATTCCCTCCAGAGACTTTCCCTTCATGTTGTCACAGCGTTTGGCACTGGTCTTGTTTCTCCAGATGTTCCCACCATCCTCTCTCTCTCTCTCTCTCTCTCTCTCTCTCTCTTCTCTCTCTCTCTCTCTCTCTCTCTCTCTCTCTCTCTCTCTCTCTCGCTCTCGCTCTCGCTCTCGCTCTCTCTCGCTCGTATGTCCTACTCCACCATGCTGTTAGTGAATACGATAAAGCCAGTGAGATGCATCAATTGAGTTTTTCTGTGTGTCTTGTGAGTATTTATGGCGTTAAATGTTGCTCATGAGGGTGGAGGCGGGTGGGTGGGTCTGGGTGGGGGTGCGGGTTCACTGGCTCAGCGTGGCTCAGTACAGTTATCGGCAATATGGGGCCGTATTCACACTCAGCGTTTGCCGCAGGTCACCCGCTGCACCGTGGCCTTTAGCTCGACGTCATGCGGCCATATATTCTGCTCACAGGCTTTGTAGTTCAGTTGCTGGTTTGATCTGGATTTATTGAAGATTTGTGGGGCGTCGCTGTGAGGCCGTGCTCTTGCCCATTAGCAAGAAGGTTTGAGTTCCTGTGTGGAGTTTGCATGTTCTCCCCATGTTTTGGTTCCCTTCTGGTAACCAGGTCTCGCCCTGTAGTTGAAAGCCGACGTTTGAAATTAACTGGTGTCCTGAATTTTCCCGCACTTTCATCTTGAGTGGGCCGGATCTGTAAATTACCTTTAGATTTTACCTTTACCGTATTTCTTTCTTGTGACGTCGAGTAACACTTTTGGAAAAAGTCTGTTTTTGTTAAACGTTTTGCATTTAGAATCAAAAATTATTACAATCTCAACATGAAGCATATTTTATTGATGATTCGTTGCCCCAAATTCCGTGAAATATCCCCAAAAAACATCTACTAATTGCTTTTTTGGTTGTGCCACAGAGTATATGTGATAACAATGTCTATATTTGTGCGAGACGCAAACAAGTACCATGAAAAATGACCACAATCTTAACATGACACCAATTTTAATGAAACCTTTTGGTGCAAAATACAGTGAAATGCCCCCCAAATAAACCTCTCTTTTAACCTCAGCTCTTTGTGTTCACATCCTTACAATTTGCTTGGCGGTTTGTCCGGATTGGAGCCTCTTGCCGGCCGTTTTTTGGCCTGCGGGCCTCATGTTTGACACCCCTGGTCCAGAAGATGGACAGATGACACTTGAAGTAGATCTCTAGATGACAGCTGACAGATTTCCTGTTCTAAACGCGTTCGGTCCTTTACTGAGAACTCGGGAAAAGTCTGCGGTTAATTAAAAGTTTTGCGCTACATAAGAACTGTGTGTAAGCTCCTCAAATACACCTCAGGGATGGAGGGGTGAGGTCGGAGTGGAGGAGAGCACCGCTACCTTCTTGTGGACAGTTTTCATGACACCAATTACCTGCAGTGGAGCCGTGTGTGTGTGTGTGTGTGTGTGTGTGTGTGTGTGTGTGTGTGTGTGTGTGTGTGTGTGCCGTTGCTGTATCCTCTATTGCAGGTGAAAGTGCTGCTTGACGGATCACCCCTCTCTTCTTCTTCTTCTTCTTCTTCTTCTCCTCTGTTTTCACTTGCCCTCCCTCCCACCTTTTTTCATCTTTCCTTTCCGTCCCCATGTGTAAAGCGAAGCGGTTATCTCATAAAATTGCTGTTGGCAGAGCGGATGATAGCATTTTTGTCTAAAAAAAGTAATATGTGGATTTGTGATGTCTGTTCGTTCACCTGGAGATGATTCAACTGGGGATTTATAACTTCATAGTTGACTTTATAAACTGAGACGATCATTTTTCCTTTTCGTCACATCAGTGCAATTTCTGGTCTGACACTCACTAATATTTCCTTAATATATATATATTTTTTTTTTTAACTGGTTCCACTTCTTGGAACTCATCCTGTGTGTACTTCCACACAAACAAATGCAAATGTTTGTGTCTATCTGTTTGTTCAGCCCGAGGAGGAGGCAGGCCAGTTGGAGTTAAGTAGACGTCCGACTGGTTTCAAGATGAGAATTTAGGAAAATCGGCCGTTTTCAGAATGAAAGAGTTAAACCGTGTGCTGTGCGTTGCCAGTTAAATACCTCAAAGTGCAAGACAAGTCTCGCCCCCTGTGTCGCTGCACGGCGTATAGGAAATGATGGAAAAAGAAAAAAAAAAACCCCACCGCACGCCGTTTTCTTACACAAGTTTGGAGGAGCGAACGGAAAAATGCTGTTTGGTCAGTGGAAATAACCCCTGAGAGGAAATAACTTGACCATGCTAATGCCGGGTTCAGAGACGAGAGTACCATGACCATTAAAGTGCCAGGAGAGAGATACAATCAATGAACCCACGCACTCAGTGCACCAAAGAGCAGCGCAGGGCCATGCTTAGTAAGGAGCTACCTGAATAACTGCGCCCACAGAGTTGCCGCCGCCGCCGCCGCGCGGGGCTGCGGGGACTCGGCCCGCTGGTCCAACTGCAGGATCGACTTAATCCTGGACGGGAGATCAGTCCGCCGCCCCGACCAGCCGAGTCTTGCTTAAAATAGCCGGCTGCTGCGGTCTGGTTGTGGGGCGACTCGGCGCAGTGATTGCTTTTAATTAGCTTGCTTCTAGATAATGATTGCAGCTACAGGGAGAGAGAGAGAGAGAGAGAGAGAGAGAGAGAGAGGGGGGGGGACGTGTGAAATGAATAGATGGAAGAAGACGGGAGGAGGAAAGGCCTTTAGAAAAATGAGCAACAGAGAACATAGTTTTTTAGGATTATCGTATTGTAATGATTTGATATATACAGTATGCCATCCGTCCATTTTCTCTGTTTATTCATACGAGTTATACACAAACATTCACACGGCTACTAAGAGTCACATGAACCTTAAATGCATGTTTTACACAGATGCACTGTGGGAACATGCAAACTCCTCTAACTACAGAAACTGCAGTGTTGCTTCTGAATGTAATTTGATTACACAAACGTCTTCGCTTCATAACTGTAACCGCGGATGTTCTATCTGTCTGCGCCAGCGAGCATTGTTCATCCGTTGATCGTTGGCTTGATTATGTATTTATGTACTTCATATTTCCAAAAGGCCAAAAGCTCAGGGTGTTTTAATTTATTGTCACAAGAATAGAATTACAATTAAGTTTCGATTTACGTCTTCTCATTTTGCATGAATTTGTCTTCAAAACTATGCCTTCATATTACATTTACAACATATTCCAGCTTTGATATGATCTTTTTTTTTAAATATTTTTAAAACATAATTAATTTGTAGTCTTTATCTTCACTGCATGCAAAGTGAAGATACGGTTTCTTGTAGCACTTTAAGATTGTTTAACTGTAAAGCGGATTACAAATCAAATGTATTATTATTATTAGTAAAAAATAACACACTGTAAAAACATAAGCAGAATTTAGTTTGGAGCATGTTGTTTACTTTCTGACGTTACGTGTCTGACTCCTTCAAACCAGATTAAACAAATACATCTGACTTCACGACTTTCTAATTAATGCCAACTCTTCGCGAAACACAAATACAAAAGACTTTGAGTCGTGCTGCAGGTATTTTGGTGAGTATAGTTCTGTGCAAATCTAATCCGGATTGTTAAATGCATGAATCTTTCCTTTAAAATGAACTACAATATGGATTGAGTGCATGAATGAGTTAAACTCGTAACACTGAGGGGGGAAAGAAAAAAAAACCCTCCTGATATTCATGTGGGAATACACTTCCCATAAATAAAAAGCACTCAATTATTTTCCATTGTACACTGTGAAAATCTTTCCAGCCTCCCAGAAACCCTCAGCCTGTGCCTCAGACTAAACCCGCAGACGGTTTTTGTTCTAGTAAGTGTTTGTAAATAGAGGCGACACGTAATTAACCCATCATCCAGTTGCAACAAAAAGTAATAGAGGTCTCTCTTTGGGTCTGTCTTGCAGTTGACAGGAATTCATGTTACAATGTTTTTAGTCTCAACTATAAATTGATTAAATTAATGAAGGTGAAAACAGTTTCTTTGTGTTGACGTGTCAGGATAAAGACTGTGTGTTTGTGAGCTAGCAGTTGTACACTTGTTTCCTTCAGTGCACATGTCAAAAAAAAAAAAAAAAAAAAAAAGCTCAGAGAATCTGCTGCTCGGCTGTCCCAGAAGCCCCCACTGCAATTAATTGGGATTGAACTGGGGCAAGCCCCGGGAGACACTTCTTCATCGAAAGCAACTCTTAAGCAACATTAAAATGAGTCAATAATATAACAAGTAAATGGTTACATGTTTTTGGATGCATGTTTTTTGTTATTTTTAATGGTTTACACGACAACGTTCTCAAGTCAAAATGCAACATTTTGTAAATGAGTCCCAGGGTGGAGCTTTCTGAGAACTCTCCAACTACTTTTCCGTGAAGAACGGCTTATAGGCAACTTTTTTTTGTTGTTTTTTTAATGGCGGTCTTCGTATCGACAGCGGCATCACTGCTGCTGCCAATGTGCACTAAAAATACAAAATACAATACAAAAATACAAGCATGTTTGCCTACAGAGTGCCATGGCTCCCAGTTCATATCCTCCTGGAATATCGTTTTATGTTGAAATTCCCCCTTGATGGCAATCCAACTTTGTCTTCTGTCCGTACAAATGTCTGTGAACTCACCATTCTTAATGTTTATGGCGTAATGTCCTTTGCGCGCATGTGTTTGTGTGTGGTTTCATTCTAAAAACAACCAACAGCACCCGCTAGTGGCCCGAAATGGTAAATGCATAGTATTCAGCATTTCCGTCGTTTCCATGTCAATGGAAGTCATTTTCAAAACACTGACATCTAAATGCAAAACTTTTCTGGGACAAAAACGATGCAGTTTATCTTGAAGGGTTTTTTTTGTAAATCCTAACCGAGGCCATAGCTTTTTGTTTTTGTTTTTTTAAACAAAAAGTGCCCGCCAAGCCCTTCAGCTCAATCAGAGTCCCGCTCCCACTGTGTGGGAGTTGCAGCAACGATCCAGTGACCCAAACAATACATTTGATGTTTTAAAATCTTTATTTTTATTCTGTTCTCAAGTGTTAAATAACCTTCACAAATGAAGAATGCAGTTTTAAAATCATTGCACAATAATGTCTCCCAATTACAATACCTGATTAAAAAAAGAAAATACTATTTTAGCTTTAAAAACTGGTTGAAATTAAAAATGCTTAAGTTAGGCATTCATCAATTATGCAAAACTGATTTTTATTGCACAATTTAATTTAACACAAAATGTATGTGCATAACTTGTGAGACGTAGTGTGCAGCTTCCATAATGAAAACCTTCTTAGTTTGTATAAATAAGGTTGCCTCAGCTCGGACGTGTGTATGTAACTTACCTTCACTTCCATATGCAAGCAAATCCTCCACATTGTCTTCTCCAACACTCGTAAGATACATTCTATTTACGCGGCCCCTCGCAAATACCTGATTACGAAGTGCTCTACAAAAAGACAATTGGTTAAAATCAGGTGAACCTTCAGCGCATGACTTTCCAGGTTGTTCTTTTCAAGGCTTCTCACTGGAGAGCAATCAGCTTTAAAAGCAAAGCAAAAGATTTCACTTCAAAGGACCAAGTCACTCACACATACCCATAATGTATTCTTCAGAAAATTACCCCCCCCCCCCTTTTTCTTTTCTTTTTTTTTTCCCTACAGTACACCGGTGCCCCTGTGGTCACAGCGTCACCAGAAATCAGTCACCACGCACTGTGTGGGTTTCACTGAGTGGTGTGTGGCTTTAATACTGAAGAACAGAGTCTCTCTCTCTCTCTCTCTCTCTCTCTGTGTGTGTGTGTGTGTGTGTGTGTGTGTGTGTGTGTGTGTGTGTGTGTGTGTGTGTGTGTGTGTGTGTGTGTGTGTGTGTGTGTGTGTGTGTGTGTGTGTGTGTGTGTGTGTGTGTGTGTGTGTGTGTGTGTGTGTGTGTGTGTGTGTGTGTGTGTGACTGTGAGGGAGCGTCATGTATCATCCTGCTCTGCTGCAGAGGTAACATTGGACGTGTGCCCAGTTTTCTTCTTGCACCATTGTTGAAACTGTGGATGGACATGCAGTGGTTTTCCTTTTTTGCTTTTTGCTTTTTGCCTATAAAAGCAAGAGATTCAGATGCTTCATTTATTACATTTTTTTTTTTGTCAAACCAAGTATTTAGGAGTGTGCTCAGCAATTACAATTATCCGTCAATCATAAACTTATTTGTGCTGCACCTTTCACCTTTCTCAGTACACCTGCAAGTGATTCGTAGATGACTGACAAAGATATTCATTATCAAGCAGATGAATAAATGATGAATTCGGGTGCTCTGCGTGCCTGTATATCTCCCCTCGTTGCTCCAGTCATGCAATTATGGGGCGATTATACAGTCGCGTGACATGTTTGTGGCCAAAACACACAAATGTAGTTGAAGAACTGGACCGTTCAGGAATGAGGGAAGCAATAAATATAAACCGTGCAAATCCAATTCTATTATATTTCCGTCGCGCCAAGTACCCAACACAGTCATTTCAGAGCACTTTTACAGAGGAAATAAAAATCCAACAATGAGCAAGAAGAGGAGATGGTGGAGGAGAGGAAAAACAACATTTTAGCAGGGAAGAAACCTGCAGAACCAGACTGATGTAGAGAGTTTCTGCAGAACCGGACTCGGGTAGAGAGTTTCTGCAGAATCAGACTCGGGTAGAGAGTTTCTGCAGAATCAGACTCGGGTAGAGAGTTTCTGCAGAATCGGACTCGGGTAGAGAGTTTCTGCAGAACCGGATACGGGTAGAGCGTTTCTGCCGAACCAGACTCGGGTAGAGAGTTTCTGCAGAACCGGATTCGGGTAGAGCGTTTCTGCCGAACCAGACTCGGGTAGAGAGTTTCTGCAGAACCAGACTCGGGTAGAGAGTTTCTGCAGAACCGGATACGGGTAGAGAGTTTCTGCAGAACCGGATTCGGGTAGAGAGTTTCTGCCGAACCAGACTCGGGTAGAGAGTTTCTGCAGAACCGGATTCGGGTAGAGAGTTTCTGCCGAACCAGACTCGGGTAGAGAGTTTCTGCAGAACCAGACTCGGGTAGAGAGTTTCTGCAGAACCGGATACGGGTAGAGCGTTTCTGCCGAACCAGACTCGGGTAGAGAGTTTCTGCAGAACCGGATTCAGGGAGAGAGTTTCTGCAGAACCGGATTCGGGTAGAGAGTTTCTGCAGAACCAGACTCGGGTAGAGAGTTTCTGCAGGACTGGACTCAGGTAGAGAGTTTCTGCAGAACCGGACTCAGGTAGAGAGTTTCTGCAGGACTGGACTCAGGTAGAGAGTTTCTGCAGAACCAGACTCGGGTAGAGAGTTTCTGCAGAATCGGACTCGGGTAGAGAGTTTCTGCAGAACCGGATTCGGGTAGAGAGTTTCTGCAGAACCAGACTCGGGTAGAGAGTTTCTGCAGAACCGGATTCGGGTAGAGCGTTTCTGCCGAACCAGACTCGGGTAGAGAGTTTCTGCAGAACCAGACTCGGGTAGAGAGTTTCTGCAGAACCGGATACGGGTAGAGCGTTTCTGCCGAACCAGACTCGGGTAGAGAGTTTCTGCAGAACCGGATTCGGGTAGAGAGTTTCTGCCGAACCAGACTCGGGTAGAGAGTTTCTGCAGAACCAGACTCGGGTAGAGAGTTTCTGCAGGACTGGACTCAGGTAGAGAGTTTCTGCAGAACCGGACTCAGGTAGAGAGTTTCTGCAGAACCGGACTCAGGTAGAGAGTTTCTGCAGGACTGGACTCAGGTAGAGAGTTTCTGCAGAACCGGACTCAGGTAGAGAGTTTCTGCAGAACCGGATTCGGGGAGAGAGTTTCTGCAGAACCAGACTCGGGTAGAGAGTTTCTGCAGAACCAGACTCGGGTAGAGAGTTTCTGCAGGACTGGACTCAGGTAGAGAGTTTCTGCAGAACCAGACTCGGGTAGAGAGTTTCTGCAGAACCGGATTCGGGTAGAGAGTTTCTGCCGAACCAGACTCGGGTAGAGAGTTTCTGCAGAACCGGATTCGGGTAGAGCGTTTCTGCCGAACCAGACTCGGGTAGAGAGTTTCTGCAGAACCGGATATGGGTAGAGCGTTTCTGCCGAACCAGACTCGGGTAGAGAGTTTCTGCAGAACCGGATACGGGTAGAGCGTTTCTGCCGAACCAGACTCGGGTAGAGAGTTTCTGCAGAATCGGACTCGGGTAGAGAGTTTCTGCAGAACCAGACTCAGGTAGAGAGTTTCTGCAGAACCGGATTCGGGTAGAGAGTTTCTGCAGAACCAGACTCGGGTAGAGAGCTTCTGCAGAACCGGACTCGGGTAGAGAGTTTCTGCAGAACCGGACTCGGGTAGAGAGTTTCTGCAGAACCAGACTCAGGTAGAGAGTTTCTGCAGGACTGGACTCAGAGATGGAGACTTCCTGCTGTTCCAGTTCAGGATAAGAGGAGGGAAAAGAACACGACAGAGACAGAGAGCAACAAACAAAGAGACATAAATCCATAGACGGTGGAGGACTTTAAAGCTCTCCTCCATATTTCCTTGTCATGTACATTATACATTCAAGCTTCTGACGTCCAGTTTAACTCGGATTTTAACGTCCAGGTGACCGAATACCGTCGTTCAGTATATTTATACCTTCATCATAAATCGGTTTGTGATTAATCGAACCACCAGGAAGTAGATGTTTTTAGTGGCACTGACACTTTTATTTTTATGAGCTTCTTTATATTCAAATTGTCTTCTGCGCTGTAGATTTCGCAATGTTAGTACGGCACAGCGACTGGAGCTTCATGAATCTTTGCATGTTAAAAACAAACAAAACAAAAATAAAAAAACTCTCTTTTTTTGTCCCCACCGCTGCCATTCATCTTGTGTTCATTCCTCACCACCTCCTCTTTCACCTTTCCATCTGTTTATTGATTCCCTTCACTGTGTGATCTCATTTATCAGTCCATCCATCTTGTAATCCATTTTTCATTTTCTTACGTGGTTATGTATACGTCGGGCTGTCACGTCACACGCCTTCCCTCTTACATTTAACTCTCTAATGCAAGTCCTCACTGAGCCAATTTAAATACTTCTTCAAATATTTGTTGTCAATTTTGCATTCTGCCTTTTGTTTTTTTAACCTAATTTCCATACATTTTGATTTCCATCCAGGTCTGTTTGTCCCCTCTTTTTCTTTCTCTTTTGATCTTTTTCCTCTAATGTATCACGCAATGCATGCTGGGAGTGAAAAACAAGACAGTGTTTTCCTGAATATGTTTCTAATTACAGGATCGTATTGAAGGATTTAGAATTGCGTTTTGTTCTCCTCGGGCTACTATTCAATTTTCAGGTCACTGTCATATTTTCCCTATTTTGCACTTACATTTTTTAATTCTGTATGATGTGTATGAATTTTTGGGCTCATAGCTGCATTAGAAAACGCCTATCTTGTACGTTTCTTAAGACTGAGAGCTATCTGTGAGCATGCATTTAGTTTGAAGTTAACAGATAATTCTTCATGGTTTTCTGTGTTTTTCCATCTTGTGCTTCGACCAAAACTGCTGTATTCAGTGGAACTGCAGGTTTAACAAACCTAATTTCAAGTATACTTTATTGCAATACCTTTTTTTTTTTTCTCCAGCCAGTAGTTCTTCGCTCAATGCTCGCAGCTTTCTGGAGGGAAACGCAAGTTCTCTGGATGGGTTTAATGCTTGTTGGTGCAGAGGCTGCGCTCGAGGGTGTTTAACTAGCAAAAGTACTTATTGACATTTTGGATCTTTAAGTACGACGAGACTGAATATCACTTCTGCTGAGTGAAATATGAAGAACAGAACCAACCGGTCTGTTGGGGCACAAATCAGCTGACAGGAGTCAATAAGTTTTACCAATGAAGTTTCTGCCTTTAGCTATTTGGTAAAAACTAACATTGTTCTTATTGGGAGCCTCGGGGCCACAGGGCTTTTTTTAATGGCAGGTTTGCTTGTCTTGTATTGTGTCCTGTCTTTATTTAATGTTCTTCTCCGGTGTTTTAAGTCTGATTTCCTCATTGTTCCTGGTGTCTTTTGAGTTAAATGTCATGTTGTTGCGGTTGATGCTCCTTGTCTGGTCATTTGACGTTTTAACATGCTGGTTTTCTCGATTGTTCTGTTTTCACTTCCACACCTTGGTTGTGTTTGTGTTGCACCTTTTCAATGTTTCAATCTTTTCTGAAGCCAATGTTCGCAATTTTAAAACGGCAAACCTCCGATGCGTCTTCGGTGTCTTGTTTGCTCCACATTGCTGAAAACGCATCTTTTTGAAAAGCGACTCCCATGATGGAACTTTTCAACAATGATCAGTCTCCGTGGAAACGAGTCTCTCCTCTTCCTTCTCTTGTCTAGCTACGCTTCACGTGTCTCACCTTCTGTGTTTTTTTCGATCCGCGTCTCGTCTCACCTGGCGTCCTTGTCGCTCCACTTGTTTCATATCCTGGTCTAAAGTTTGATGACCTGTTCACTCTCTGTTTAATATTTCACGGTAGTCGAAGTCATCATCCGTATGCTCATGTTTCTATCTGTTTGTATCTCTCTGCTTCGTTTTCCTTTTGGTTTCATGTGTGCTGGAGTTCACCTGGACTCACTGCATCTGATGGAAACTGCTTTCGGTTCGAACCTGATCGGCCCTCTGTCCACGTAACCTGACACTTCCTGTGTCGGCGTTTTCGTCCTCCACGCGATTTGAAAAACACGCTTGATCATTTTTGACTAACTGGAGACTAAAGTGCTCGGGTGTGAATGTGTGCAGTGGTTGGTATTTAGATTATATTCAGATGAAATGAGAATGGGAGATAGATTGATGTTAGGACAGATTCTTCTCTGATAATTGGATTAATATTCCCATTGATATCATCTCATTGTTCACAATTGCATATATTTTGGTTAGTATGAAAAATTCAACTAAATATTAAATAGTTTACATGGCTGTAGTTTTTTTTTAATTATCTCAAAACAACACCTGAGCTTCATTGGTTACTCTAAACTTGACAGATCACCAGCACTGAACTGTGATTGGCTGCAGCCCCTTAATTAGATGAAGCCGTATAAAAGACAGATAGATATATTGATGCATCTTAAACAAAAAAACAAACTTAACTCATGAGATTGCTAAAGTTGCTCATTGCATTTTTTTTTGCTGTGAAAAAACTGTTAAGTTGCAATTTAAAGTAGCCCTGTGTGTCTAACTGCTGCTTTTGTAGTTATTAGTTATAAATTATTTTGTTTATTTGAATGTCTTTCTATTCAATCTTAGTTGTGCTTATGTAATATGCGACTCTTGTATTTGTTCCGTGGCAATTTGAACTTATCACTGGCCATTTTGCTTTTACATCTTTTCCATTTAAGTTCATCCTCTGTAGTGCGCTAGCGATGCTCTCCCTTTCACCTCAGCTCTCCCTGGGTGAGAGCGCTATTTAATGTATGAAGAAAACCTTGTAGCCAAAGGCGTCTTCAGATAATAGTCATTCATGTTTTATGTGAAAGGCCCTTGCCACAAAAGACTTTACTTAGTCATACAAAAGAAAAAAAGGGATGAATGAACGAGCCGGTTTGCTCCGGGCCGGACGAACGTCCCTCATAGCGCCGCACGCGCTAAATCCTGCACATCTTCTGCAATGTACTTCCCTCAAAGGGCTAAAAATATGCTTTTGACTTGATGAATGCTGGTGTGCATTCTTTTATTAATGGCGTTGTCGGCATATGAACGCTATGAAATGATGTTTGAGTTCCACCAGGTCACGAAGAGGGAGTCACGCAATGAGACGCTCGTGGAATTTAAATGATTAATACTCTTGACAGGCCTTCGTCATCATACTACAGCCTGAACACATGGCTCAAGTGAAGATCTTTGAAACCAACCAAAGGAGCATTTGCACCTAAAGAAGAAAGTCCCATGATCATGTGACTCCATTGGTGTCATGCTGTGAGTTAAAAACAAGAGGAATTGTTTATGTATATATGTAGCATTAAAATTATAATCAATTAATGCTAATGATATATAAAATTTAGCAACCAACAAGAGCGGCTGTGTCTCGGTTGGGAGATTGGTTGTCTTTCAATCAGCATGTTGCAGGTGCCATTCCTCCTGTCCACATGTGAAAGTGCCTTTGAGCAAGACACTTGACCACCAAACTGTTTCCAGTGGATGGATTGAGCACCTTGCATGGCAGCCGCCTCCGTCGATGTGAATGTGATGAACAGTGTAAAGCACATTGGGGCGACTCAAGCAGTTGGAAACATAAGTGAAATTCACTTTCCATATTTTCAATTGTAAACAGCTTTTGATTTGTTTTTTTGCGCTTCATCAGATTTTGGAGCTTTGAACATTTCTAAATGTTGCATAATGTTGTCAAAATACATTGTTTGCTTTGGTTTGGTCCACACAAGATCAAATCAGGTAATATGTGGCACCCATATTACCCTCTTTCTTTCTTTCTTTCCTTTCTTTCTTTCTTGAGTTGTGTCAAAACCCGAAGCAGAATTCTTGACGATGCACGCAGTGATCATGCAGGAGGCCGTGAGCTCTTGCAAACCACTGGTGGCCGTCGCTCTCTGATCTCCTCCTCCTGCTGCTGTTGTGCTGAACCTGCGATTCAAGCAATGCTAAGTGGCGTCGAAAACACAACAGGAGCTTTCTGCTCATTTGGCTGTAAAGAAATTCCAAAAATTCCAAATTGAATTTCCAAAAATTCAACCTGACTCGACTCTTTCTGGCAAGTTCTGCAACACTGCTTTCCTTAACACACGTGACTTAATGTCAGACGGTCAAATGTTAAGATTGTATCAAGGAATGTAGCGGAAAGAGGTTTATTTTCACAATAAGTGGTTGCATTGCTGCATTTAGGGGGCCGGTGAGGCAGTGTGGTTTAATCTGCGTGATGGGTGGCCTCATCCTCACACACTTTGAAAACCCCGGGGTTACGTTATCTAACACTCTTACTCTGATGGAAAAGATGCAAGGAACAAATCCCCGATGGATTGGAGACGGGTTTAGAACCAGCAGCCCACCAGGGCTCACAATACCCTGTGGGACACCTTCAGTTCACCTCTCATGTGGGTTGTCACTTTATTCCAGTTTCAGCTCTTAGCAGGGGATTTCATAATGCATTTTCATGTACAGACGAACACTGTGAACGTACCGAGGGTGTATTCAAGGCTACGCGTTGACTTTTTTCATCAAAGAGGTGAGTCAGTGTGACAGAGAGCCCCTTTCTTGGGATTATTCACGTTCTCTACTGAGAAGCCACACTTGTCATGTATGTGTTTTTGTCTTCCAGTCAGCTGCCGTCTGACACTTGCTTTTTCAAGCTGTTACACCCTGAACAATTCCTGATGCCTTTTATTTGTCCCCTCCGATGTGTTTAAATCCACGACCCATGTTTTAATGAATTAGCAGTATTTCTCATTCTCTGCTTTGTCTTCAGAGCATGTAGGGTAATGTGCTTTTTTATTTATTTATTTTTTTTTTAATTGTCGGTTGAGCAGTAGTTGAACTGCGACATCAAAGATACATTAAAAGCTCTGTCAGGCTGGATCTTCATTCATGCCGACAGCATTGCAGGCACATGTGGCTTGGAACGCCACAACTCTTATAAACCAAAGCACATTTTTAAACCCCGTGCATTTGTACAGGGATAAATAATAAATGTAATTCAGCAGATTTATATGTGTATATGATGAGGCAGGGGGCTTTGTAGTCAGTGTTCGCATCGCCAGAATGCAAATACGTTTTTTTTTTTTATTTCTGCAGCATGTGACAATCAGTGTCGCTTTACTTTGTGATGTAGCGCCTTTGAAATCAGCCCGATTAGCGTCATTAAAGATCCATGAGCAACACCAGCACCAGTTTATTCCAGCAGCATCTTGCTGCACCATCAACCTCATAAAAGGTTCAAATCAGCTTCCTCATCCCCTTTTCCCCACCTTTCCTAAACCCTGTCTCCTCCCCCCTCTCTTTCTTCTTCCCCTTTCACTTTTTCACGTCCCTCTTCCTCTAATCAGCCCGCCTCCTCTCACGTCCCCTACTACCGCCTCGCACTCCTCCTTCTCCTCCTCTTTTTTTTCTTCTTTCCTCAGTTTGCTGCAGTGCATCAGTAGCAGGCACATTAACATCTCATCTCCATTACCCGCGCGATGCCCTGCCCTCGCTCCCTCCTCCTGTAACCACCTTTCCTTTCTTCCCTCTTTCCATCCGTCTGCACCATCCCCATCTTTCTTTAATTGGCACAATTGTCCAGATTTTCATGGAGTGGCTGTTTGCTTTCACGCTTTATCCATCATTTCACCGACCATCACCCCCCGTGTGTTTTTACTGTATTTCCTTATTTCCCTATTCCACTGTGAATGTGATCATAATTAAGGGTCTCCTCTCTTCTCTTGTCTTCTCTTGTCTTCTCTTCTCTCCTCTCCTCTCCTCTCCTCTCCTCTCCTCTCCTCTCCTCTCCTCTCCTCTCCTCTCCTCTCCTCTCTTCTCTTCTCTTCTCTTCTCTTCTCTTCTCTTCTCTCTCTTCTCTTCTCTTCTCTTCTCTTCCTCTTCTCTTCTCTTCTCTTCTCTTCTCTTCTCTTCTCTTCTCTTCTCTTCTCTTCTCTTCTCTTCTCTTCTCTTCTCTCTCTTCTCTTCTCTTCTCTTCTCTTCTCTTCTCTTCTCTTCTCTTCTCTTCTCTTCTCTTCTCTTCTCTTCTCTTCTCTTCTCCTCTCCTCTCCTCTGACGAGCTGTGCTGTAGTGTTTCAGGGAAAAGGATGCCCTTGGTGTGACCGTGAGAGAGAGAGAGAGCGAGCGAGCGAGCGAGAGAGAGAGAAAGAGAGAGAGGGGTGGGCTAAAGCTCTGCAGTATAAAGCCAGTGAGAGAGTAAGTTACGGTTCACAGTGTGTCTGTGTGAGTGTTTATATTCCGATAATGAGAGACGGGGGAGTGAAGAGAAGCACAGATTTGGTGTTCTTCCGCGCTCGCCTGTGTTGTCGTCGGACTGAAGCTCGACCAGGAAACCCCGGTTAACATGCAGGCCGGGCGGTCGCTCCTCTGAAGCTCATCGTCGCTCTTCATCGCACGCTTCCTGGTCACCTAATCTGACTCCTCTCCTCCTCCCTTGAACGCAGTTTGGAGCTAATCTTGCTGCATTGGCACCATTCCCCCCCCCCCCTCCACATCCACTGACACTTCATTGTGTTGCTGGCTTCAGTTAACATCCACTAGAGTGGATTTAACACTGGACGGGCTCACAGAGCAATGCACAAAGGATATTGAGAGGGTTATATTTTCTGTCACCTGCCACATTCCAGTGTAATGAAAATGCAGATTGCACCGTATCGACAGTCATTCACAGCTGCAGTTTAGCCAGGAGCGAGTGTTCACATCTCATCCTGAGGACTTCCTTTGGTAAAGAAACGACCAATGACAGAGTGATGCATTTTATTACTTAAAAGGATTGCGGCTCTCGTCTGATTACTCCCTCGAAGGTGTCATTCAAGATGAGTTCCTCTCGATGGAGCAGTCTTTCTCTCTTCCATGCTGTATTTCTGCTTGTCTTACACCTCGTCCAGAACCAGGTCCAATCAGCTTCATCAAGCTGCTAATGAACAAACTATTGAAATGCAGCACCCACATGGAAAGAACCTATATGAGGATATATGCACATATATGAAACCTTTATGCAACATATATGCTGCATCTATGCACATATACGCTGTATATATGCTGCATAAGCATGTATGTACATATATGGGCACATATGTGCATATATGTACATATATGTACATAAAATATAGGAAAAACGGCCAATTTTATATATGTCACATTATTCAAAACCTATATTAAAACATATATGTTCATATAGGTTCTTTCCATGTGGCATGCGGTACGTGTTGCATGATGCGTGTTGTGAAACTGGTCGCTGGATCAGATTTGAACGGCGCAGTAAATGGAAACGGTTGCCAGACTTTAAGTTTCAGTTTGTGGCACACTGCGCCACTTAAGCAATCGTCACGTCTTCACATCATCATAATCGCATATATATTAGTCCACACGCCAGTGTGTGCTGCCACGGAAGGTCATCGCGCAGACCCACACTATACGGAGCAACTTGGGGTTCCGTGTCTCGGCAGTTTAAACACTTTGACAAGACAAGATGGAGGATCAAACCATCAATTTTGTTGATTGGAAGACGATCCACTTAACCAACTGAGCCACAGCCACCCCAAAGCTGAAGTCAAAGCAAACACAGAAGTTAACACATTAAAATGTGGGCGGTGGTGAGAGACTCAATAGTGTTGCCATTACTTCGCTATGTCAGCTACAAGTACTTACAGTTTAGACCCTTTTGGTCAATTCACAACCAAGATCAGTTGGTTCTGGCATTGATCAAGTTTTTCAGCACTAGTTGTATGCAAAAAATATATATATATAATCGTTTTCAGTTATATCAGATGTTTCATTCTGATCATTTGCATATGCATTTTTCATGCCATAATTTTTAGCATTTGCAACAGATGAAGGCCAAATATTATTCACAGCTGGGCTGGCACTTAAAAAAAAAAAGAAGTTTGTTGAATGAATTCAAAATAAGCCGTTTTTCATTCAAATATATTTGCCCTGTTTCAAAAAAATGCAACCTCTTCCATTTCATTTACAGCTGCATTGACATTTTGATGTCTTTAAGTTTGTTCCTTTGACGATGACCTCAATAAAACAAACTTATGTGACTAAAAGTCACACCTTTAATGGTAACTTACATCAAGTAGGAGGGCCCACAAGTTGTGCTCTGTGTGTGTGTGTGTGTGTGTGTGTGTGTGTGTGTGTGTGTGTGTGTGTGTGTGTGGGGGGGGGGGGGGGGGGTACTTTGAGTGGCCTGTGTGAGCTCGCATTATCCTCAGTGCCAGGCAGATCAGTTGCATAGCAACAAGAAGTTTTTGAGGGGCAGGAAATCTTTCACCAGTGGAATGTGTCAAAGCACAAGAACAGTAAAATGGAGAGAGAGAGAGAGAGAGAGAGAGAGAGAGAGAGAGAGAGAGAGAGAGATCAAGTACAGACCCCAAAATTTCCACATACAACTTTTGAAGATTGCATAACATGAAACACAGTGACTGCAATTGCAAAGTCTGAGAAATACAACATGCCTATTATGTCTAGAATTAGTTCACCGAGAAGAGGTTATAATCTTCAGATCAGCGGTAAATTACTATTGTAGTCAGTCTTATTGCGATAGCAGTCAGTAGTTTCTGATGCTACAGTAATAAATTCACTGTCAGGCTCCTTTTCTTGTCCAAAACTAAAGATAATATAAGGATACAAATACTACGCACTGCCATCTCATTGCCATAAATATCTATTTCAAATGCAACAATAGTAGTAAAGAAAATGCATAAACTTATATTTTGTATTTTGTGTTCATTGAGCATTTTCTTTGTGTCGCTCCAAACTACAAGGAAGATGCATTCCGTTTTCTTGTGGATAGTTTCAAATGCAAAGAGAAAAGTGAAACTGAAATAAGCAGAGACTCCATTAATATACAGTATATTGTCCTAACATGTCTCTATGAAACTAACCATGTGGTATTCAGCAAAGCACTCTCCTTTCATGTTTCCTCAATATTTTTCAATATTTTTAAATGCTTCATTGAATTATCCGTCGGTAGTGAGACGACTTTATTGTGATTATTGCATTCACGAACACTGTATTTAAAAAAAAAAAAAAAAAAAAAATGGCTGTTGTGTGTCAGATATTGTACTTGAAAAGGTGTGTGATCTCACATACTAATAGGCTGCATTAAGGTGGCATCCCACACTGGCTGCAGTGAGAAGTGGTATTAATGACCGTGTAGAGTGCTTACCCAGCAATGGCGTGTGTGTGTGTGTGTGTGTGTGTGCGTGTGTGTGTGTGTGTGTGTTTGAAATGGCACCAGAGGTCAGAGCAGTTTAACGACCTCTTGCTTCTTGCTGGAGATTATCCCCATGTTGCTTTATGTCTTTGTCTCATCCTCACCTTTTCCCCGTTCATTAGTGAAACTGACCAAGTGTAACTAGCAAAGACATTACCACAACATTACAGGCCTTCTAACACACGGCCCTCTCTGCTTGTATTCAGGAATCGTGAAACATTTTTTTTAATGGACACTCGTCCAGTAATCATGTAGATTTTACTGGACCGAAGTGAAGTCTGATGAAAATATTTAACTGCTCCCCAAGTTATTGTTTATTCGCAAACCAATTAAGAGTAAGATGGGTTTCTGGTAATATAAAGATTATTAACATCACAAACTGTCAAAACGTGAACATAATGTGAAAAAAAGAACAAAAAAAAATCACAATAAACACAAAATACTTCAGCAGTGAACCACGAATCTGACTAGAATTCACAAATGACGCCGTGTCATGTGACCTGACGTCACCATTCAAAATGGCGGCGCCCATCGATAGTGTAACACTTCATGTGTGCGGTTTTCATGCTGTTAAGTGTTCTTGATGTCCTGAATTCCGACTGTTGGAGGAGTCAGTGAAGGCATCCCGAAGAGCGGGAGGACGAGCAGGAGGGAGGGGCGAGCGATTCAGAGCGATAAATGAAAAATTCGGACACGAGACCAGTTTTTAAGAGGATATTAACGGACCAAGGGCATTTTTATCGGTCGTGTCCGATGTATTTCGCGATCACTGGTATTACAAGTAATTCTTTTCGTTGACAGGGACTGATCATTAATATTGTTTGTAGTCGCAGATCATTTAATCCAGACTGTTTCCTCTTTTATTCACAAACAAATTTACAGGCCGTCGCTCATTAAGCCGTTTTACTACTTGAACGACTCCATTTATTTTGATTTCATGATGACGTAATAATACTTTCGCTGGGATTGGACAGTCACATTGCAGAGGTCCTAGGGGGTCACCGTAATGGTTATATAAGGCTGCAGAGCTCTGCTTCCTGGTTGCTTTGGAATACTCTTATTATCACAGTCTGTGAGTTACGCCGAGGAGAAGCACACATGCCAAGTCCTGTCAGCAGTGACAAGATGGGTGTAAAAGTATTAACGAGGAGCAAGATGATTCACCGTCAGGATGAATAAACAGTTGACTGATTGTTTCCCCTATCAATCGAGTTGCCAGACAATGTTTTGCATTTCACTGGGTTTCAGTTGTGTCTTAAAGGGACTTTTAACAATGACGAGAACGCGGACATTGGTATGGACAGACGGAGTTGGATTTTTATCACAGCGACCCTCAACTATCAAACCACCAAGTCCCAGGAGAAGACGGACTGGGGAGTCGTGACGCTCTGCGGGAAACACAGTTCTTGTTCTTGTCCATCTACTCGTGCATGTGCAGAAGAACTATTCATGATGGCCCCCCGGTGTGCACGTTGTGTAGTTGCAGTGTTTCTAAGAAGTTGCCTTTTCCCACCTTTGGGAGCCGCTATCAAAAAGTTGTGTTTCCGTTGTCACGTGAACTGACAGCCACGATACTAAATAAACTTTAAACGGGGGCCTCGGTAGTACAGATGTACTTTGACAGCAACATATACCAACATAGACATATTAAAAAAAAAATAATTGTCAAACATATCATTGGATATGGATCATTGGATTCATCACAGGAATTCCGATAAAGAGATCTCTTCCAACTCTGCATCTATAGAAGCACTATAGCTCTTTGATTTTCAACAAGGCTCACACTACAAGGTGCACTTCATGAGATTAGTTTTAAGGTCCTCAGATTTGTTCTCAGAATTATTCTGCAGCATGACAGATGCCCAGAACAAGCACTGAGTTGTAAAGAACTATCATTAACAACATGAAGAACGAGGAGTCCCACAGCAGATGGTTTGGCCCCCACAGAGCTCTGATCTCAACAACATAGAGTCAATCTGGGATTACTTGTGAAGACTGATACAAATATACCAGCTGCACAGAAGGATTCCTTCAACATGATGGGAGTTGCGCACCTGTGTTGAAAAGATAAAGAAAGAAAGAAAGCAAATCAAAGCACACAGACCAGGTACTCAGTGCAAAATCTCTAGTTAATTCAGCATGGTCTTGTATGTTTGAATATGTTAGTATTTTTTAAAAAAACCCCAAAAAAACAGGATTTAAAAAGGAGTTAAATAGTTGGAAAAGAATCACATGAAAAAAATCTCAGAACATTTTAAATTTTTTCTTTGAATCGCAGGAAGTGTCATCAAACCGAGGCCCTGTTTACACAACAATGTTTTTAAGTGAAAACTGACAGCCTTCTTGCATTCTGGGTGTCCGTTTACACGACAACGGTGCTCAGAACCAAAGCAACGTTTTAAGAACGGATCCAGGGTGGAACTTTTTGAAAGCTCTCTGATTCTGTCTCCGAGGAAAATGCAACTCTTTGAAGAAATAATAAAACATTTAAAAATTACATTTCAGGATTTATTTGACTAAAATGACTCAATGTATTTTAAATGAAAAAAATGAAGTTCAATGTAGACAGGCTTGACTATAGACACTACAAGTAGGATTGGATGTGCCGGACTTTTCTTCTCCGTGTCGTCAGGTAATCTGTCTTTCTCACTCAAGGTCAGAGTCGATGTGTGAAGGAAAGCGTTGCCTCTCTGTCAGCGCTCTTCTCTCCTCTGCTCTCCCCGTCTATCTGCTGTCCGTCTTCGCTCTGCAGAGAGCTGGAAGCTGTTCGTGATCATGACTTGACTCCGATTAAAAAAAAAAAAAAAAAAAAAAGACCCCTTGAAAAGCTCCCTTCGCTGCAAACAAACCAACAAATTTGAGCTGGAATTGGAAGTGTGAAAGTGGATCCCAGTTTGTTCGTGGACAGTGGGCACAGCGAGTTCTTCTTATAATTGTGTGGCAAAACAAGAGCGAGGCTTTTCCACAGTGTCGCGCTCCGTTTGTAGTGAGCATCCTCTCTGGAACCCTGTGTGGCATCACTCCTCGTGTCCCAATGCAGTTCTCTCACCTCCGTCACGTCTGTGCAACAGATTTACTGTCCACTGGATGCATGTCAGAACCAGAACATCTTTCATCAGTCAAAAAAAAACCAAAACAAAAAAAAAGCCAGTTATTGAAGTGTCTCAGGTTTTCGGGAAGGAAAACATCTCTTATTATCTTCTTTGCGTTGACTGTCTGTCCTGAACAAACCTTTTGTAAAGCCTCAAACTGAAACAAATAATGGGTTTTTACTAGTCCTAGAACGTAAACATATTAATTTCGATCAAAATGTAACATTTATTCAGTTGTGCTTTATTTTTGCACTCCAGCAGAGAACACTTGTCGGTATACCTGAGTGAGTACTTCCAGTTCCTGGCATAGTGATCTTACTGATGCACCAGACGCATAAGACTAAAAAAAAAAAAAAAGCAAAGCAGCTGTGAACCGAAGCGGCTTAATGGACACGATGCATGAAACAGAAAAGCATGCTGTTTGGGGAGGGAAAGTTTGAATGGAATGGATGGATACGAGCACGACTGTGTGCAAGATACGCAATCACAGAATGGCTGAAGCTATTTGAAACCCCGACATCATTTGGAGATTAAGAACAATGTTTTCTCCAGAGTGTCATGACTCCCAGCCCATATTCTCCTGGGACTTGGTAGATTTATTGTTGACAGTCACCGTGATAACGATCCACGTGAACAGACACTGTTTTCAAAAGGTTTCCGTGTCAATGCGAAACGTATTTGAAACGACATCGCTGCGACCGTGGACTAAGAATAAAGTTATTCATCCTGTTTTATTTAAACAACCCAAAGATTTAGGATAACCACGACCCTAAACGTTGTTGACAGGGTTGAAACCCCCCCCCCCCCCAAAAAAAAACAACACAACAAATAAACTCAATATTGTTGTGCACATATTCATTATTTTTTCTACCAAAATGAGTTTCAAATAAACAATGTCGTTTGTTGTATCATAACTGAGATGCCAGTAAAAGAAAAAAAAACAAAACACTTAATTTCATTCCAAAGTCTCTAATATTGAAGACGTACCACTAATTTATATTTTAGGAAGTTGGCCTTATCGTAGGTTTAACAGCCAAGATTGACACTTGAAAGACTGGATAGAGTTTACTTGATTTAAAAAAAAAAACAAAAACCAAAAAACCCAAATGTAAAATCCATTATTTACTTTGAGGTAAATTGTCTTGGAGCCATGTTCGCCTCTGCTGTGCTGAAAGAATTCACACTGACTCATATTCGCTTAATGGATCTACTCTGCATCTAGCAAGTGACAGCCCTTTAGAACGATATCGTCTGATAATCACTAAGTGTTTGTAGTCCACTTTATTCCTCCTCCCACCGCTGGCTCAGAAAATCACTCATTTGTGGCGTTAATAGAAGAGAAGTGTGCTGCGCGATGTGAAGGGGCAGTGCATTTAGGCCGTCACATGAAGGGATGGATGTTCTTTACTTAGCAAAATGGGTCAAAATGTCTTTATCTGACATTTTAATACAAAAATGAAATTATGTAATTGCTTTCGGAGAATAATGTGCAAAAAAAAACAAGCACTGTAGCTGAAAAATATCAAACCCTAGCATATAAGTAAGACCTGTATTCTTTACAGAATGAATTAAATTCAGTCACAATGAGTTGCACGTATTCAAGTGGATGTTCCTATTTTTAAACATTTTTTTTAAGTAACTTGTCAGGAATTGTCTGGCCTATAGACATGCACCACTGATTAATCTTCTTGCACGGTTTAATCCTCACACCTCACCTCGACCAGCCATTAATTTCCTCTGGAAATGGGGAAGTTAGAAGTGAACATATAGCTATTTAGGTGGAGGGAATGAAAGGAGTGCATGTCTCCAGACCAAGAGAAGATAGATGGAAAAGGGAGAGAGAGAGGGGGGGGGGGGGGGGGGTTAAAAAGAAGCTTGGGTAGATTAATGGCTTTGGACAACCAGCTTTTCTCATCTCTACCTCACCGGATTCTATTGAAGCTGAACAGGAGCAGCAGCTTTGTTGGATTATCTACAAAATGTTGCATGTGTTTGTATGCGTTTGTGTTTTAATTAGCTCTGCCTCCAGCGGTCTGCCAATCAAAAACTAGGAAGAGTTTGATATTGGGTTCAAGATCTGGTGGAGAGAAATGTCAACATTTTGCTGAAACCAGTCCGTTTTTCTGGTTTGGATCATGGTTGTGTGGACCTGTGTTTCTGCCCAGCACTTCAACGAGGAGGGAAGCATCATGAGACCAGACGCTCTTGGTGAAATAAAAGCGATTTACCGGTAATAGAATCAGTTGGATTGATTATGCAAAATGGAAGAGATTAAAGAAATAACAGCAATGACAACTTTGGGAAAACGCAAGAAAAAAACCCCAATTAAGTTTCTTCCAGACAGACGGTTGAAATGTGTCATCACGTGTTTGGGAGTCTCTGCTCAACTGCGATTGGTCCACGTCCTGATCTGCTGTGTGATGACATGACATGCTTGCTTGGCTCTGACCAAAGTTTCCAACCAGAGTAACTAATACTTAATCATTTGATTTATTCGGCTGACATCTATGCAGCATTTTGTGAACATGGCATGTTTAACACAACGTGGCCTGCTTATGAATTTATTGGACGAAATGCCAGGAAGACATTGAATCTTGATTTTGGCTTTTGAGTTTTTCGTTTGTTTGAATGTTATGTCATCACGGGACAAGTCACGTATGATGTATAGCTCATCCAAGCATTGGAGCTTGTTTTTTTTTGTTTTAAAAAAAAATCTCAAACATGGAAGTACGGTATGTAAGGAAGTTGTTGCCTTGGTATGACGTGTGACTGGAGCCATACCAAGTCCACCTCTTCAGGATCCACGCTACAGTCTGGGTGGCATATTCACAATCATCCTTAAACAATAGAATCCATTGGCTCCAAAAACTACCTACAAGCATCAGGTGTGAAGACACTTAAATAAACAGACTCTAAACTGAACCTTAAACCAAGCTCTGAAGCTTTTTTTTTTTTTTTTATTCTTTTTCAGGGATGGAACCACTTTCCACATTGACAAAACAATGGTGACTTCATTCTGTCATTCGTTCACTGAATTGATTTAATTTCTTTCTTTGTTGCTGTGGTTTGGAAACCTGTGTTTAAAGAACAAAGACTCTGAATTTGTCTCCAATTGCTAAATGGTCTGATGGACTGACTGGTGAGTCAGAGCCTAAACCCGACGCCTCTTTACAGCAGACTGAGCTGATAACTGGCTCTACTTTAAATGACAACTCCCACCGATCGCACAGCGAAGCCCGTCGGCTTCGACACGGACAGAAGTTTGTTGTTGCAAAGTGGAGAAACAAAGGGGTTTAAAAAGATCTTTGTTCTTGAAGCTGTCACCAAGATTGTGAGGTGTAACAACTTGTAGAAGTTTCTTGTATTCCTTTAAAATCTTCACAGTTTACCTGGAGTACTCTGCTCTTACCTACTGTCTGCAGAGTTTGTAATTTTGTTGGTGCAGAGAAGAATTTTCCTACGGCTTACCGCTTTATTCTAGTAGATAATGTATGATATAGTCAGAGCTCTATAAAACACAGCCAAAGGATACATTTTGGATCACTGCTGTATATTCGTTCTGTGATATAACATCCACAGGAACGCCGCATGCAGTGCCTGATGCACTACAGCTTTTCTTCTAGCTGTGGTCTCACACACCGCTTATGAAATGCGTCCAGCAACAGCATGAGTTCCTTAATTGTGCACATCAAATCCGATCTGCGGCAAAGATACAGTGTTCTGATGTGCGTTTCAAGCTCTTTGGTCCATGTGGTGCTCAGACCTCAGCCAGACTTCAATCAACGCTCACCAGATTGTGTTTGGAGAAGCACCAAGGCCCGCTTTTCAAACACACTCTATGGGTCTATGTGTTTGGTGCACATTAGGATTCAAATGGTGCCGTTCGTACTTCCACAGAAATATCTCATTAACGCAGCGACATAACACTTTCTAAATGGACCACAGGTGGACATACATACAAACCGTATGATTAGTAGAAGAGCGGCAGTAAAAGTAACTGGTATTCATCGGGATATTTCACATTGGGAATTGGGATTTTGAATGTTTTCGAAAGCCCTGTGTTAGAAAGTCTGTCATTTATGTATTGAGGAGGAAAAGTGAAAAGCTCCGTTTAATGTGGATGTCACACCGGCCGCGCCGTCGTCTTCCTGCCCCATGATTCCACGTCGTCACGTGACCTTCTGAAACCTCTGTGTTCACACTCGTCGGTACGGGTTGAAAATGGGCCATTTGGCCATTCGCTGATATTCCTGCAGCACAGCTCATCTTAAGTCATTCAGCTTGTTCAGATTCATCACACTAAGATCAGATATGAGTCGAGTTGAAGGAATTAGAGCCTTTGCGTGCCGTGGTGAAACAGTTTTAAAGGGTGCTAAGAAATATTTTCAACAGCTGTATGCTTTGTGACCTGAGAAAATTAGAAATTTTTTGCGCATTAATACATTGTTGAAACCTTTATTCCATCCATCCATCCACCATCCACCACTATATATTTGGTTGTAATTTATTTTTTTTTGGGGGGGGGGGGCACGCAGTGAACTTGAAATGCTGCCTTTCAAAGTGAGTGAAGCATATTTACGCTTTGAACAGCTTTATCTCCCCTCTGTTTGGGGACGAGACGGTCCGGTATATCATCATAACCATAGATGTTGTCCTTAAATGACAGCAGCAGCAGAACAGTGCTGCACTCAGACAGACAGTTTATAAATGTATCATGCTCTGGAACGCTGTACTTGAGGATACGGCCTCAGTTTAAAAAAAAAAGTACAGTGAGAGTCTTTGCCTTATCTGCTACCTGCACGGCCTGTCGTTGCATAATGTCCCGTTCTCCTCTGTCTCCCCTTGCCTCCGGGTTTGGTATGCAGGTCGCTTTGCCAAAGAGAATTTAACTGAGTTCCCTCCAACTGTCGGACAACGTCTTCCTGTCTGCTGGCTCCGACGTGGATGTAGGTGTCTTTTTGTGCGGAATATCAGGCGTGTGTGTGTGTGTGTGTGTGTGTGTGTGTGTGTGTGTGTTCCGTTTCCATTAGTCTTACAGCTTATGGTTGTCCTCAGGGAGTTGAATGAAGCTCTCCATCACTCTTGGAACAAGGACTGAGAGCAGAGAAAAGGGAGAGAGAGGCATGAGAGAGGAAAATGGGACGGCATGATGAGGCCCTCACAGCACTGCCGGTTACGATTGTATGACTCACAGTGAGATTGCCCTGGTATTAGGGACCCAAGGTACCCAGGCTTTGGTGTTTTCTCTTTGTGTAACAATAAAAAGACACAGGAGTCTCCGGAGGCCATCGTCGTATCAGTATTTACCAATAGGAATCATATATCTGGTGAAATTAGCACCATTGGCACATTTAGTGAACATGAAGGAAAATATGTGGTTGAAGAAAACTGTCAACGATCTGATAACATTTGATCTGTCAGATATTTTGATCAACATTTTCAATTATTGTCAACGTATTTGGCGATCAAGTAATTTACATGGTAATAGAGGAAATTATTGAGCATTTTAATCTGTAATGAAAACTATAATTGGTTACGGTCCTAATCTGGAGGTCAGCTCGTGATATTGACGTAGAGTGCTGCAGCATCCAGCGATAGCCCTGAGTAATAAATGAAATAGACTTCCCGTGGACAATAAATATGCATAGGGTATTCAGCCTTTTATTTCATTTATTTATTTCATTTTTTTTCTGTGCAGTACATAGTCCATTGAAAATCACAGAGGAGAATTGCTGACTGTGAAACACAAATCAGATTAATATCATTTCTCAGGTTGGTGGGGGGGACGGGGGACGGAAATATGATTAGATTAGTGATTTACACTGTCAAGGTGTGATAAATCACATGTGACGTATGTAGTTTACATCCTGGGTGTGAGGTTGTGGGAATTCCCAGTAATGAACTTGCACGCTTGATTGGACTTTTTCATCAGAATTTAGAGATTACTTTCGAGGGTTTTTTTTAAGTCTCTGTCTTGTTTTTAAACCGAGTTACTATACCTTACATGTTATCTCTCAAACTCTAAACATCATGTGATAGAATAAGCATTGAGCTCTCACTCTTCCCAGTTGTCCAGGACGAGATGAGAGGAGGGCGTGTGAGATGGTGACCTCTCACAGAGAAAGGTTAGAGACCTTTGGGAGTCATCTCATTGACTACACGCTTGTGTCAGTGGCCGAGTGTGTGGTGATATTTCACTACAGCACTCTGGAGAGGGTCCAAGGATTCTGCAATTAATAAGGCTAATGGTTATTGGCTTGTGGCTAGTGATGAGGACACAGGAAATGATTGACTCAAGGTAAGCATGGCACTTTATGGGTTAACGGATCCGTTTCTGCGAAGAAAACTGAGTTTTTTATTGAGGGAAAAGAGAGACCCTTTGTAGAGATGAAGGTAATGTGTCTTGTGCACTCCTGGGGTGACTGTCATTTAATTAAAATGTATGATGAGAAGCCACGTTAAGATGTGTGTTTCTTTAGCTCAATGTATATTAAAGAAATGCGGCTGACTGAGATACATGACATTCTTACGAAAAGCAATATCTCGGCATTGTTTCTTTAAATCTCAAATTTTGACACCAAGTCAAGTCGATATTTGAGACATAAAGGAATCTGTTGATGGCTAAGGGGTTATGTAGGTGAAGCAGCATGTTGATTGTTTGTATGGGAGTGAGTGGCTGTGCAGGACTGATACCTCCGGTCTGTGATGCTACTCTGCTCTTGCTTCTGCTCCCAGGTTCCCTGGTTTTGGTGCACTGCAGCCCTGAAATCTCCTCCATGTGCTGCATTGATATTCAGGACCTGTTTCTGATCCCCATCACTGCTCTCTCTCTCTCTCTCTCTCTCTCTCTCTCTCTCTCTCTCTCTCTCTCTCTCTCTCTCTCTCTCTCTCTCTCTCTCTCTCTCTCTCTCTCTCTCACCCCCTCCCCACTCACACACACACACACACACACACACACACACACACACACACACACACACACACACACACACACACACACACACACACACACACACACACACACACACACACACACACACACACACACACACACCTTGCCACAGGCCTCTTTTACTAAATTATTGTGCAGGAACTAATATAATCACATTCAACTTAATATTATCAGTTACTAACATTATTGTTTAGGTATTCTATTCTATTCTATTCTATTCTATTCTATTCTATTCTATTCTATTCTATTCTATTCTATTCTATTCTATTCTATTCTATTCTATTCTATTCTATTCTATTCTGTTCTATTCTGTTCTATTCTATGTATGGTGTCTGATTAATTTTGCCTGGTTGATTTTCAGTCACCTCTGCAGCCATCATCCACCTGCCATGCAGTCACTTTACATGCAGAACCGGAGTCACACCAGATTCCGACTTTTGCCTGAACCTAATTTGTGCCTGCTTGCTTGAAGCTTAACCCCCTGACTGAGCCGAGTGAAGAACCCTCCATTAAGGACCTGCTTGAATCACTATTATCCTCCGAAAATCATTCTATTCTATTCTATTCTATTCTATTCTATTCTATTCTATTGTATTCTATTCTATTCTATTCCCACGTGCCTTGCTGAACCTGCTGTAGCAGCTGTGCTGTCCTGGTCGTGCTGTTATGCGTCAAGCTGTTGCTTTGATGAATAATCTCCTTTTTATCCAGCTTGATTGATTTGGGTTTTTTGTCTAATCCTATTAAATCATGAATGTGCTCACCTAAACACAACATATGCATAATGTACACATACAGTATTTAACTCTTTGCGTCTGTCCTAAAAAGCTTCATCAGCGTGAGGGGAGCCGACAGTTGTCATTAGTCAGTTGAAATGTGAGCTTGTCCAAAGGGTTTTTTTTCCCATGATAGGATCAGCGAAAGACGTTTTGTATGGATCGATAGCGCCCACGGTGTGATATTTGCAGTTGTTCGGGCCGGCAAAGTAAAGCGTACTTGATAGGTTGACATTGACTAAGGCAGTGTGTCTCGCTCCCCACCTCCCTTTTTCCTGTTGTGCTGAAAAGCTGCCTCAAAACCTGTCAAATAAGCAGGAATGCAGTCTCTCTTAAGTGGAACAATCGTGCCGCCACCAAAGTCAGACAGACACTTCGACAATACAGTAATTCTTCCCGTACATGATGTGTTTTGTAGCTGCTGTCCCAGCCTGAGCCCGGATGTGCCGAGCTCAGCTCTGTTTAATGTAGGGAGGGGGGGGGGGGGGTAAGGCTGGTGCTGTCCAACGTCTGATCTACACATAATATACCTGTGACTAAACAGTAGATATAGAGGAAAAAGCGAGTGAGCATGCAACAGAAACAAGAAGAAACGGAGAGAAGAAGTAAACTGAACACAAATAGAGAGTGAGAGGGTAGCAGGTTGACACTCCTGCTCCTCCCTCCTCCTCCTCCTCCTCCTCCCTCCTCCTCCTCCTCTCTTGCTGCAAGCTGTGACAGGATGAGATGTGAGATAGTGACGTGACGGCGACATGACACAAAGCTGTTATCCTCTCCTGTCGTGGCTGGCTTACTGGTTGGCCAGATGACTTGCTGGGGCAGGACAGGTGTGTGTGTGTGTGTGTGTGTGTGTGTGTGTGTGCGCGTGCGTGCGTGCGTGTTACATGAGGCTCACACAGGCTCAGAAAGGCAGGATGTCCTGCAGCCACTGTGACGAGCTGCATGCGACTGCATGTGAGCAGAGTATAGGAATGGGATTCTCAATCTGCAGTACACAGAAATGACCCCGACAACACATGTCCTTGAAACTTCCTCCTTGTTCCCCCTCTCCGTCTCTGGGGTTTTTTTTGTTTTTTTTTGGGGCTCTTGCTCTCATTTCTTTCCCTCACCACTTTTTTTTCCTGCTTCCACTACTGTATTCAGTTGCCTTCTCTTTGAATCTGTCTGCCTTGCTCCTTCCACCTCTCGTGCTTCAGAACTCCTTTTCCTCCCTCTTCTACATCACTCATCCATTCCCCCTATCACCCAAACCTTCTCTTGTTTCCTTCGTTTTCCTGTCTTCTTCGGTCGTTTCTGAATACTGGGTTGAATGCGTGTCTTCAGTGGACCCCCCCCCCTGCTCTGCTCTGGGGGCAAAATGTCAACAAGAGCAAGTTAAAAGAAGCAACAAGGGGCGAGATAGATGGAGAGAAACTGAGTCACTGTCTTACATTTTTCTTTCTCCCATTTTGCTTTCAATACCGCCCCGATCTCTTCTCCCTCTCTCATCAGTCCACCTGTCACTTTATCCTCTCATTCGTTTTGAAGCTTCAAGTCATTTAGGGAGAAAAAAAAATGTCCAGTAGAGATGAGCCTTCCTGCTATGCAGCACCAACCCACACACACACACACACACGCACACGCACGCACGCACGCACGCACGCACACACACACATGCCCACCCCTGCTGCCTGCCGACATGGTACAGGCTGTGCATTGAGACAGCCCCAGCTGAGGCAGGAGCAGTGAGAGTGCAGCCCAGCCAGTCTCCACACACACGCACACCTACACTCACCCACTCACACACACACACACACACATACACCTGCACTCACACACACACACATATATAACGCACACCGCTGTGGCGGCTCGTCCTCCGCTGCATGTGCCGGTGCCACAGCAGTTTCGGGTGGGAGGATTTTCACGTCGCGGTGACGGCGGTGGTCGTAGCCTTTCTGCCATGTAAGTATGTGATGCTCGTCTGGAGTGGAAGTGAATGAGCTGCTCGTCTGACGGTTTTGTGGTCAGTCGCCTTTGATGCTCGTGGCACAAGTCACCTGTGTGCGAGAAGCTGCGTTCTGTACACGCTGTTCCATGCGTGCGGATCGTGGCTGATGCTTGGAGGCTCGTACCGGCGGTTCAGGAGGGAGGTGATCTGTAGGAGAGGGGGGGGGGGGGGGGGAACTAGGAGCCATGTCAGGTTATCTGTAAGATATGAGCAAGTGAAGATACGACAGCATGTGCAGGATTACGTCCATGCACGTGCAGCGTGGGTCCGCTCGCTCCCCGTCGTTGAACTTGGAGGAGTGATCACGTCCACTGGTGTTGCCGTGTCGGTCGATGAAGATGTTGTGCTGCACGTCTCTCCTCCCAGGCCGTCTGTTGGCAGCGCGAAGTCTGCAGTCTCTCCTCTCTGTCACACTCGCTGACTGCTTCTGGCACGGCAGCAGGTTTCGCTGCCGTCGCTCATCATGCGCCGTGTGCTGTCTCCGCTGCATTAGCAAACTGACTATTTGGCATGGTGACTGAATTAATAGGGAACATTATCGCCTCTCCTCCTTGATCCGCTGGCTGTCAGATTTTCCTGCCGCCTCGGCCGGCTCTGCGGCTGATTGCAGCCGCCGGTCGATGGATCGGTAGTTTCACCGAGCCTGTTAGTTGAATGTTTTCTTGCTTGTCCGATCAACACATTGATCACGGCGGTGACTGGCTGACAAGGTCAGTAACTCCGATTGACTATAAGTTGTCGTGGACTTGAGGCGGCGGTCAGTTCGTCTGTGTGTGCAACCATGAAGATAAATGAATAAATACATAAATCACAAGATAATCCATTCAGAGGATTGACGGAGCAGTTTGGCAGTCCAACACCCGGTCAACCATTTTCTTTGCCACCAGGTTGTTCAGGCATCCAGCGTCTCTTTCAGACAGGCTGTCATAGGAAATGGACTGTGCCTCTGTCGGGGCTGCGTGACCTCAAACATCAGCTCCACTGCACCAAGACAGCCAGACAGTGGGAACAGACCCACTCCTCTTCTTCCTCCATTTCTTTCTCGGCTTTGTCTCTATGGAGTGGAAGAGATACCTCCATGCACGTGGCGGTGTTCGAGGGGTGAAAAAAAACAAAAATTGATTTGAGGGGAACAGAGCTGCAACGTACCCGACCGCTCACTCAGGGAAGTCGACGCAAGTCTTAAAAACAAAAAGTTCGGAAAAAAAGGGAAGTTAACGATCATGTGTCACTCTAGAGAGAAAACCCGCTTTACCCCCCATTAAACTAATCGTTCATATAATTTATTCTCCATATGACAACATATTTGACTACCGTTTGATATAACAGATATTTCTGATCGAGCCGATCGCCAACCGAGTGGCTCCATACCTCCATACGTCGCGTAAAGGCGAGTGGCGCTCTGCATTAATTTCTGCTGTGTCATCACCAACTCTCTGTAGCATAGCGACAAACACAGTGGTGAGGAAGGCTTCAGTGTCATTACAGCGCTGAAAAGTTATTATAATCCGGATTTTCATCTGAAGACTAAAGGTTCTTTTGCTGCTGGTAATAACTGATCATGTTTCAAGGCTGAATTCTGGTTTATTTCGATTTTGGAAGGTTTTCTTATGGGAGGAGTCATGCAAGTTAAATTCATGTCATAAAAAAAACCCACAATGCAATATGATAAAGGAGGCAGGAGGGGACTTCAGGAAGGAAAACTACAAATCTGTGAAATGATGCTCTGTTTCTGTGGATTTGATTGCTCATACAAACTTGTCTAACGTACAAGCTAACATACATTCTTTCGAGCTTGGAGCTGAATCAAACATATTTCTAACACACAAATAGCAGTTTTACTTTTGTTTTCTTCAGTGGTTTATATTTATCGCAGTAGTTTTGTCAAAATCATTCAGTCATGCATAAGTTTCACATTTATATAATGCAAAGAAATTCAAGTATGATTTAAATAGATAACGAAGGATGACAATTATCTATTAATATGCCACATATTGTATGCAGTTCAAAGTCATCCAAAGACATCTATTCATTAGATGTCTGTATTTTACACAAAGAACTACATTTAATTGTGATTGCATGCGTCCGACAGTAGAAACGTGCACATTTAGCAGAAATCTTCAGCGGAGCAATAAAAACAAGAGAGCAAAGCACTTTCTTAACTTTCTTAACTTTCTTAACTTTCTTCTTGACGTATCCAGAGGCTATTGTTTCAACATTTCATGTTGATTCATTGTGATGCATCTCTTCTATTGCATCCAGAAGGAAAACTCACTTGCTGAAGGTAAACATTCAGAACTTGGTTACTAGGCAACACACTCATGCTCATTTAGCAGGAGTTGAATCCTTTCTAAGAAAAAGTTTGTGGCTTTTCTTATCTTAGTGCATATTAAGCTATTTGAGCAATGTGATTTTATTCTATTATTGATTTACTGTATGCTGCATGACTGTTCTCTTGTAATTCCTTTCATTTTCATTTCACTGATTTTTCACTGTCTGATTTGAATGGAAAATCACTTTGGTCACATTGAGTGTTGTATAGGGCTTTATAAACTAATGCCGATTGATCGATCAATTGGAAAATTCTATTGAAGTGTTTGGAAATGGTTTGAAATGTTCAAACACTAACTCGTACCATTCTGCATTTTTTAAGTAAATTCTGTTTTTGTGTCGAGAACAAGGGTATCAAACGTAAAGGACTTGGGCAAAAATGGGCCCAAAGTAAAGTAATATATAATAATAAAAAATTGCAAAGAAACCAGCAATTTTTTTAATAGTTTCTGAAAAATGCAACAGTGAGAGGAGACGTTTTAGGGTATTTCACATAATTTTGCATCAGAGTATAATTAAAATTGGCATTATGTTTAGATTTTTGATATTAATTGCAAAACATTTTGCAAAAAACTTTTTCAACATTTCTTGACGAAAGAAAAAACTTCTAGATCATGTGAAGCATTGTGTCTTATTTACATTCTGCATATATTTGTCTAGCATACACATGGAGGCTGAAACTTTTTAATAATTGTCATTATCACAGATAATACACTGAAATACCAAAATAAACCTGCATCTAATTAATCTGATAGAAGTGACAACATTTGCTAGCTCTGCATATTGTACCTGATGGGATGAATGGAAAAAATCAGTTCAGGCTTTTTTCATTGTGGTTCTGGTTTCAGTTTAATTGACTGCCTGAAGACTGCTGATGGGTACAACGTTCCTACCGAACCTCACCATCAATCTCTGTGTGTGTAATATCAGCAAGCTTGACATTCAATGTGTCCGTTCATTGCTTTGACCAGTTAAAGTGGCTCGTGATAGATTGCATCAGTTGTAGTTAATTCCTGTTAACGCTGGTCCGGCAGTAATGTGCTCCGTTCTGCACGCGATACAATCTGAAACATCCTTTTACATCTTTACCTTCCCTTCGACCGTGTGTTTGGTGGGGTGGCAGCCATCCTTGAAATTGCAAGCACATTGAAGATTTGAACTTTTCTGTGCATGGATTACTCAGATTTTTCTCCCAAAAAAAACACACGTTTGAGGTCAGTCGGTGGCTCTAAAGTCGGCGTCCAGGTGTGAGTCGTCACCTTGGTTCGGCACTCTGTCACCGTACGCTGCATTAAGAGGTGCAGAAGGTATATGGATTGTTCTAAAATTATACGCTTATTCATCTTGAGGTTATGTGTCAAGAGACGAGAAATAAAGGACAAATGTTTCAGTCACAATAACCTCAGTGTTTTTCCTCTCCTATACTTCCAGCACCAGACTCGGCCTGTATGTGTTGAATTTAATTAGACCAGCAACTCCCTCGTGATTTCTTCAGGCTCATCTGGAGCAAGTCGACGACCACAGCGGCGAGTTTTCTGTCCCGTCTTCCGGTGACCTTGCAGTTGGAAGTTAATACGTGTCTGCCCATGTTAAATCGCGTACATCGCATTGGAAGTGTTTGATATGTGATCTTGTGATCAAACAATAGGTTGCAAGCAAGGTAGGTTGACTGAAAAGCTTGCAGTTGTGGTCGGGTCCCGTAAAGAAACAGTTCAATTCTTCTCTGCGTAGAATTTTTTCCTGGCATTTAATCTCGTTAAAGAAAGTATGCGTCACATTTTAATGTGCTTTTTTCAGTTCGAGGCAGAAACATCTGAAAAGTAACAGAACACAGCAGGTGCTAATTCAGGTGATAAATGGAATCTTGTGGACTAAAATGGCTACCAGTGGAGCCTTAGTGAGGCTGCCTTTTTGTTCTATTAACAGATAGATGGAATGGCGCGACCGCCTGCATACTGCTGCTGCTATTACCCCGTTGCATACCTTCCTCATTGTCTTGTAGACAGGTGACTTCAAAGCTCCTTCCGTTTGAAGTCTTGTCTCTTTGGGACTTATGTCTCTTGTCCTATTTCACATTGAGATCCAGAATACCAGTTTCAGTCCTTTCCCTCATTCTGAACTGATCCTTCACCCAATATAAAGGTCTGTGTTCATCATTCAAATGTGCGAAAATGAATCCTCCCTGCTTGACGGCACCAGCAGATATCAGTCCTCACCTAAGATCGGATCCTGATGTCTTCCAGATGCCTCCCCTTGTAGGAGGACTGTAGGATTATATAACGGGAAAAGAAGCAGGCGAGCAGGCAGAAGAGAAGCTCAGAGCAGAAGAGGCAGACCGCCGTGCTGGTTTATCTGAATTCATGTGGGGAACGTGACGGCAACAAAGGCTTATGTTGAGAAGACACCGACAGGAGAAACAGATCACTTTGCATTCACGCCATCTGATGTCACACAAGATTAATTATTAGAAATATACATTTTGCTCATTCTTAGACATCCCATTGGAAGAAGTGAAGACCAAGCAAATGATGCAGATGTTTTGTCATTATAAATCAGTATTAAGATCAGATGAGATGGTTGGACAATTGTATCGCACAGCTTTTTCACTATTTTCCTCACTAATTCAGATCCAACAGCACCAAATTGCGTCTGGAGCTTTAAGTTGAACATGCACCATCCAAAATCGTAAAGTAGGATGTGAGCATTAGAAAAATTCCTTTTCTCCTGAACTAGATGTGTACGGGAAGTGTGAATAAAAGAGCCGAACCAAACACAATGCATCTCGCCGTTTCCTCACATGACTTTCATCAAAAAACTCTGCACCTCTACACAATGGCATCCCAATTTGACTTTGATAACTGCTATTTACATGATCACAATTGTATATAGACGAGGTTGAATGCCATTATAAGTCCTTCTTTTTTACTCACTAATATAAAGAAGATGATGGAGAAGTTTTTTTCTTTCAGTTTTTCAGTTTTTTCATTTTGCTCTGTTCAATTTTGTGTCAGTTATGTATCAGTTCTATTCTATTCTATTCTATTCTATTCTATTCTATTCTATTCTATTCTATTCTGGAGTGTTCTTGTGTTCTATTTTTTTCTGTTTGATTTTGTGATATTTTGTTTATTTTACTATAATCTGTTTTATTCTATTCCTTGAAATATAGCTGTTAAATCTTTTTTTTGATCATTTATTTTCACAGCAGATGTTGTTTGCCTGTGCCTAACCCGCTTTGTTTCCATGAAAACATCTTCTAAAGGTAGAAACACAAGAGTAATTTGAGGTCAGCGTTCTGGCTCACACGGACACAAATAACAGAAAAGAGAGGTTAAATGGAATTAGTTTTTAACAACTTGGTTTTGTACCCTATTAATTAGTACACATATAGTGTGGCTGTAGCAACAAATTAATCTCGGACTCTCGACATCGGGGTAATTTCCGAAAGTGGCTGGAGACTACACGTCGGTACAATGTGGGCCGACGCCAGCGCTCTCACGTTTGACTGTGCACATTTCCTTCCACACTGACATTTGCAGAGGTCACAGCATCACTGAAGTTCTCCTTTCTCCTCCCGTCAATACCCACCGTAGGCAACCTTCTCTGAAACGTTCTTTTTTCAAGCGGCACAATGCAGCATATGTGGCAGCGGAACTAAATAAATCTTTGACATTTGATATAAACCACCTTTTTCCTGTAACTCATTATGTGCGTCCACGGCGGCGCTTCGGTGGCAATTAAGGATTAAAACATTCAGAATCCGTCCGACCATATGAGTTTTCAAGGGCCTTAGGTACACCATTATTCAGCCCCCTCCCCCACCACCCCCCACCACCCTGCCTTAACTCCCCCGACCAGCAGTTAAAAGTTGAAATGCATGGTCTCTGCCAAATGACACACAAGCTTAGAGCAGTTAACCTTAAAAAAAAAATGATTATGACTCAGTTTGCTCCGCGGCAGCTCTGTTGGTTAAAAACCTCCCGAGCAAGTGTGAGACTCGCTGCCTTTCCTGGTCCAATGTGCCGCGCTACATGTAGATCGTCATATTGTGTGTGGATTAGTGCAATCCCCATCGGCACACGTGTCATCCACTTCTTTGGTGCGTACTTTTCCCGAGGTGGTGACACAATTCGCTGCATGTTAGCGCAAAGTTCAAAGAGCATGAAAGTTATAGTCTGTCAAAAGACAGAGAGAGAAAAAAAAAGAAGCAACCACGTCTTCATTCCTTACTGCTACTTGTTGTATTTTATGACTTTCGTACTGCTCATACTCATTGATAGTAACACCGTGGTTTGCTCCAGGGGTCACATGCAGCCCAATATCGTCTTGATTGGCCGGACCAGTAAAATAGTGTCATAATAACCTTTAAATTTAAAGTTGAAAAATGTTCTTTATTTATGCAGAGTATATCTGATGAAAATGTTTATATTTTTGCAAAACCAAACCATTATGATAGAAAATTACTACAATCTCAACATCAAGCAAATTTCAATTATATTTTCTGGTGCAAAATACAATAAAATCAATTTTTTTCTTTTTTTTTTCTTTAAAAATGGTTGCAATTGGTGGTTTGTTTCACCACATTGGAGCCTCTTGCCCTACGACACCCTGTGAGTGACACCACTGGTTTAAAAGGTTGTATTTAACTGCAAGTCAATCTGCTGGTTTCTGGTTATAAACGGTGGTGTAGTGGTTTGGTGTCTCCACTCAAAGCGAAGAACCTCCCTGGTTTGAAGCTGGCTCGTGGGCCTGTCAGTGTGCACTTTGCATGTTCTCCCTGGGTGCTCCGGTTCCTCCCATAAACCACAGATCTCTGTGTGAGGATATTTGGTGTAAGTCGCCACCATGTTTGAAAGCGTCTGTTTCTCTTGGTTTGAGCCTTGATGGTCGGATGCATGGATGGCGCTTAAAGGGAAGGTCTCACCAAACTACCCGAGCACTTTAAATATTAATTGTTTGCATGCATACTTAATGAAAGTGCATTATACAGAAAATCACTTCAGCTCAGATTTCATCAGAAACCATCAAATCGTTTTTTCTCCTTTAAGCTCTTCATTTCACAAACGGACCATATTGAGGACTACATTTGCACATCAGACATACGTCATAGTCAACCACTTATATAGACATCAGAGAGGATTTAACAATTCCTAGTTCCAGGGTGCTGTATAATTGTACGTATATCGCACATACTTGCACTGCATGATCATTTTTACAGTACCATTCAGTCTTCCCATTTGTTACTGTATTTTAATTAATGCATGTCGTACTTCTGAAAATATTACATTCTTGTGAGGTCATCCATCCATCCATCCGTCTGTCCAGGTTGATGTTACGAATAGCGAATCACCGAATAGCAATACTCAGAAATACAGTACACTCAGGTGTCTAGTGTGGCATATGGTATAAAATGTTTATATAACTCGCTGCAGACCATTTAAAATGAGTCAGTGTCAACAGTTAGCTTGCGCACGATGGATTACACACCTCTGTCCTTTGATTTAATGACCAATGCAATCTTTTCTGGTTGGAAAGTGACCCTTCTGACCCCGATTTGTCTTTCAAACCCGCCATGCATCTTCTTCAGGCCTATACTCTAAAACAGTCCGCAGCGCATTTATCAGAAGGAGTAAATTTATCTGATGAAACTATAATGAGTTATGGAGAGAAAAATATTGACTCTGCAGCGTGTACCTCAGACGCTTTAATTTCCCTGGAGGAGCACGTGGTCTCTGTGGAAAGATGGGCGCTATTGAGCCTGTAGTTACTGTTGTCATCTTCACCTTTTCATATTATTCTAACCGTCAACGCTGCTCGTTCTAAACACGAAAAAGTAGTTGAGTAAACGGGAGATTATTGAAGCATTAATAATAGGCAGGAGTGGAAACATCCTGCATCCCAGTTTCGATAGTTCTCACAAGTTTGTGCGCAAAATGATTGACAACAAGAAGTTTGATTGGAAAATTGAGCAATGGGTAGAAAAACTGCTTGGATTTTCTGCTATGGAGGTAAATCATATCCTTGTGATCCATAACTCTTCTGTACCTCTTCATTCAGCCTTGGTTTTTTCGATGTTGGTGATAAAACATGTTTTTGGACTGTCTACGGGTACTGAGTTGGAGTACCTGGAGAAAAAACTCATTCATACATAAGGAGAAGATGTAAACTCCCTCCGAGAACACGATTGAAGTTCCCATCAGAACACAGCAGTACTTTACAGCCCCTGAAACCAACAGTACAGAGACAATTATTGTCAATTTATAATGTTCGGACAACATTTTGAGTTTTCCAATATTAATGAACTACACAATGTAATAAAATAAAGTGCATATATATTGCATTAAAATTAGCCCGGGGAGAAAATGTCAGCATCGATTTGGTCACGGTCTGTTAATGTACATTCGCACTGCAGCTCCAGGCAGGATCACACTGTACATCTCTGCCTCTGCCTTACATTACTAGTGACGTAGTTTCATTCCAATAGCTCACCAAGTACAAAAAAAAATTAAAAATAAAATTAAAAATATATATACATATTAAATTGAGTTACATCAAGACCAAGAATGGAAATAATGAGTTATGAGCGCTGGATGAAGCAAACTGAAATTATATGTATGGACAAAACAGGAGGAAAAGTAGCATCTGTACATCAAACAGAAATGTAGAAAAGCAAAAAAAACCAAAAAAGCAGGTGGAAGTCAGGAGAAAAGTGATGATAGAGAGCTGAAGTTGTCCGCTGTTGCACATCATCACGTCCACAGAGACGCTACCTGTCCTCCTCAACACAGATTCGGTGGAGGTTTCTCCATTTCGACCGCTGGCTCATTGTCCACTATCGTATAACCCCGCCGTCTCACAGCTGCAGCACGCAGCACACCAGCTCTCCCATCTCGGCTTCTTAGTCTGACTCTGCAGTGACACGCGGCACTGCCTGCAGCCACATAGAAGTACGTGAGGGCTATATGTCTCCGCTGTGCTTCTCTGACTCATTTGTCTCAGTTTTTCTTCTCCATTTTATCTCTCTCTCTCTCTCTCTCTCTCTCTGCCTGATGTGAGTCGGAGCCTTTTGTGGAGCTCCAGCATCGGTTACCAAAATACTCTTTTCCTTCGTCAGACTCTGTCTGCTGTGCTTAGTTAGCATGACAGCTGGTTTCAACCCAATTAGAGACTCTCCGTGTGGTTGTTATATAACAGTTCACCTCAGAGACAATGTCAGTTAATGTGGCTTCCTGGTTGTGTGTGTGTGTGTGTGTGTGTGTGTGTGATGTATTTCAGTGCAGTACTGCGACGCAGCTGCAGTCGAACGCACCCCGGACTCGGGGATTCCCCGAACGTCGTGCGATATTGCGTCTGCCGCTCGCTTGATATTCATTATTTCATTATTGCACGTATTTGTATCGTCAGACAAGTTGAATTTGTTTCTCAGGACAACACAGCAGGGTAGTGCAGGTCATGCCTTTTTTTTGACTCGACATAGTGCATTTGTGGAAACACATTCCACCGTGTCACTCAAGGACTATGAGATGTTTCACGTGTGAGCCGGATGTTGGTTCGGCCCTTTGCCGTGCCACTTGATCTTCCTTCCACGCAAACGCAGAAGCTGTAGAAAGAAGAGCATCGGTGCTTTTGAGCATTGTAATGTCTCCACACAAGCTTGACTTCACTTGCTACCTGTCATCTGACATTACATGCCATTTTTGAAGAGCCTGCAGGTGTGCAGTGAATTCACCTGCACTGCATTTTGCAGCAGGCAGGGGGCGCTGCATGCCAGTGATGCTGCTGCTGCTGCTGCTGCTGCTGGTGACGATGCAGTGGGCACAGCTCAGACTCAGACCTCCTCAGCTCTGCCTCGCTGTGCTCAAGGACGTTGGGAGACAGCCGCACAGAGATTCCGTGGAGGGCAGCAAACTACCCGCTGCTTGTCAGACGGGGAGCCTCACATCTGAAAAGAGGAGGCAGCAATTATCAGAGCACTGTTTCATCATTAATGCTTGTTCTTAATAATCACAGAGCACAACACAATGACCCAGCAGGCAAACCACCGGTGCACACAGAGTCGAACATTAAAGGTAAATATCCACCCTAAATTAGAATGCAGGGCTCATTCTTAACATGCAGTTTTCAGTCAGAACAGATGATGAAAATGAAGAAACCTGAAAGACCGTGAGGGCAAACAGTTGCATCACTGACTGATGTGGTAAACCTGCAAGGGAGTGACTTTAAATGAAAATCTTAAAACCTTCAAAGCATCTGATGCCCTCAGAAAATATTCAGTTCAGTGTATATACTAACACAGGAATTATCGACAAGGTACCCACCGTGATTGCATAACAAAACCACAACGGAATAGATGAGATGAGACGAGATGATGGGGAAATCCCAGTGTTGCAACACTGATAGATTAACCAAAATCAGCAACAATAAGCTGAAAACAGAGTAAATATGAAGTGATATACACAAACATGAGCGTAATATACAAGAAAATGGATTAGAAGTGTTACAGTCTATACATTTTTTTTTCAGTTCATTAGCGTTGAGCAGATTTAACCGAATTATTAAGACTGAATTACTGAGTTGAAGCTCATCTCATCTCATCTCATCAAGCAGCTATAGTTTGCAAGGAAAAAAAAATCTTGGTCATATTTGAGAGTGAAACATGTTGTGGCCCAGCATGATAGCTGCTTTGTAAACTTTGAACAACAGTTTGGAAATGCTTCACAGACTTTATGGGAATGGGAGTCTTTGTATTTCAACTACAGTAGATTCCTCCGTTTTTTTTTCTTTCTTTCTTGAGTTTGTCATATGGCTCAACACAATGTATTGCGGTGGTCAGATGGCGTTAGCATCTGGCTTTGGAGCGTCACACATTAACGTGGAATCCATATGCCGCTCAAGTTCATGAAGTCCCATGAAGTGTGTCTTACACTTTAGGTAAAAAAAAAAAAAAAAAAAGCTGTTAAATATTGCAAAAAAAAACAAAAAACAAAAACGCAACAAACTTTCCCTTTGAGTGTTTGATCAGATGTTGCTCATTACTCACTGTCAAGTCGAGGGAAGCAGGCCAGCAATTATGCAGATGAACTGGCACATGGGCAGGGAGATAGACGGGAGAACGGCACAAAGGAGGAGCAGATAGACAACCGAGCAACAGGGCAACAAAGAGATTGATTGGACAGTGTGTAGGCAAGGACGGAGAAATGATTGGCAGTGAAATTGATTTAAACATCGGTGGTAAATCAATAAGGCCTAGCATCTTTAGCATTTAAGACGGGGTTAGGCAATTCATTTTCCAGAGGTGCCGCGTGAGAAAGTGGAACAGCTTCGGATGGAAATGACTTCAGTTTTGCTCAATATGAATTTTTAACTGCATAAGCTACCGTGACTGCTACTTATTCTTGAACACTGATATTCAGTAAATAAATACATTTGATGGTCAAAACTCCATGTTCTACAATAAACGTGTTCGCTATTTTGCTGAGTAGCAATTCTTGGCTCTGCCAGCCAGAACCACAAACTTCATACGCTATTAAAATTTAAAAAAATAAAAAAAGAAGTGGACACCTTCAAAATGAAAACGTTATACAGCCTCCATCTTTTATACCCATGGGTCTCATTTAAGATATTTAACAAGAAGCTCTACTGACCCATGAGAAAGACCCATCTGTCTTTTACCTGTGACTGTATATGGGAAGTAACCAACATCTTCACATGCAGCTGCCCTGCTTTTCGAAAGAACGGAGAAATCAATTGCGCTCACATCTATGCACGGTGGCGTAATTGTCCGTATGTTCACACTCCATGAAAGTAGAGCATCGTTTGCTTTGAAGTTACATTTGCATTGCCATCACCTCCACCTCACCTCCCGCCCGGCTCCGTCTACGCTCTCCTCTCTGCGTCATGTGATTCATGCGTCGCCTTTTATTCATGCTTTTTTTCTTTTCTATTTATTTTTCTCCACATCTCAGCGTCGGTTGCACCAAAAACCGTACCTTTCCCTTCCCTTCTCACATCTCTGCTGCTGCCACTGTTGCACCCGTTGTGATTTAAAGACGGGGCAGCTTGGAGCCAGCAGCGTGCAGCGCCGCCATCGCTCACTTATATCACCACGATAATGTGAAGCCTGGAGTACACACCTTCATGGATGTTGGGGTGTAAGCGGCACTGATATTCTGGGACATATTAGTCATCTGGTACTGCATTCTAAATTGTATTTCCACGCGAAAGAAAAAAAAAAAGCTTTCTTCTGTGAAGCGTCCCTGAGAAGAAATAGGAAGGTTGTATCTTTAATCCTGAATGAGCTCTCATTGAAATACGAGGGAATTGAACGTTTCAAGTGGTTAATACCTAAAGTCACTCATATTTTGCCTTTTATACCTTAGAAAATATGCACACAGCATACATTTCGTTCTTAGAAGGCTATATAATGCTTTCACTACAGAGAAATTCTTATGACGTCATCACTTAATCATGAAAGTACAATTCATAAGATCTACTGGATATTTTAGGTCTCAGTTTGAGAGCAGTTATCTTGTCCTTTGCACCATCTTTCTTGTTAAAAAATGTTTACAATCAAATTCAATGTCATGTTGTTGTTGCTTATCCAGTCATGTGCACTCACTGGTGGTAAGGAACTCATTTTCCAAAGCAACTGGTTAAAACTTAACAATATTATAAGGATAATTTAGATTTTTAGTCATATATTTTATGTCTGTCTTCATCTTGTTAATGTGAGGTATAAGCAAACAGAAAAGCGCCTTTTGAAATATTATGCAACAATGTCCTTGTGAGATCAACGACGGGCATTTCATTTACTGAATGGATCAGCCTCTTATTAAGGCCCAGGCCAAAACAGTATATCTCATAATACATATGCCATGGTTTTAAAAAGTTAAATGTTCCACCTCAACCTTTCTCTTCCCCTCATTCTTGTATTTCAATAATGACAAATTGAATTCAATCCAACCCCCCTCTATATGCAGAAATAATAATAATAATTAAAAAAAAACCCAGCACTTCAACATTGCTGGAGTTTTTATATCCTCGTGGTGTTGCCGGTGCCGTCTAACTAGGTCTCTTCAGAAAGCCCTCGCTGGTGCTCATTAACAGAAAGGACTGGACCCTGTGGAGTTACACGCTGTCTAAAGCCTACAGTTGTGTATTCGCATGTTGGCAGGCGCTCTCACCATCCCGCTGCGACAAGGTCGTCGCCCTGCTCTCCGGCACACAGTCGTGTCTGGTACTAGTCTCATCTGTATCCCCACACTTGATATTTCACACTGGACTTCCTGCTGATGGTCTGGCCAGTTCGGGCGACGCCGGCCGGCATCATCAGTGGCTCAAGGGTCTGCTGATGGCTAAACTCACATTACGACATTCGAATAAGAAGTCTGTGCTGCACAGTTTTGCATTTTAGCAGCGGAAACCGACAGCAGATCTTGTGGTATATTTACATTATAGTTTGCTTGAGCGTCTTTTGCATTAATTCTGTCTGTAGGCGTGTAATAATGTGTTTTGCTTTCGATAATAAGGGTGTAATTTAGCTAGTTGTTCATGAATATGGTCTGTAGTTTGCAGTAGTGTTCAGCTGTACTACCTTATAATAAGAGGCTATTCTAATATTGATATGTGGAAAACACATACACACATTTTGAATTAAAGGTTCTCTGATGATGTTAAGCAAAATTTAGCAGGATTATATGCTTGTAAAAGCAGAATTTAAGCTGTTATGTGGAATCACCTTCCATTGTACAACTTTAATGAATTGGCCAGTGCTCATAGATCTTGTATCTCGGCTCATAGATGAAGCCTTATGTTGTATGATGATCTGAAAACTTAGCGATGTGCTACGCAATCAAAGTTTCAGCTTTGGCTGACTTTGCTCTTTAGTTTGATTTTATTATTTAAATATGCCAAGTGTCTGCAGGTGCTGCTGCATCATGGCTTCTTGAAGGTCTCATAGAGGAATTATCTGCCGTGTTAATATTGTGCGGTCCGGATGATGGAGAGGCAGTAAAGTCACTGCAGCGTTCAGCTGAATACAAAACTACGGTGCTTTGATTCCAGGTCTCCCCCTGAGCGCGTGGGCGGTGATAAAGGGCAGCTGTGAAGCAAAGGTTTGCTTTGTATAATAAACGTTCGTGATGAACGCTATTTGGATTCGTCCGGTGACGAGGTGATCAATGTGTGACATGCCTGGTCACTGATTAAAACTGAGGGCACGCATGTAAATCACCGGGCACAGATCAATAGTGTTTTATTCACTTTCTAATGATACCACACACTTGTGGAGAAGTGGGTGGACTGTGAGAAACCAGAGACTTAAGGAATAATGCGGGCAGCATTTCTTCTGCTGTTCACAAATCCCATGCAGAAAGAAAATGTCGTTAGAGAATACTGCTGGTGTGTATTCTTTTACCGGTTTTGTAATCAGACACTAAAAGAAGCACACTATTGTTGGTTTCCTGGACAATTATTGTATATTTCCTTTGCATAATACAGCACAGAATGTCTGATTAACCCGGGGTTGTCAAACACAAGGCCCATGGGCCAAAACCGGCCAGCAGGAGGCTGTAATCCGGCCACCAAACACCAAGGGAATTGTCAATATTTCAATGGAAACATTGATTTTATTCAACATATTCATTGAGAGGAGTGGGCACACTGAGACCTGAGATTTCACTGTATTTTACACCTGAAGGTTTAATTAAAACCGGCTTAATGTTGAGATCGTTGCTCTAGCTACAACAAACAAAACCTTCAAAGTTTAAATTTAAAGGTTGCTATGACACTGTTTTACCACTCGAGGTGAATCTGGGTTGTACGTCGCCCTTGAACACGCCGTCGACTGTAGCACCCTGTGCTCCGGCAAATCACCAATATGTAACGTATGATGTTTTTTTTCCCCCTCAATCTCCTGTCACATGAATCTTAATCTTGAATGTTCATATTCAATGTGTTAGATATTGAGATCAGCTGTTTTTTTTACCACAGTGTGGTGGTGATTGGCACTCCTGCAGGTAACGCTCCCTGGCTCCTGTCCAGGTTTTGCTCGATATATGTAGACCTTCCGGGGTCTATTTTGATGTACTGTTGAACTGTTGAGGGTGCAACCTGCCTTGTCTTATTGTCAGCTTGGACCAGACCCACATGACCCAATATGGGCGAGATATGGTGTATACTGTTAGATTGTTGTGATCAATTTGCACAAGGTGACGCCATGCACTCACAAGAGGATGAGGCTGATGTCACATTACACACTGCAGTCAAACATGGTGCCTTAAAAAGAGAGAATTGGTGTGTTGTTGACAACGTGGATACAGAAGAGTTTAGTGTCTGGAGACTCTCCTTTTAATATAAAAAAACATACAAGTCTTGGCTCTGCTCTTAGTGGGCTAACTGTATGAATGAGGCTATACCATATGTGTGATATGATGCTCAATATTTACATTTCCAGTTGTATTTTCTTCTGGCTTTTAGCCTTAACTATACCCGTGTTTTGTTGCCTGACTATCAACACGCATGAGCAGTTAGCTGCTGTCAAACTTCCTATGACCTTGATTCAGCAAATGGCAGTCTCCCCCCGTCGCCGGCACTGCAGCCGAGCGTACCTGTGAAAGTTGAGGCGACAGGAATTAATTTCAAAGCAAGGCTTTTCAGGACGGCGGGCGCGGAGGAACGCGTGAGGGAGACGGAGCGACTGCATAGGGGATGTCACTTACTGTAGAAGGAGAAGGAGGGAGTGGCGGCGAGAGAGCGGCTCGGCCCATCCTCCCCGTGACAGCGCAGCGTTACATTCTGCCGCTCCGCTCTGTCGTCAGAGCAGCCCCAGCCTCCCACCCGCACACACCTCCTCTCCGCTCTGCACCAGAAAGGACCATTCTCTGCTCCGTCTCTTTCGTTACCCCCCCCCCCCCCACCCACCCACCAACCCACCCACCCTCGCTCTCTCCTTCTCTCTTTCTGTCAGTCCGTGTGTCCTCAGAATGAGGTTAGCAGCAGCAGCAGCAGGAGAAGATAGAGACAGCAGAGGCAGAGTTACTGCAGCAGCCCGGAGAGGCTGTCCTTCAGCCGTGCACCATCTCCAGCTGCATTCACCCCTGTCCTGAGAAGGCATCGCTCATCCCCGTGCTCTCCCTTCTGTGTCTCTCCCTCTCTGCTCCTCCCTCACCTTCTGTCCTCTCTGAATTCATCTCTCGAATTCACCTCTCTCTCTCTCTCTCTCTCTCTCTCCCTCCCTCTCTCTCTCTCTGTAGCAGTGATGGGGAAGACCACCATGTAGAGACAGAGTGGCAGCGGAGGCAACAGCAGAAAAGCAGCAATGGGAAGCCACACATGGAGCGGGTCTGGACTGCAGCCGTGGTGAGCCTGAGACCGCCGGGACTTGCACCCACAATCATTGCCCTGCTCAGGAGCTGACCACTGGGGCTGTCCAACGCTTACCTGGATGCTCCCCACCTCTGTTCTGTCACCCCCTCCTCTCCTCCTTCTCTGCTGCTCTCTGTGCTCTTCTTCTGTTTCTCCTCTTTGATGGTTTTTTGGTCGGCCGAAGTCTGTCTGTCCTGAAGTGGAGAAGCAGCCCATCAATTTATCCCCTTGGATTTTTTCTCCTTTTTGATCTGCCTACTCACCTGCAAGAGGTTTGCTAACCCACCCCTCTCCTTTTTTTGGTTGCTGTTGCCTGCTTGATACCTATTTTTTGGATTTTTTTTTTTCTCCTTTGGACGAGACTGAGCTCTGTTTTGCAAGCTTTTTTTTTTTTTTCTTTTTGTTTTTTGATCTATAAGCAATAAGAAACACTAATCTAACTGACTTGACAAGCTGACATCATGGGGGACATGACGAACAGCGATTTTTATGCCAAGAACCAAAGAAACGAGGACAACCATGCGTCGGGCTTCGGCTGCTCGCTCATGGAGCTGCGCTCGCTCATGGAGCTGCGTGGCTCAGAGGCGGTGGTCAAGCTCCAGGAGGACTACGGGGGAGTCGAGGGACTGTGCAAACGACTGAGAACCTCACCCACAGAAGGTAAGTCCACATGCTTGTCTGCGCATGGATGTGTGTAAGGGGAGGGGGTGTAAGTGAAGATCTGTGTCCTGCTGTATGAAACAGCCTCTCTGTCCTTTTGTATTTTCTGTCCTTTAAAAAAAAAAAAAAAAAATGTACATGATGCACCGGCTTCTTTGACTGTAAAGTCAGTGAGAGAAGCAGAGACGTGCGGGAAGCCTGTAAATCTCCCGGAGAAATGCGTAAGCACAGCATCAGAACAGCACGCAGGGGAGGGAGTCCCGTTTGAGGGGCACTAATGAAAATTCTCCTCAGCCAGCTAGTGTTAGACCTGTTTAGTATGAACAGCAATCTCTCTGGACAGTTTAGCCCGCCTCTCTCCCCCCCCCTCTCTCTCTCTCTCTCTCTCTTTCCCTCTCTCTCTCTCTCTCTCTCTCTCGCCTCCCCACCGTCCCCCACCCTGCCCTGTCATCCTTTAGTTCAGCCAATCAGCTGGAGCCTCATTTAGCAGCAGGTCGCAGGACAGGTTTTTGTGCCACGTGGGATGAGCGGTGGCATCTGCAAACGTGGACCGAATCAAACCACATATCCATCATTTTCAATTCAACCATTTGGATAAACACATTTCTTTCATTTGTAATAATGATGAATATCTGGTTGCCTACCTGTGCTCTATATTCTTCGACCAAAAGATTTTCCACAAAGACGATGTAAAAGAAAAAAGGAATTCCTACATAGGTTGTGAAGATGTCTGCCAAGGCTCCTACTTAAAATTCCTCTCATGTACATATTAAATGCACACCTATGTCTGCTTTGTCAAGATACCACCCTACGGACATTCAAATAACACAAACGTATGATTCAAATATGTGATGCATTTCCTGTCTATACATTTCATTAAGGAAGGAGTTTTGTTGCTACATCAACAACAAGCACACAAACTGGATCTCCCTTCTCGCTACTACACCTGCGTATTGAATATTTATCACGGCGCTGAAATCTTCTTACTCGGCTGACGTTTGGGTCACTGATCAGTATTCATGCTGTGGGACCTCTGTGACATCAGAGGAACCCTGTAACCCTATAGGCTGATCGTCAAAGTAGATACTGTTTCCAGGCCAGGTTATGGTGATGCCACCAGCAAAACAAGTAGTCTCAATACAATTAGTGCATGTTTCACCAACATGATTGATTGGAGAGTAAAAAAATAGGATTGGGGAAAAGAAAGTGCACTCGGGAATCGGTTCTCTAACATGCATCTGCACCAAGAAAGTCGTTTCCCCCCGTGTTGCCTCGTCGGTGACTGTGCGGTGAAGAGCTAGCGTTTCCCTCAGGCAGCCAGCAGGTGAATATCATGAGTCATCCAGAGGCCAGATGGGTTGTCAGCCTCAGACTTCATTTCCAAGTGGGAGCAGCAATAAGCAGCATTGGCGCATGACCCCGCTCTTCTTGCGATGGGAAACAAGACCATTGTTGTTGGATGCTGACAGTACAACTCTTTACCCTAGAGACGGTGGAGAGCTGCAGCACATCAGAGAGTCCTTCTGAGCGGGGAGCAAGGAATTGTAAAACAGCACCCAGAGCGCAGCCATTCCTCCAGGGTCGAGAGGTTGGAGAGGTGCTCGGGGCTCTGCTAGTCTTTGATGCTACGAGAGAGAGAGAGAGAGTGGGAGGGTACTTAGTCAGAACTCGAGAGGAGAAGAAAACACACAACATAACTGTGCAAAGCGTTCGGGTTGGTTTCGTGAATGCTGTAACGTTGGATAAAGACACAGCACATTAAAAGAAAACTTGCATCCATCTGTCTTTCCAACCCTCCAACCAATCCGTCTTTAGATTGTGAAGAAACCTGAGGAAACTCCGCGAAAGTGAAACGTGTTCATCAAAACATACCAACGAAATTAAGACCAGAACCTTTCTCTGTGTGACGCAACAGAACTCGCCACTCCACCGCTGCGTTCCCTCTGCATCAGTAACACATAAATCAATATATTCATTACAAAACAGTGAGCATTGTCCTCCACTGTATCTGAAATAATGTCTGCAATGTTACTCAAACACTGGAATGAAACAGAACACGAACTAGCAATAAAACATAATATTAGAATTTCATTTTCCTGTCTCATGCCTTTCCTAATTAGAAGAATGACATTTTATTAGAACTCTAATTACTAATCCACAATCACAGCCGACAGACGTGCCGTAAAACTACTATTAAAGTAATTAAACTTGTGTCTTCAAAAAAAACCATCAACAAATATTGTAATTAAAGTCATGTTTTCTGATGCAGGAAATCCAATTTTACTGAATGTTTTGCTCATTTTGTTTGCACAGCATCTCCTATCTAAGCTTAAAAGCATTTAATCGTTATTATATATTTTAGGACGGAGTGTCAAACAAGAGGTCTGTGGACCAAAACTAAAACAAAAGACACTGGTTTTTTTTTACATTTCATTGTATTTTACACCAGAAAGTTTCATTAAAAATGGCTTTATGTTGAGATTGTGGTCATTTTTTGTAGTGATTGTTTAGGGTTTGTGAAAACAGACTTTTTTTTTTTATCACGTATACTCTGCACCACAACACAGAAAAATTTTACAGTTTAAATTGAAATGTTGTTATGGCACTATGTTCAGCCCACTCCAAATTAACCTGCACTACATGTGGCTCCTGAACTAAAATGTGTTCAGTACTCTTGGTCTCGGATAATATAATTCATAACTGCACACAAAACCTTTAAAAGAATAAATTAAAGGAACATCTGCAGCTTGTTTGTCCTTTCTTGGGTGTTCACACTGATATTAAATAGGATCACTGTGTAAAATTATAGTTCCTGCTGGAGGATGCAACAATAAGAAAAAGAGCAAAAGAAATGAAAAAGCTCCTCTGAGGAACAGTAAAAAATGTACATAAAATGCAAATTAAATGTACTGCTGACTGCAATATTCAAAATGGTGCAATCTCAAATGTGAATTAATATTTCATGTGAGTACAATTTATTGGAATTTGCTTTTTTACCCCATTATTTGTTTAGTGCTTTGTTGAACTTTAGGTGTTTTTATATCTTAACATATTTAATGACTGGTTTCACTACATCATTTTTTTTATCGGCGAATCTGACTTATCCTCCGATAATCTCATGGTTCTAATTATTAATTTAGATAAATTAATAATTTTCCCCTCGGTGGGACGGTGACTAAATTGGCCCTGAGTAATGGTGTCTTGTGCCGTTTGCATCAATGATCCCTGCGGTTTCTGTGTTTATGCCGCGTGGGCCCCCTCGTGCCATGTGGTTCCTCCACAGAACATATGTTACCTCGGAAATGTGATCATGGTAATCATCCTTTAAGGTATTCTGCAGAGCTTGCTGTCATCGTGTGTAGCTAGTGTAATATGTATGGGTCCCAGGGGCCTGTGTTTGATGGCGGGAGGCCCCGGGCATGGTTGACCTATTACCCTTGTATACGGTTGCCTATACCAATTTGTTTCACACGATGCGAACAGTTCATGAAACGCTATCGTGCATTGTGCAGCATAAATGCATGTCGGCTCACGGGGCATTACCAGTGGAGAAGTTTTACTCCGCACAGCATGTACTTCAACGCACGTTGTGCTGCATTGAACACGAACAACTGTAAGACGAGACGTAAGACGACTTGGAAGAGTAAGAACAGATTAAAGACGATAAAACTATAAACTGCAAGCGCTGCATTCAAAATATGCAAGGAATGTTTTTGGGGGATTGTTCTGAATTGAATGCAACATAATGGGATTCTCCTTTCCTTGTCACTCTCGATGGCGACGATTCCTCGCGCCATGCCTGCACCCCGGGGATGTAGTTACATGTGCGTTGCCTCGTAGGTGACGGCGTGGCGACCAGCGAGCCTTTCTGTAAAGGCTCGAGCCACGCAAGGGGCCAGATCGGCTGTCAGACAGCAGCTTACAGTTTCCGAGCGGGGAAGCTCAGGATGTCACCCGCTGCTCTCGGGGTGACCGAAATGACAGAGGGCGGGTGGTGACGATACACCTTGGTCCTCCCAGGAGACGGTAGAAAGCCGCAGCACATCAATGGGAGCGCCAACGAAGGTTGCAGGAACATGTGACATGGCCTTCAGCCGTCCCCCGAGGGCTGAGAGGATGGGGGGGGTGCTCATGGTGGGGGTCGTCTTCACAGCGTAGCTTCACAGAAGAGTAGAGGTGGACGTAAGTACAATTTAAAAAGTTATAATAATTTAAACAGCATAAGCGAAAACATAAATAGCTGCGGTTGGACAGTGTATTGATTAGCCAGATTTAAAAACAATGAATAGTAAATATTAAAAATTACAAACATATGCAGTCAGAGGCAGGATTTGTACAGTACAACGTGGAAGGTAGTGAAATATAAAAACAATAAAATAAAATAAATATGGGCAGGATTGCATATAAGCAGCATTAAAACCATTAAAAGTAACACTATGCATTACTATTTTGAGTTCAATGGTTTGATGGATCATGTGATCAGTTAACACCCCCCCCCCAAAAAAAAAAATCCCCCAAAACAAAACAAAAAAAAACCAAACAAAACACAGAGCTGTAGATCTAAAAACATAGGGGTTATAACAATATGTTATGCTTCTATAACATATTAATAAAAATAATGATCAGTTAATCATTATGGCAGTGAAACTGAGAAACTCGATTTATTGCCTTTATTTTATTCCAAAGAGCTGAATCACTCAAGACAATGCAAGAAACAGGAAGAGCGGAAAAAAAACAATGAAAGAAAAAATCCCAACAAAACTGGAAAAAAAAAAACCCTGATAATCAGTCATAGTCGCTCGCCCTTCTTCAGTGAAATCTTGCAGAACAATCTTAATGCCAAAGGTAAATACTCAGGAAATACAATCAAATCTGCACACGGTGAGATGCAATATCGATATAAAGCTGTTGTATAACCTGAAAGGTGTCGGAGCCTCTCAGCCAACTCTGTGCTGTAAAATACAAATACACTTGAGTTTTTCTTGGAAAAAAAAAAAAGAAATAGCCATTTAGAAAAAAACCCCACCCAATAGCTTTACTTTATTTATTTTTCAGGGTAAAGCGAGATAACACTCAATACAGATAGAGCAGTGAAACGGAAATTCTGAAGTTTTTCCTCCTTTAATATCATAAAACCAGTGAGAATTGACAGTTTTATGTTTTATGTTATGTTTTCCATTCACTTTTTTTTCTGTTCCCTCTGCACCAGTATCTCTGTTACACACAGCTGTCTTCAGCCTTTCCAAACTGTTTTTAGACTCTCTCTCTCTTTTTTTTTTTAAAGTTCCAACCTCAACTGCACTGCACTCTCGTCGGTATTGTAACGGTATTTAACTATCTCTTGGCTATTGGCTAAAAAATTGACATTAACATCGATTATAGCGACTTCCTTATAAATCCTATTTCTTTCTCTTTCTGCAATCTGTTGCTGACATCGTCTCGTTTGAATCTTCTCACTTCCTGCCAGATTTTGTACCTCCCATTTTCTCCTTGCTATCCCCTCCAGGCCTGCTCCTCATCAACCCATCCACCTGCCCTTCATCTTTCTCTCTCTCTCTGTCTCTCTCTCTGTCTCTCTCTCTCTCACTCTGTCTTTCTTCTGTTCCCATTTCTATTTAAGTATACTGGTTGGTTGCGCGTATCCCAGAGGGCCGGTGTACAGCGTAGCCTAAATAGACCTGCTCCACATCTATAACCTTCATCACGTCTCTCTTTTACTCTCATTTCCTTCGTTCAGCCAACAACAATGTAGCGATCCAAGCTAGAGTTTCTCAACATTGCAGTTCCCGATTCGAGGAAAAAAAAAAAAAAGAGAGAGAAAAGTTTTGACTTGTCTCGTTCCATCCGCCTTCTCTACTGTTATCCAGCCAAAGGTCGCACGGCACTGGAGCGCGACTCCAGCTGTCTGCGTTGCGACAGCCGGATACAACAATTACCCTTCATGGTCGCCATTGGTGTGTGAGTGTATGAGCCAATAGGTGGAAGTGATGGATTGTGTTGAGCTTCATTGAGACTCTGTAAGTTAGTAAAGTCCATTTGTAGCAACTTGTGACCTACTTATTTCAGTATTATTATAAAAAATACAAACAGCTACAATAAGGGAAGATTTCTGGAGCACAAAAGCAAGATTCACGACCAAGTCTTAAAAAAACAGTCTTGCTTTTTCTTGTGTCCTCATAATAAAGTTTACAGATTCTTTTGAATGGGATTATTTCAAACCCGCCAACCCACCGAACAAATTTCAAAGAAAACATAGATTACTTTTTAAAAAAAAACACATTTCTAAAGCGTAGCGGACACAACACAACACAACACAACACAACACAACACTGACTCAAGCTGAGATATTGGTGATGCTGCTATGAAAAAGCGAGCAAACTGGCATTAGACTCCATGCCATGTTGTTTGGATGAGTTTTCAAAAACATGCATAATGCAACAACTGTAGGAACAACTGTTTTGGACTTTTCACTGTGAGATTGAGATTATAGTAATTTCCTGTAGGAACTGTGTGGTTTCATAGAATTTTCATCACATATATTCTGCGCCACAACGATGAAATAGTCTAAATTTAAAGGTCATGGTAGTACTTTACTGCTCAAGACAAAACTGGGCTTTATGTGGCTCCTCAACAAATACACGTTGGGCACCCCTTGCTGTTGCAAATGGTTTGGGAAAATCCACTCATGCACATCGGGAACATGCAAACTCCACACCAGGAAGCCCCTCAAACTATTTTGAGGCGCTAATAGTTACACTGTCTGTCCTATTTAAAACTGGAAATTTGACAAAATGGGTAAGATCCGAGTTTGCAATCTGAGAAAAACCGGTAACAGAAAAAAAAAAAGAATCACATGGCTTTTTGCCAAAACAACCAGAGCACGGCTTGATATCCAGGTGGCCTACTAAAAGTGCGTCATGACTGCGGCACTTCATACTCCTTGAACAGTGGAGAAATGCAGGTGACTATCAGTTAAGCGAGGACGGATCCCAGAGGGGGGGGGGGCGCTCCCGCACCGTCTTCATGACAGTAGTGACAGTGGTGGATGGTGGCCAGATGATGCACCATAAACACTGGCCGCATCCCCCCCCCCCCCCCCCCCCCCCCCCCCCCCCCCGGAGAGAAGCCTGCTCGGGGTTCTTGAGTCAACACTTGCGTCTGAAGTGAGTGCAACCTTGAACATATACACCGGGATGTGTTTAAGGACCATGTACACATACATCAGCAGGCGCGGAATGCCTCCACACACGGGTGCAGACGTCGCCGTGCCTTGCACTCGTGTATTTGATAGCGAAGGGAAGAATAGAAGAAAAAAAAAGAAGAAAAGACTGGCATGTTTGCATCCATTTTGTTTCAGTGACATTGCCCCTGATGTCAAGGGCACAGAGAGGGAAGCGTGTGGCTGACAGAAACTGGAGACACAAGGAGAGATTGACTTGTCACTATAGAGAAGAATAAGATTAGATAGAGGAAGGATTGTCCAGAAATGCATTTGCCTGCCATAAAAAAAGCCTATAAGATAATCCTATGGAGTCGATGTGTGATCACAAACACACTGTACTGTGCCGCTGTTTCTCTTTTATTTCCCGCACTGTATAATCCCGCCGTCTATATTTAGCACTGTCATCTTGATCAAACCTTTATGAATCCCGAGCACAAGAAAACTATTTGGCCCACTCATCTGTCATCCACCTGTTTTCTCACCTTCGCTGCATTTTCCCTCCTTTCCCATTCTGCACACTTCAGTTGAATCCCTCTACCTGCTCTTCCATTTTAATCTCCTTTCTTTCTCGTTCTTCCTCATTCACACACATCTTGGTTCTGTTTTTTTTTTTTTTTTCTCCCCTCCTCACTAATCTGTTTTTATCCCGTCTGTGAAACATTCTGCATTCCCACACACACACACGTGCACATTTCTTTCCTCAACCCCATTTTTTTCCCTTTTCCACCATTCTTCTCGTCTGTCTCGCCCCCCCTCTCCCCTCGTTCTCTTTCTCTCTCCCTCCATCCCACCCTCTCTCCCTGATGATCATACTAATCACGTCTTCCAGTCGCAGCACCACGAGCGCGTTCCCCTCTGACGCAGTCTATTTAATCTCTGTCCCACAAGGGATCTCTCACATGGAGCTGCCGTCGCTTTAATAAGGACAATTTCTCCTGCTCTGCAAGTCCTCCGCACCTCCTCCCCGCCTCTTGTATCTGCTCTCCCCCTCTCCTGCCCTCCCCTCGTGGCTCTGCAAAAAAGGCTGGAAGAGGTAGAAAAAGGAGAGAGAATGAAATAGGAGGCAGTGAAAGAAGGGCGAGAGGGAGAGTGATGGCTCTCAGAGGACAGATTATAAATGATACACAGCCATTTTGCTGTTTGAGGAGGTGAAACCACACTGTGGGTGCATGCGGACACACACACACACACACACACACACACCTTTATGCACACAACTACTCACACAGGTGTTCTTCTTCTGCAGTGTAGTAGCAATGACCTTGAGGCAGCAGCTCGGAGTGAATCACTGCAATCACACTCAATATGCAACATTAGGGAGATTTACCAGGGAGGGAATGTTTTAAATAGTGATCTTTAATAATACACAATGCAGTACATGCATGTTCTCCTAAGGTTTGTATGGGTTTCAGGCACATATTTCGAAAACAAATGCATGCTTTAAAAGGTAATTTATGACTCCAAAATGCTCAGAGCTGGGAATGTGTGTGTGTGTGTGTGTGTGTGTGTGTGTGTGTGTGTGTGTGTGTGTGTGTGTGTGTGTGGGGGGGGGTTGAGATCGGGACACCGGCACTCTGCATCTCTGAATCGGATAAAGCAGTCCAGGGTTTGGTTTGATCTCTACAGCCCTCTGTACATTTGTATATTTCAAGATATCAGGAAAAGTGAGATATTTCCTTTCAATTATCAGTGATGTCCACCTACATCACTTCCTTTTAAGAACATTCGGGATATCATTTCAAGGATTTGTTTTCAGTTTGTTACTTCAAGATGCAAGCAGGATACCTATAACACAAAATGTTCAGTTTTCAAATGCAAACAATATTAAGCTGTAAGCATCACATGCTCTTATTGCGAGTCCTATCTGTACAATGCATACGTGCTAACTGATGGCAAAAAAAACCAAAATACCCTTTCAACTATTACACAAACAGGGACATAAACTACAAAGTGGACAGCTTCAACTGTCAGAATGTGCAGCTTTAAAAACTCCAAATAGCTTTCTTGTTCTTGTGGAGTTGTTTGTAAGCGCAGACGTTACAAAGTTGTGGAAAACGTAATTCAATGCAACACCAGAAGAGGAGGAAATGCAGAAAAAAATAATAATAATGGGTGAATGTTTCCTCTGGGTTTTATAGTGAAGTGCAATCACTTATCAGATACTGAGGCTTTCATATCATGGTTTGATTATCGTCTCTGGAGATGTACACTGTGGGCTGTTTTCCCAGACAGTGATTAAACATGGTCTTGGACTAAAAACAGCATTTTTACATCCCATTAGATATCTACTGAGAAACATCCCTGCTCTATCATTTGATGGGGGTTTTATTTGGGGAAGTTTCAAAATTGGCCCGGGATATACGTATAAGTTAAGAGGATGCGGTGCGCAACCCGCCCCCCAAAAAACAGCAGTACATGTCAAATGAAAATAAATTGTATTAGTTTTACACAAATATACAGTGGGACTCCACAGTCGCTGTGTTTACACAAACAATAAGTGATCTGATTTAAACTCCGATATGGTTAAAATCGTGTCATGTAAATACTTTTGTGTGATTGAATGATGACAAACCAGTGTGATTTAATATTAAGAGTTAGGGAACAAACTGTTTGAATGTGTTTATTTCTGTCTTAGATGTGTGCAGGGAACCCGAGCTTGAGGAAACCTGTCAGACAGACTGACATGAGTGTGCAGACACACACACACACACACACGCACACACACGTGTGTGCAGATGCTGGACACGGCCAGCAGTGAAGTGAACCGTCCCAAGAGAACCGACCCTCCTTGTAGCCTGTTGACTCACTATAGTTTACAGTGTATCTGTGTGAGTGCATCACATAGTGTTCAGTAAACATGACTCCACATCGGAAACTGACTGTAAATCAACCCAGTGCTGAAAAGAACCTAGTTAGCCTCTTACATACTGTTAATTCTACAATGACCTGGTCACGTTTGACCTGAGCTAATATCAACCTCATAGTAGAAACAGATCTATTTAGAACACGTGAGTCGTCAGTCTGACTTTAATAAACGGATAATTAATCCTGAGTAAAACCCTTTTTTTCTCCAGATTTTTCAACACTGGTTTCTAAGGAGACGAAAAATCCAGTTTAAGCGCAAGAAAGCAATACTTAACAGTTGAGTGTCAAATTTTAGCACTGCTAAGTCACTTTTTCTGTCTTGATTTAATGCATATTGGTGTATCCAAAATCCCTCTGAACAGCTACAGGAAAAAGCCTGAGATTTAAGATTCTTTTGTTCACAATTTCTACAATTTTTTTCCACAAATCTTGCAAGAACACATCACTTTATATTGCTAAAGATGTTTAGTTTGGATTTAACAGAGTGGTACGTGCATTATTAAAAATAGAAGTTAAATCTTTTTCTTTGTTTTACTGGCATTTTATACTTTTTTTCCCTCTTTTTATTGGACTTGTGCTAATGGCACCAGCTTCACATCACGTGTTCATAATTCCTGGTCTGGTGTGGAATTGGCACTCCGGTCCGGTTTGCTTGGTGCTCACACTGACATTCTTAAAAAGATGTTAATAGCATGCATGTTGGACAAATACTGTGATATGAAACACGTCTGTTTCATCATTCACATTTGACTGAATTGCTGTAATGCAGGAATCATACCGCGGGTTGTTGTTTCAACCCAACCAAACCTGACAAGTGATTGCAGCCTTTCACCTCCAGCCTGTTTTTTTTTTTTTAATGGTCTTGTTCACCTCCAGGTGAACAACCTTCCTAATGTCGAAGCCTGTCTGGAATCTTGTCCACGGATAAGTGATTTGCTTAAAAGATTCAGTGCCGTAACGCCCCTCCGTTCCAGGTTTCTGTCATTTATCTACATCCACCTCTTGTCCTGGAAAATGTCCCGAACCTGAAGCGGCTGTTGGCCGGCGGATACTGGGGGATATGGATAGCGAGCTGACAGGCAGGGCGGGGAATTTAGCTGGATATGCAGAGTCCGGGCCTATAACCGTCTCGTTTCTCTCCATGTCAGCTCTTTTTTTTTCCTGAGCTGACCTCTTCTCCTCTCTTTTTCTCCTCCCGCTGTGAGGCAGAACCAGCGCGTCGCCGCCGCTGCCGCCAATGCAGACGGACAGCGTTTCCTTCTCAAGGGCACGTAAACAGATACAGTCTTGAACCGCATCCAGCCCATGCCTTGCTCAAGGGCACAGGGCAGCCGCATCTCAACTCTGAATATTGTGCGTCCATGACAGTCCAGCCATGATGGAAGAGATGCACAAACACATGAAGATGGAAAGTTGGGAGTTTTACCTTCTCTCAACCTTTAAAATACACCCCCTCTGGGCCTTGCCCAGTGGCACAAAGGAAGCAGAGGCATTTATTCCTGCCTGAGGGGATCGGGATACAGAGATAGCCACATTTACCCAACGGGCAACAGATCAAAGCAGAGAAATCAAACGCTTCCTGATGGGCAAACACATTATTTCGGCTTTTCATAATATTCCCCCTCGTCTCTTGTGACAGCGTCAATTAGCTCCAACTGTTTAATTCAGTAAGTCCTGAAGAGACATGGAGCAATCATTTCTTTTTTTTGTCAAATATTTTTATTGATTTTTCCCATTGAGAAGGCACAGAAACAGACACCAACATCCAAATGGTCATCTCCCAAATGAATTAAACTTGTTGCAGTAGAACATAACTATAAAACCAATGTGCATCAGAGGGCAAGTCCCCCTTCCCTATTAAAACAGGAGCAATCATTTCAATACAGTGTATGACTTCCTCTTTTTGTTAAAATGATACATGATCATTTTATAAAAGATTATACATTTTATTTATATTTATTTATTTATATTTTATAAATGTATATATTAAATAATAGTCATTAAAATTCATTAACAATATTGGACTTTAGTCAATAAAAGTTTTTTTTTAATCAAAGCAAGTGTCGCAATGGCTTTTAATGTGATTATATCTTTTTACATTTTTAATTCTGGCTACCTATGTAATAATCGTCTTTATTGCCATTGGTAAAAACAATAGAATTGTAAGTGCCATGCGTGCATGTGCCACAGTATAAATACATTAAAGGACATAGAAGGTTAAAAGAGAACAATAAAGTGCATAATAAACTCAGATACATTTAGAAAATTTAGAAAAAAATGGATAATAAAGCCACATTTAGTTGTATGTCTTTGCTCCGTGGCAAACGCTTTTGTTGCAGTGCATGAGAGACCTCCCTGCCCTCGGCCACCGGCCTTATATGAGCAGTCCAGAGTGGAAAAATCAATTACGTTGAATACAGCGCAAGTATATCTGTTTAATGTCACAAACATTACAGTGGAGTCATCCATTTGTGAGGCAGATGGAGCATTTTGGATGGAGTTTCACGAGGCTCGGCCACACAACAGTTCAATCAAATTGTAACTGTGGAGCGCGGAGGGAGGATCAATACTCTCCCAGCGCACTCAGATGCAGCGACAGTAAGCCTCTGTTCATACCACCATCTATCTATCTATCTATCTATCTATCTATCTATCTATCTATCTATCTATCTATCTATCTATCTATCTATCTATCTATCTATCTATCTATCTATCTAATATCCTCCAGCATTGTTCTCCCTTGAATTTCAAATAGCTGTTGACTCCTCCTCCTCCTCCTCCCCGCTCAGCTTTGACCTAAACGCTGTATTTTCTCCCACAGTTCAGATAACGAGGTTCCCCCAGTACAGTGTGTTGATTTCCCTCACCTGTCATGACTATTTCATGACTGTCTCTGGTAGTTTGAATTTTAATAGCTGTGCCTATTGTGTCCGGAGCTTATCTGAGCCCCCGGGCGAAACCAGAGCCTGACACCCAGATGGGAGACAGCAGATAGACCACTGTCACTCTCCCTTTCAGCCTCTCGGCCCTGGATACTCTCTCTTTTCACTCCCCGGGGGGGGGGGGGGAGGAAGGGTTACCGACGTGTGTGTGTGTGTGTGTGTGTGTACACTCTGTGTGCGCCTGGCTAAAGCCACAGAAATGCTCGAGTCAGGACAATTTTAAGCAGCATTCTTCAAATTCACATTTCCTTTGTCAGAAGGCAATAGATTGTTTAAAACGCTGAAGTAAGTCATGATTGCAACTAGGATTAGGACATGGTGATGTGCCGTATGCTAATCTATAAGCAGATAGTCTTTAGCACTAAAAGTAGCTGTCAAACTCTTCTTACATGGCTGCACTGGCGCATCAAACAGCCTGCAAATAAATGGATTCCCAGTCCAGTCACACGTGGGGAGGAGTGGGGAACAGATGTGTTTCTTCCATGTGGAAAGAAACGAGAAGGCAGTTGTTTATTAGCAATATAAATGAGAACACGTTTTTATCAATAACTGGGAACTTTGACTGGAAGCTGTATAGGTTATTAGGTATTCATAACATGTCTGGTTAGAGTGATGAAAGACAGATTAATGATGGCGGGAGGGCGTGCACAGGCAGATCAAATGATTGATTGGGTGAATGAATGAATGGTTGAATAGTCTGAAATTACAGGATAAAGTTACTGAGCCCATTAAAGTTTGCTCTTGTCAGTGAGCAGTTGTGTCTAAACAGGCTTGCACACACACACGCACACACACACACACATGCAGACACACATACGCACGCACACACGTGCATGCCTCCCCACACACACAGAGGCTGTAAACAGATGTCTCATTAATGTTGTGTCCACTCGGAGTGCAGTCAGGCCAGCTAACGTTACAGTGTTTGAGGCTCAGATGGTGGAACAGATACACTCAGTGACTAATAAATTCAGTCAGAGACTCACATTGACACTGTTTTTGTTTTTGTTTTTCCACTTTTGATGACTTTCAGTGGGTTGAGAAGGCACATTTTTTAGCATTTTGAGCAATTTAGGGTTCAGGTGTCTTGTCTAAGGACATTACTTCTCATGGACAGGACAAGATGAGGGGGAAATCGAACGGCAAACCATGGGATTCGTCAGGTTTTGTTCGATTTGTTTTCTTATCGTCTGCATTCCATATCCAGGCTCATGAAGTAATATGTACTGCTTTTCATTCACCGGCTGAATATCATGGGAAATTCTTAAATATCTGACTGGCTTATCAGACGTCGTTGCTCGAACCGTGATGCATCACATCATTTCTGTGTGGATCACAGGTACTGCATGTGCAATCTCACTGCATCATAGATCCATGGAATGAAGCGATATCATGTAATTCACACTAATTCATCTTTAAAGGAAATGCATTAAAGCTGGAACAAAAAACTTTAGTTGATCTGTAACTTTTGAAAATATTAGTAATTGGCTATTGTTACATTTTACATAAAAATGTTTTTGTTCTATTATCATATTAATAGTAGACAATATATATGACTAATGTATTCAAAATGCTGTTTTTTTAAGTGTTAACGCTCATAAATGTATTTTTCAACTCACACAAGAAATTTGCATTTGTATTGTTGAATATGTATGAAATATGGATACTGTACTGTACAGTACTGTAACATACCCCTATTTCTTGTGAATAAATGAATGCATTATTAGTGTAATTGAACAAAAAAAAAAGTCTTAAAGGAAAAATGTACAACGGTAGAGTGAAAAGTATATACACTGGAAAAGTGGTTTCTATGCTAAGCATATGTCTGTGGAGCCTGTGGGACGCTGCACCTACACAAGTTCATGCCACAGTTCATTCATGCTCAGAAATATCAGCGGCACATGCATTTTGCAGGAATGCACTGAAAAGATCACGTGACCTTCGACAAAGTGGGAACCTGCTGAGTCTCCCGAGAACCTCTTCTCTTTCTGCCTCTACACAGTTCATAACACTGACTCCTGATAAACAAATACACTTTTGTATTGCCGATGCATATTCGATACGTAAGTTTAAATTTAGAGGTTGTTATCGTACTATTTCACCGGTTCGGCCCACTCCAAATGGAGTTGGGCTGTACGTTTGGCTTTAGCTTTAATGTTTGTTCATTGGTGACATGCCTACATGATAAATATAATCCGTTTTGCAAATCTTTTTTACTCCTACATTTAGTGGAAAATAGCCCCCAAATTGTCTGTTTCAGTCCCCAGTGCTGCTCCACCAGCCTCTGCCATATTCATGCAGGTTTTTATGCAAAAGAAGTTCTCATCCTGCGCAGGTTGCTTCTCTTTTTTCCCCCCCTTCTTGATATACCACGAGCCAAAAAGGTTTCTCAGCAGGTGTAAATAAACCTTTAGGTATTCATATTCTGTGATATAATCTGCACGAAGAAACCTATCAAAAAGTCATTTTTATCAGATATAACATAAGTTTTTTTTTATTATTATTATTTCTCCCCACTTTGAAATATAAAAGAAAAAAATTGATGAAGCTCGATGACATAAAGAGAATGACAAGGGCGCTTTGGATATAAGGAACTTTTCTGTGCAATACCCACAGCTGAACCCTGAAGATTTTCTTCCATCTCATGTCACCATGCAATTTACACTTTTGCTGATATGTATTCTGCTATGAACGTATGAAAACTAATTATCTGTTACCCTGTAGAGTGTGTGTGTGTGTGTGTGAGAGAGAGAGAGAGCGAGAGAGAAAACGAGAGAGTGTGAGTTGTGTTGTCTCACTTCACTCTGCCATTTCTCGCATGAGTCAGACTCACAGAGCACAATGCCTGACAGCAAAACTCACCCACTTGTACAGCTGCCTACACACACACACACACACACACACACACACACACACACACACACACACACACACACACACACACACACACACACACACCGAGAAACACTCTCTCACACACAACAATTGCATATTTCATTCCTGGGCTTGGAACGTACATTTCATTTTGGTTGTTGGGAGACTCAACATTTAAACCTTTGGAACTGAAGAGACATTATGTGATCAAGTTCAGCCTTGGATGGAAGACCTGCAACAGAAAATCACGTGTGGTCAATTTTTTTCCTGTTGTCCAAGTCACACTCGAGTCGGCTGTGTAAAATGTACATTAAATCTCGAACAGGTCTGAAATTGATGGTTTGACATTTGAGGAAAAACACATAGTCTGTTGAGTGTCCATTAGTTGCATGGCAACGAGGCCCTGAAATAGCCGGACGCATTTGTTGGTGAAATACTGAATCTGTGTTGTTTTTTTTTTTTACGATTGTGTAACCATACAGTGTGTTTTAAAGTTTGGAGTATAGTTTCCTTAATCTTTAGGGTGGAAGCTCCATGACACACACACTATATATAAAGGTTAGCCACACACCTTGACGTAACAGCATCTGCAATATCGTCTTGTAATGTGAAAAACATGAATACGTTCAAACAGTAATTGGTTGAAACCCTGAGAGGAGGACTCATCCTGCAACACTTTGAAACCTCCTGAATGAAAACCCACAGGAAGTATTTATATGAAGACTAGTGATTGCCCTATTTTAACGGTCTTGGGAGGCTTCAGCAACACGGGATTGTTAAGAAGAAGCAACACAAACATCCACATCCCTCACTTTATTCAAGCAGTGATGCAAACCAGCAATCGATACTTGCTTTGAACAATGGATTCACTTTTTCATTTCTTTTTTTTTGAACAGACTGACATATAAACATTGTCTAATCATTGTGACTGCATTGTTTTTTTTTAGTGTGTTTAAGGCTTAAGTTTAAAATTGAAGCGTTATTATGACACTATTTTACCGGCCCGGCCCACTCAAGATGTAGTTTGTAATGTTTGATACCTCTGATTTATAGGGTACATAAAGAATAATGGAGGGCCATCATTTTGTACAGTGACGGTTGTCCAACAAGGACATTTATTCCTGATTGAATAAATGTTCCAGGCAGAACCACGTGGCTACGAGCTCCAGACATGTTTCCTATTTTCCTTTGGCTCATTTAGGACCATTCTGGGAATGTTAACATACTGAGGACACCAGAAGTCCTGTTTGTTGTAATTCCACTTCGGGAAAAAAAAACAAAAAACATCCAAAATGTTTGCACATGTAAAATCCAACATTATATGAGAAAATAATCTGTCACTGAAACATAATGCAATACCTCTGAATTATGATAGACCATACAGCACAGAAGATAATCGCCATTATAAATGAAAAATATAAGTTGTTTTTTTTCTTAATTTGGTGAAATACAAGGAGAGGGGCTTTACACGACATGTTATTTCTTTCATTCTTTCTTTCTTTCATTCTTTCATTCTTTCTTTCTTTCTTTCTTTTTTCTTTCTTTTTTCTTTCTTTCTTTCTTTCTTTTTTCTTTCTTTTTTTCTTTTTTCTTTCTTTTTTTCTTTCTTTCTTTCTTTGTTTTTTCTTTCTTTCTTTCTTTCTTTTTTCTTTCTTTCTTTCTTTCTTTCATTCTTTCTTTCTTTCTTTCTTTTTTCTTTCTTTCTTTCTTTCTTTCTTTTTTTCTTTTTTTCTTTCTTTCTTTCTTTCATTCTTTCATTCTTTTTTTCTTTCTTTCTTTTTTTCTTTCTTTCTTTCTTTCTTTCTTTCTTTCTTTCTTTCTTTCTTTCTTTCTTTCTTTCTTTTTTTCTTTCTTTCTTTCTTTCTTTCTTTCTTTCTTTCTTTTTTTCTTTCTTTCTTTCTTTCTTTCTTTCGTTCTTTCTTTCGTTCTTTCGTTCTTTCTTAAAGGTGAGGAAGGGGAAGAAATTGCTGGAGATGAAGCAGAAGTGAGCAGATCAGTTTTGAAAAGGATTGTTGTCACATTCTTGCTTGATGCAGAGTAGCTGGGCACTTTTTGCTGGATATTTTAATGCAGTAAATAGTTTACATTGGTGAAAGATTTGAACTGCAGGCAGGCTGATTCAGCAGCGGGATTCTTCTTTATAAAGCCATAGTGTGTTGTTGTGATGGAGATGCAGTTTGTTGTTTACAGACTTCGGCACAAATTGCAACCCTATGCTATCAAATACACAAGGTTTGATAACAAGCTTCATGATCACTTGAATCTTACTCCACAGGACACACTGTCCATAGTGTATAAAACAAATGTATATTTCTGATTTATCAGACAACAGAACAGTTCTCCGGTTGATCTCAGACCTCAAGCGTCGGTTCGAACAAGATGATAACATGTCTGGTTTGTGTTTCATGTCTACTTCTTTGCATAATTCAATTAGCATTTGTGGACCATGTGGAAAAACATGTGGTTTTTTTTTTTTCTTTTAATGCAGAGCCGCCTGAGGGCCTAAACATCAGAAGCATTTATTATTGACGGTCAGCTTTGTCCGTTGTGGACGGAGATTTCTCCCGATTCACTTAATTGTTTGATGTACTGGATGGTGGGAGCTTCAAAGTGTTTGCTGTTTCACATTGAGGAGAACATTTGACTGAAACTGTAACTCTGTGTTTTTGCTGGTTTACGGATTGTTGAAGCTCTAATTGACTATTAATTTTATAAAGCAGTATAGAAGATGGTTGGATGGCTGAATTGGTACCTCTTACTTGTTCCTGGATGTGAATAGACTGTCGCTGTAACATGGAAAGCTAACCGAGCTATCAACCAGCTAACCATGACAGTTCTATCTTTTTTTTTGAGACGAGTCGGGCCGTCTAATTTCAAGTGGGCTGATATTTTTTTCCTCAAACTGTAAAACATCTAACTTTTGACAGCTAAGATGTTGTAATGTGCATGACATATAGGCTTATATTTATTGCAAAAAGCTCCTGTCGTACAGTGTGATGCGTATGTGAGCAAATGCACTGATACAGTACGGCCATGATGGGAAATGCGTGGTGTCGAGAAATTGCACAGTGTCGCTTTTCCAGTCCATTAACTGTCAGACGGGGCTAGTCCGTGGGGGAATAAATGATAGATCCATGTGTGTGTGTGTCTGTGCATGTCAGCATGTATCTGTGCCCGTGCTGTCCTGTGGCTCTCCGTGAAATGAGAAGCCCTCCTCGCTTGTTTGTTTGCATACAGTAGGATACATCTGCTTGCATGTTTGCCCTGCTTTGATGTGTGGACGCTCTACGGTCTGAACGGAGCAGTGCGCTTCCACGCTGAAGACATGTCACATCGGCCGCTCCACGAGCGAGCCGGCTCGCCATCGCGCCCTCTGACCCCGGAATCTTGACGCGACGCTATTCGATGCATGCAAAAGCACATTGCGAGACGAGCGCAGAGACACTCGCACGTCCAGTGACTTGGAATGCAGAGTAGATTACCACCGAGGGTAACAAATGTAGACACATCTGCTTAGTGTCTGCCATCTTTAGGTGAAGCCGACTGTGTTGTCTTTGCTTGAAGCAAAGAGAGTGTGGGAGTGTCATGTGTGACTCGGGTCATCGGATCTGAATCATGTTTTCTCTTTTGCACCTCTTTCTTCCTCATTAGTTTTTTTTTTTTTTGTAAACTTTCTTTCTGGAAATAAAGCACAATTTAGAGTAAATAAATGTTGAACAATGTCAAAACCATGAATCATCCAAATCATTGTTTGTACACATGTATCACAGGAAGGTTGACTCTTGATAAAACTACCACTTCACGTCTCTGTAGAGTTTTAATACGCCCACATCGTGTAACGCCTCGTACGGCCGTGGACAAGAGATGATACGAAACATTAAAGTGACTCATCCCTCACAAAAAAAACCCAAATCCTACTAATTGTCTTTTTGAGGCTGCTTTCCCCCCCCCATCTGTATTTGGCTTCTCCAAGCTCTGGACTGAGTTGAATAAATGTACTGTGATGAAAATACATTGTTACGTAGTGGGTACAGTGGTTACCAGAGTCTCACAGTCCCAAACATGATTTTCAGGTTAAATCAGTGCCTTAAAAAGTGTCTTGTGATGAACTGGTGATGTCACCAGATGGAACCGTGCTTCCACCCCATAGTCTGCTGGGATCGGCTCCATTACTCAGTAGACAACCCTAAATTTCATCAAGCAGTATATACAATGAATGATCGGATGGATAAATGGGCAAAAAGCGCCAAAGACGACTAAACAATCACCACAGACGATTGGCTAAACAAACGAAGATGCTGCACACCAGTTGCTGCCATATCGGCTTCGTTGATTGCTTCGTGTCCAGTCAGACTGCCGGTAAACACAAGAATCAGCTAACAGACATAGCAAAAAAAAGAAGAAGTTGAATATTTGTCATTTTAAATCTCTCTCTGTTTGATGGCATCACATTCTGTGCTTATGGCATTGTTATACATCTGCTCATTGAAACATCTTCGGGTTTCTAATTCCATTCGTTCTGCAATACAAAAATGAACATCATTTCTTCTATGGCCTAAAATGGAGCCATTATTATGGAGGTCATTCTCAAGGACACTGACACATTTCTCCATCAATCCTTCTTCTAATAGGAGCATGATAATTACCCACCTTTTATCCACTGATGGGTTATTACTCACAGAGTTACTCTACATCCAGCCTACTCCCATTCTCTTCTTTTCAATCCCGTCTCTCTCTCTCTCTCTCTCTCTCTCTCTCTCTCTCTCTCTCTCTCTCTCTCTCTTCTTCCCGCTCCCTCTGTGACTCACACTTCAACCCTGCTGTCTTCCCTCTTCAAATCCCTCTCCCTCCCTCACTCTTCAAATGGTGAAAGCTGAGAATACACATTGGAGCTATTGATTTGCTGCAGGAAAAAAAAAAAAAAAAAAAAAAGCCGTCAATATTTTACGTCGTTAGAACGATGATCGTCATCAACGTAGAACCCTGTTGCCATGGCGATGTGTTTTGGACACTATCGTGCGCAGTAATGCAAAGTGGAGAGGAAAACAAAGTTGAGGCAGGTTTTATATCAAAGAGATGTTGAGGCACCTTTTTAATAAAATAGGATATTATATATGTTTATTTACCTTTAATATTAAAGTGTGTGCAGTGCTTTGACAAAAAAAAAAAAAAGAAAGAAAAAGCAATCAGACATCCTTCCAGCTGGAGCGGATCCAAGGTGATGATAAGTTAAGACGGGGTACACCCTGGACATGCCACTAATCCATCACGCACACACACATGCAGCAACATGCAGGAGGTGGTGCGAATGAAAAATTCCATTTCAACAGGAAGAAAGGTGCAGAACCAGACTCAGAGGTGGAGACGTTCCTGTTGTGGTTACAGGAGAAAAAGCATTGGACAGACAGATTTTTGAAAAAAAAATCCAACCCCTGGTTGGGTTTGGGCTTGAGGATTGCACCTTGAAGCAACTTAAAGTCAACAATAAGCCTGGATAACATGCAAACGCCACACAGAAAGATCCCCAAGCTTTGAGTCAAACTGAAGATATTGTACTGTGAGGCGACAGTACTAACCAGTACACTGCAGTGTGGCCAAGGTTTTTATTTTTTCTCCATGGATTAACTAAATTCTAAACCAGCCAAAGAATTTCCCAGTGATTAATGGATTTTTTTTCCCCCCCTTTCCTCTCTATTCCACCAGCATGTTGCCCCAGACATGTACCAGTAAAACAAAATATATGGGGGAGGGAATTATAAATAATGACAATTTTTTGTAATGAAATGGCAAAAGAAAATTGGATGTCACCACCGTAAAAAAGGACTAATTATATAATGGATTGAAAGTGGGGAAAAAAATCACATTAAATCTAATGAAATTAAGAATTTGCTTAATAAAAATGCATCTTTAGAAGTGACTTCAAAGAATTTAAGCTCGATCCCTTCAAGCAGTACCTCTAATTGCAAGCAGCTCTGTCACCTCTTGACCTTTCATAGGCTAATATTTGGTCAACATTTTCTGAAATGAGTGAAAGAGCTGAACCCTGGGAGGCTTTTTCACCCGTCTATGACTATAATTACAATCAGGCTCCCCGGCTTTATATTTTGCGGCTGTAGGAATTGTCAAGAAAACATGCAGTGAACAAGTGCTTCTACTTTTTATGCAAGACAACTTTATTATTTAAAATCTAACAGTTCTTTAATGTTACAGTGTGTTTTTGACAGTGCGAATGTGGCACGCTGGTGAATCTAGTCACTTATTGGACAGCCATACTGCAGACATACCAGGGGCGACTGTGACCACTACTATATGAGTCCAAAGCTCTACTTCTCTGCCTGCATACATAAACTATACATACAAACTCCTTTTAGCTGCAGCATAACAGGAATATAAGTCAAACATCATGCCTAAACTCAGAACATTATGCCAGGAGCCAATAGAAGAATGCTTAAATCGGTATAATGTGATGTCATCTGTTGAAACCAGTGAGAAGCCGAGCTGCTGCAATCTACACAAGCTGGAGGCGGGGGAGAGATTCATGATTTATTCCTGACAAAAAGGATTCATAGTAGATCCAGTACAAATGAGCAAATCCAGTGAGTTTGATTTTAGAGCCTGTGATGCAGCTAAGTTAATTTGTTTTAATAAGACCAGGTTATATCCTAAATGTGGAGCGTAAGACGTGTTTATTTCACAAGGACATTTAGAGGTCATTGCAGCAAGTCTGTCTTCTCCGTGTTGGGACACTTGCTTTTGCACACACACACACACACACACACACACACACACACACACACACACACAGGCACTCAAATAGACACACACTCATATATTCACACATTCTCCAAGGTTCAGAGTTGCGGGTATTTCCATTCAATGAGTGGGATGCATAGTGTTTCCATGGAGATCTATTTTTAGCCACTGACAAAAAAAAAAGGCAACTGTTAAAATATGCCATCATGTTCTCCTCTGAGTGAAACAAATCATATTTTATCTCATGGAAGAACGATGGAATAAAGTTGCTTCTCTTTGGGTTTTCTCTTTTCTTATCTGTTCAGACACAGAATGCACCATGTGTCAAAATGGATTAGGAAGGTCAAGGACAAGCACAGAAACACAAAGTTTAATTTCAATCCTGTTGCTACTTTTTGATAGAAATGAATCACTGGCAACTAATGAGAAGAAAAAAAAGCTGAAATAAACAACAAATGTGCTGACGATAGCAGACGGGTGTTATTAAGGTGAGCGAATGTTTATTTAATAACTGCTAATATGATGTGGATACAGGCTAATGCTAACGTGACTATCCAGCTGGAAATGTGACGTTAGTCACGAGACTTAAAAGCACCGCTTTTAGTTTAATCGGCTTTGCACCTCTGGAACTCTTTCCGTGAAAATCAAAAGTAACATAAGCACTATTAAAATGTAATATTTATGTTGGGCCACTTGTGGGTGCTGTTGTTTTTGTCGTGAAAACCACAGACATGCGCGCAGAGAAAGATCCATGTTCGATTGTTTATGTGGCGACTCAACAATAAAACTACCAAGTCCCAGTAGGATATGGACTGGGAGTCATGACACTGTCCGTCCACTTACACGTGTGCAGAAGAAATCCCCGCTGTGTAAACAGGACCTAAGCGTTAGCAGGATAAAAGAAGATCAAACCATAAAGGGCTTAGAAGCAGAGACTGATATACTGAAGCATATTTAAAAAACTTAAGTTAACAAGTTAACAGGGTGACCTGAGGATCGCATGTGACAGATGCACAAATAACACACATACTATTGATTTAGTGCATTTGACTGCCTGGATATTCAAATTCAAGTGTGTGTTCCAGATCACGCAAAATACTCTGTTTTGGGGGGGTTTGACAAGGTTGTACATATCAGCCGAGTGTTTATCAGAGTGGCTGCTGTTTATGCGTGAGAGGCTTTTCCTCTGCAGGCTCCTCATGACTTTCATCTTATCTGAATCGTTTCTGCTGCTCTTCTTCTTTGACTTCTTTGACATCGCGTGTTTGCTCGTCATTTTGTGCTCAGCGCTCCGTCCTGTCATTCCACACAGAAACAAACAAACGCAGAAACAATGTCTTAAATCTAATTCAGCTGAAACACTCTTTTAAATACTAGTTTGAACACGCCTCCACCCATGGTGTAATTCTGAGGTGATATGAATTAAACCCGACGCTCAATCTATTTCAATGAGCTTGTGAATCAGGCGCTAAATTTGGGGTATTATGGATAGAAGTGAAAGTTTGTACTCACGAGGCTTTTACATCTTGACTGAAGTCATTGAGTTTATTCAGGCATTACTACCTGGCTGTGAGCTCTCAAACTGTCTTATTTGCGATCAGTTTTAATCCTCACTGAGCATGTTGTGACTCATCTGTGTATCTCCACGGCTTTTCTGCCCTCTCACTGCCTCCTCAAAATCCACTGCCAGAGCAGTTAGGTGGGCTGACAGTATTTAGCCTACAATATTCTGTAATCTGGAAAATTGATCTTTTTCAGTGAGCATTAATCGCAAGCGGTAAACCAGGAAGCCACACGGCAGAGTCTTTTCTTCTTCCCCTCATCCAGAAATCACGAGAGGAAGAGTATTTAATGATGAGGAAGATCAGAGACTGCACCAGAGCACGTGTCAAGGGTATTTTGGGCGAGAGCAGTTGAAAATGTATTTAATAATTTTTTTTAAAACCAACATACCGATCGCCCATCTATTAGAACAGTAGCAAAACATGCACGGATCTTAATGCACACATGTTTGTATATTTGTCCGTTTTCAGTCAGACAATAAACTGTGTGTGTGTGTTTGTGTGTGTGCGTGCGTGCGTGTTTGTTTCTAATTGGCTGGAACTGGCTAAAGCCTGGTTTTATGAGCTTTGGTTTATTTTGTGATCGGTGATACTGCAACCAATCATAAACACACACACACACACACACACGCACACACACACACGCAGTAGACATTCACGACTCAGAAACCGGTGACCATGTGTCCACACACGTACACACACACACGGTGGTGTGTGATGTGAGGCAGGGTGCCGTGCAGATCAATGGGCGAGCATGCTCAGTCTCCTTGCTGAGACAATTAAAAGAGAATGGATAATGAGGCTATTTATAGCCTGATCTATTTGTAACCAGGGCATTCTCCATCGTATGAGCTGGGAATTGTTCTTTTTTTCTGCCTGCCCTCCTTTTGTCCTTACCATCCCCTTCTCTCTCTCTCTCTCTCTCTCTCTCTCTCTCTCTCTCTCTCTCTCAATATTTCAGTTTTCATATTTATTTCATGATGCAGTCCTAAACATTCCTTCACGCAACGGCTGCCGTCTCATTATCCGTCTTTCCTCTGCTTTGATGGGTCATTAAATATTTTCCTGCAAACATTAATAATTGATCTGAGCGTGGTACACTTTGAGAAGCGCAGCATTGTCATGCTGCAGCAGCGTTATCAGGTGAAATCCAGGGCCGCTCCTGGGAGACCCAGTGACGCACCATGCATGACATAATGCTGTGGTAATGTCTGTGGTTGTGAGGAAGAGAGAGAGAGAGAGAGAGAGAGAGAGCAGGCTCACACACACTGAATACACACTGTTCTTTCGGCAAACACAAAATGGCACTGTACTAAAAAGCAGCCTGATAGAATAATGAAGCTCAGGCTTTTTTTTATCTTTATCTTCCCACTGCACATCGGGAGCATAAATTTGCATAGAACTTAAAGTCACCTCCTGATTTTTGATGTAAATATAGATCAGACCGCAGCAGAGTCAGACACATCAGTGATGCAGACTTCACAATGCAACCGCAGCAAGCTTGATTTGATTTATGAACCATAGTTTTTTTTTTTTTTAAACATTCATTTGGCGTTTTATATTGATTTTCAGTGTTTCTTATGTAAGACAAGCATCAGTGTACGAATTCTCTTTGCACAAAAGTCACGTTCAAATATCTTGTGCAGGTTTGATCATGCGTCCTATGTCCTTTCTCCAAGAAGATTATGTTTTACATTAATGTATGTACCTGAAGATCATCACCCATTGCTGTGGTGGACGATAAAATCAACAGACACTAACTGAATCCATGCGGGTTTGCAGCTTGGGCAATCATTAATTCATCAACGGCTTACAAAAACAGAGTCAAATCCAAACACCTGTCAAGTCAAGTCTGACTGCAGTGCAGAAACAAGCCACTGACTGCATGTAACAGTCGACATATTTGTCCTTAACTGCTCAGTTACACAACATTTGGTGCAGCGTGAGACTTTGATCCACACGGTGACACTGAGAAGCTATTTGTGTCTCCGTGCTCACACTCTCCGACTGTAAATGGTGGGGAGTGAGCTCCACCTGGAACCCGTTGGCAGCGCACCAGTTGTCGTCTGTCGTTAGGGTTTGCTTCGGAAAGGCGGGCTGACACCCGGAGAACTATATTATGACCGTAACACGTGCAAAACTCACACCTCGTTCAGACCGAGTCTGGGCGGTTCTGTTCGCACCGCACGTGTCTTTTGAATAACCGCCGTGTGGAGGTTGCGCTGCATAAAGGCCCTCGGCTCGCTTTGTTCACTGAAGTACAAAAAAAAAAAAGAAAGAGAAAAGTGGTTGGAAGTGATTTCAGGATCAAACCAGCCACATGGCTTTATTAGTTGATCTCAGTCCTTCATGACTATGTTGCTCTTCTTTTGAAAGGATTATATTTGTGTTGTTCATTTCATTTGCATATATTTTACTGTCGATGCAGAACAGTTTGTCGAGTCCGCTGGTGAAATTGCTTTATTCAATATAATGGGATAATACATTCATTTGTCCAAGACATAAAAACAATTCAGCAGACAATTGCACTGCGATTCCTACCGGTTTATAACCAAAACAGGCATTTTATTATCTTGAAAGTAACCACAAATAAACCCGCATTAAACAAAGTGACATCGTAGACTTAGTAGAAACCACAAACCCAGTTATCCATCCATCTTCTACACCACTTAATTCTACTCAGGGTTGTGGGTGGATGGATCTGCAGTCACAGATGAGCTATGACAATTGTACATGTCAGTAGATTTATGAAAAGTATTCCCAGTCGGATGAGAGAGAGTTTTTGGCTCATTCTGGAGGAATCTCTTTATGAGTGCTCATCACGACATCTCCAAAACCGGCAACATCTTCCAACCCCTATTAGGCCCCTGTTATGCGTTTTATAATGTTTAGAATTGTCCATATCAGGTGTTAATGGCTAACCGGCTTGAGTTTGGATTGTATTATTAAGCCTACGTCACTTCTGCTGAATGGCCCAGTTGCGATGTGATTCATCCAGCCGAGCCTGGACGACTTCCTCTGCCGAGGTCGGTGTAAGGCATCGTGTCTCTGCAGACCCCTACGCATGGACATCAATGTTCTTTTCCATAGTTTCTTTGGAGAGTTGGAAAGATTGTATAAAGCAGACTGGCGCATTGTCTTAAACGAAAACATTCCGTGCACCGATGACGTTTACGGACGACGTGCTTTCGTGCAACGCCACCATTTGTGATGCATGATGTTCCCATCATGCATCCTATGTGATCAGGTGCATCCGTAACCACCTCAGAATGTGGTTTGCGTGAACAGGCATCGACCTCCTCACGAGCCTTCCTCTTCTCCTCCTGTCTGGCAGCTTCATTCTCACCACATACGTATCTACAGTGTTCCACATACTAAATGATCTCAACTTCATCACTTTCACTTCTGTACCAAACTGTCTTGTATAAGCAGTCCCGCTCACTTGTAGTATCTGGGACTCTTGCAGTCACAAATAAAAACATGTTTAAATAAAGTATGCAGTGTTACAGAAAGTAAAGAACCATCACCATATCGAGGGATGTCGTCTGAACCTGTACTCAATGTACTGTCGAACATGACCCTATATATATATATATATAGGCTGTTAGGTTAGTCTAAATCTCCACTTTCTTTGCATGGAATCTGACATCCTGTACGAAAATAATTTTCTGAACGGTATTCTAAAATTAAGTGGAGCCTCGAGCCAGAAAAAAAAAAGTTCTTCACACAAAAGTGCCAACGATATTTATGTACAACGGTTCATTGTGTATGAGGTCAAAGCATTGGGCCCTCTTTTCTCTTTTCAGAGTTATATAAGGAATGCAGAGCTGTGGCCCACCACGGCTCCAACTGGTAATTAGAGTCAGTTTATATCTGGTTTGAGAGTGCGAAAAAAGAAACTGCAGCAAAAGAGGAAATCGGAAAAAAAGGATTGATTATGAAGATACGTGCTGTGAACAATAAGTGTCTGAGAAGCTGTGAAAACATTACAGTTTCACTTTGTTTGTTCCGCAGAGCTTTTAGTGCCTCTTTATTTGTTGGGATGACAACTACCCACAGGCTGTTACATTGCCTTAACTGCCATGTTAAATGGACTTTGCCTATCTGGCACATTTTTTTTTCTCACTCCTCAACGCTCTTTAAAGTGTCGGTCACATTCGCTCATGCTCAAACACCATGCAACATGCTCAACTCTGATTGGGAGCAACTGAGGGGTTCAACGTTTTGCTCGTAGGTACACTAAAGCACAGACAAGACTGGATGAGGTTTTCAACCACCAACCTTGAATTGCTATTGCAACAACACATCATCAGTTGGGTGAAACTCATCTGTCTCATGACGGTTGAAGCCAGAGGTCTACAACCTTTATGACCAATACAGCCATTTTTTTTTGCCAACAAATCAAATTTAAGTGCCACAAAACATGTCCAATCTTTAAATTTAGGCTAACACAGATTATAATGTTTCATACATTGATATACATACAAAAACTGTATCTTATGTTGTATTTGGAGTTTTAAAATATGCAAACATGATTGTAAACATTTCAGTACATTTCAGCTGTTTTGTAATGGATTTTAGTGGTTTCACCCAAATATTTGAGCATTTTTTTTTTTTTTTTTTACATTTTAGGTATCAAAACAATTTTTGCCCTTTTTAAAACATTTTTGATTTTTTTTCCCAATTTTTTCACTTTTTTTGTTTTAGAAATTCAAGTCATTTCAAACGGTGTTTTTTCATCTCCTCTCTTTTTAGTTTTTAGTCATTGTGCCATTTTTCTAGAGCCCTTGTTAGGCAAGAGTGAAGAGCGACTGTGTTGTGTCAAAACAATACAAAATAAAGGTAAATTGTTTATTGATCGACGACATGCAGAATTGCTCCATGTGGGTCCAGAGCTGCAGATTACAGCTCCCTGGTCTAAACTCAGCTCACGTTCTCTGTCAGTGGGTGAACAATTCAGTGTTTTGTAGATTCTGATTCACAATGATAGGAAGAGCCAACAAGGGATCAATGAGGGATTGAACCACCAACCTTGGGATTGTAATATGACTCGATAGAACAACTGGGCCACTCGCAGTAAAGATGGAAATATGATGCAGATGGATATTGACAAATGACTTGCAAGATTGGGATTACATCCCCACAACCTCATTTCAAAATATCCATAACTGCAGTATACGGTATCTATATATATTTTCTGCAAACCATACATCCAAAAAACGTGAATATTGGCTTTCTGAAAAAATATATTCAAACTTCAAAATAATACTGATAGCAAAGCTCAAAGAATTCCTCATATACAGCACATTACAGTTCATATTGCATTCTAATTTTAATTGCACATTTAATTTTCCATGCGCATTTTCCTCATAATGACTCCACATTGAACTTGTGGTCCTTTCTGTATGGAGTTTGTATGTTCTCCATCTGTGTGCATGGGTTTTCTCAGGGTAATCAAAACCATGCGTGTGAGGTTAATTGACTCTGTCTCTATGTTTTTGCCCTGCGGTGGATTAGCGACCCCACCAGGGTGTGTTGTGCAACCCTTAATTGGTTAAAGCTGTTTAGAGTATGGACGGATGGATGTTTCCAGCTGTTGCCATGGTTTTAGCTGTTTGGAATTTCTTTCCAACATGCCAGTGTTTTTGGAAGTAAAAGAAAAAAGAACACGCCTTCATACAGTCGATTTTATTTTGTTCCAATGCTTACGTTTTTTTTTTTCTGGATTTAACCATAGTTCGGGGCTGGAAACAAGGCAGGTTAGTTAAAAGGATGTGACACATAGTTTATATATTATGTGACAAAATCCTGAACCATTCTTGTATGTGTCAAGATAAGGATCCCTTGGAAAACTGTCTGCTCTGCAATATAATTAATAGAAATATATAAAATATACTTTTCTATTTGATTTGTGCTGCAGGTTGCAGACAATCGGAATAGATAATCATCTTAAATTCTTCTGTTTGTCTTTAGCATGTGTGCAGGTTTTGTTTTCTGATGCTCATTTTTCCTCCCGCAATCCAAAAACATGCATTTGAGGTTAATTTATGACTCTAAAAATATGTGTGTCTGTGCACCCTGCCTTTACTCATTGCTACCTGGAATTGGCTCGAGTTCTGTGCGGCCTTACGTCTGATAGAGAAAATGATACAGATAGTTGGATACATACGATCATTTCATGTTGACGCTCTTGATGAGCCGCACTCATGTTTTCTCCCTCCTTCCTCCTCAGGTCTCTCAGGCGCCCAACCAGACCTTGACAAGAGAAAAGAACTGTATGATAGAAACCTGATACCTCCAAAAAAGCCAAAAACCTTTCTGCAGCTGGTATGGGAGGCCCTGCAGGACGTCACCCTCATCATCCTGGAGATCGCTGCCCTGATCTCCCTCGGCCTCTCTTTCTATCACCCGCCTGGACAGAGCAACGGAGAGTGTGAGTAAAGCAGTTCCGGTGACGGGACGAAATTCACTGACCGTCATTTGTGATAACCACTCGCACACACTCTTGCACAAACGTATCTCTCGTATCTGCACAATTGCACTTCGTCTGACAGTGCGCACCTGCATGCATGCACACGTTTGAAGTCGGCGAGGCAGGTCAACACTTTTGTTTGCGACCCGCCTCAAGAAGCCAAGTGACTTTTAATGAGCGCGTGGGCAAATTCCTGCGTGTGCGTTCACACAACCGTCCATGCACGTTTTGAGCGTGTCAAATGTGTGCGTGAAAGATACCGGGAAGGTTAATGAGGTGTTGAGCAGAGAAATAACCTTGAGCTCCCAGGGCCCATACATCAGCTCTGAGCTGTGAAACAGGAAATGAAGACAGAGACCATAACGAGGTGCTGAGTCAGCAACATCAGTCATTGCTCCCAGTGCTATCACCGTGATGGAATTCAGTTTTCCCCCCCGGCGCCTGCGATTATCAATATAAAAGTTAAAAAAACTCAGACGAGACATACCTCCAGTTTTCATATTTGCATTTTAGATTAAGTAAATATGTAAAGTAATACATTTTCTTTTGTTGATCAACATCGACTAGATGACATGAAGGACTAAGTGTGTGATTCACTCAATCTGCCAAATGATTCCATTGTAAAGTTTTGGGTTAATTTAAATTTGATGATCGCAGAAGCATTTCTACCACCCTGCCCCCCCCCAGTTATTTGATCTGCTTGGTTTCATGAATAAGCTCTCCGCATCACCAAATCCGAATATAGCTGAGAAATGCCAGAGGCATCATAAAGCTAATAAGTGTGTCCATCTGCAGATTCATAATAAAGCTTCCTCCTAACTTCAGGCACAAGAAGAAGCCAGTATGCCAGTTGTTTCCTTCTCACATTTGAATGATATGAATACATATGAATGCAAATCGGAATATCAGCTCCAGATATGAGATGTGAATGCATTTGGCTACTGGAGGGAATTAGACAGATCTGATTGTGGTGTAGTCAAAATGTCAGACCAATGAACGCCGTCTAATTGCATTGCAAATAAGAGAACACATTTAATCACACTAAATGATCTGAATGTCTGGCAACTTGAATATGTGAGATTTCTTACAAAAACATTTGCAGCGGAATTTCCTGCCTCAATTTCACTTTTTGAACATTACATACAGTATATAAACAATATGTTCAGCTTTCTGTCTCAAAACATAAACTACAAGTGAATCAAAGCTTATTGGTTCATAAATGACATCTTTGATAAACAAAATGTTTTCAAACTCCAAGCAAGAGAAATAAAAAAAAGCACCATGGAAACACATCTCAAATATCTGTGAGGAGCTGATATTGGCATATAAAAATATATTGGTTTAAAATTCTGGTCCAGCATTTTCCCAGAGCGCCAAAAACAGACAACAAAAGGAACCAATGACACCCCCATTCATGCACACAAACAAACAAACAGACAAACAAACAAACAAACAAACACATTCACACATTCTCACACACACGCACACACACACACACACACATTGTTGGTTTTGTTCATTGTAATAGGTCAAAAAAAGCTCAGTGGTCCATAAATAGAAGCTGGTGGGGCGACTTAATTCTCATTTACATATGAAACGGCCTGGCTGCAGTTGAACGAGGAGGCTGTTAATTATGTCTGTAATAAACACACACACACACACACACACACACACACACACACACACACACACACACACACACACACACACACACACACACACACACACACACACACACACACACAAAACATCCTGGTGCCACACATGTGAAATACTTTCACATGGTATCCAAACCAACACCACAGTGCATTCGACGTTCATCTTTCCAATTTAATGTTATTTGGTTGTCAATTTTTGTTTCTGATTTGCTCAGCCGGTTCCGAGGGCTTTTCAGCACCACGGACAGCGACAGATCTGCCTCGTGATGGTGTGTGTATCTGAGAAACAAAAAAACAAAAAGGTCATGTCTGGCTGCAGAGAGAGCAGTGCATTCAGCACCACGGACAGCGACCACACTCTGTTGCTTCTGATGCTGCAGCAGCAAAGTGGAAGAGACGAAACTCATCAGGTTCGACTTTAGAGAAAAAAAAAAGTGCTTTTTTTTGAAGTTGAGAAACTTGCTGTATTCGGCAGGATCTGACACAGTCATGCCAGCCTGTGTTTATGGTTGCAAATTCTTTAAGCAGTACATAGAGTGCTGCCACCTGTCAAAACCAGAATTTGACTGAGGAAATTTCCTGTAAGTAAAATTACTGTTATATTAAGAAATACAAGAAGAACAATATTTAAAAAATCATCTATAGTGTACGTCCACTGTGAGAAAAGTGATATAATGCATCAGTCTGGATTATAAGATAAGCATTCCCCCTGGAAATGGGTCTGAAAATATTGGGTTTAGTATTTTGGCATCTGAGGAATTCAATATATTGGGTGGGCACCGTGTATTTTGACCGTACTATAAGCTGCTCAAAGGTTTAAAATCCTACATCTTGGTTGCATTTTGCATGACACTGAGTATGACACACAGAAGACCAGAGCATGAAAATGAAACTCATGTCCTCTAAAACTATTCTTATTTTGCTCATATTCGATTCAGACCAACGGTAAATGCAGTTCACACTGGATGTGCACATTATAGAGTTGAATTGGTTTGTTTCTTTTCTGAATTTATATAAGAGAAATTGCAATGATACATAATTGAAAAAGTCATTCATGTTCCAGTCAATCTGGTTAAACTGTATATTAACTTACATCAATTAGCTGATCATTCAAGTGGACATTGTTGTCATTATCAAAACTTTGAAAGTGGGTTTATGTTATGCAATTGCCCGTTCATCTTTCTAAGTCCTGTTTTTTACTGTCCCTCTTGCATGCCTTAAAATCTGGATTGTGGATACTGTATCACGATATTCAGGATCTTTGTGAACCCTGAGAAAATGTACAATTAATTCTCATCTGTCTTTATAAGGTTTCTGTCACATTGTTCCGCAGTCTTGACATAAAAAGGCATGCTAATATGCCCAAGTCTTAAATATGAAAAGCACCATTATGAAAAGCACTAACGCTTGCACTCAATGTAAGCATTAGTTGGTAAAACTACTATAATCAAATCAAACTACCATAATCAAATCAATCTGCTTATGTCGTATCATGTCATTTTCGATTTCCCCTTTGATGATGCAAACACATAGAAGGAGCAAAATTCTCTGAGGAGGAGAGGACGCCTCAAACTGTCCGTCTCCAAAAGCACCTCATGTTCCGGTTTCTGTGCGTGTTCCTGCTTCAGCTGCAAAAGCTTCTCAGCTGAGAGCCAATCACTCCTCTGTGGGCTTTCGAAGGTGGCTGGCCAAGAGTGTGGGAGTGCAGGAGGAGCAAAATGGCTTCCAGAGTATTACATGATGCAGCACATGCAAGACTGAGAGTAGACCTCGTTTTGTTTTTTCTTAAATGTTCTCCGGTCTGACGGTGCACAGTCAGTGAAATGCAGGTGAGCTGGCCAGTCCAGCCCGTTTCTATATTTTCAGTTTGTTTTCTACACAAATTGTACACAGACTGAGGAATTGCATATGCCTAGACATAGAAAGCTGGATGTAGATTAAGAAATACCGTCAGTGTGTAACTTACTGTTTTTACATGTACTGCACTGAGGTATGTAGTCCAATATTTACCAATCAACATGCTGTTCAAACATTTGAAAGAACATTTTGTGTTGCTGTTTTGCGAAAACGTCTGAGAAGTGAATTTTTGTAAAGGCTGAAAACTTGAATAGGATGTGTGTTTAAAGAGCCTGGGTTGGTGTGTACATCAAATAACGTGCCACCCTGGTTTGGTTTGTTTGTTTGTTTGTTTGTAGGTATTGCATCACATTTTCAGAGATGATTTGTCGACATTAACGTCATCATTTCCGAATAAATGCCAAAATAATGTGCAAAAATATCCCATACAAAGCAGGTGAGAGTGGAGGAGATCTAAGGAGATCAGTGTCTGTCACCATGGAGACGCTCCCTGATCAGTGTTTCACACGGTGATGTAGCTACCTGAGATACATCGTTAGCGTCAATATGAGCAATCAGCGAACATGCTAGCGATGCTAACACGGCTCCACAAAGAAATGTGGCATTCTACCGGTCTGCGTTCTACCGAGTGTAGCTCTAGTTTTGTGAAAGTATTCAGTGTCTTGTCCAAGCAGCTGTCCGCTTTGAAGTGTTTCGCTCGGGCTTCTGATTAATAAATTTTTCATTGCTTTTTTCTTTGAGCGAATGTTTGAGCAGAGCTTTTGAAGCACCTGTATTTCAAAATACCATGCAAATGGTTCATGTTTTATATTATTTATAACGCGATAAATAAGAGTCAGACGCTTGCACTTGCTCATATCGGCTTCGGTTTATTTACAAGTAAAATCACGGTCACAGCCGTCTCCGGCTCTTCAGTGTGAGTGTGAACTTCGATGGCATCTCATTGTACCAGATGTATGATGACATTTCCACTCAGTGTAAAAGTGTCTGCCTTCGACTGCAGAGCAGAGTTTCCAATCTTGTCTCCTCCTTCCCTCAGCCTGTGGCTCGGCGGCGGGCGGAGTGGAGGATGAAGGCGAGGCCGACGCCGGCTGGATTGAGGGCGCCGCCATCTTGTTGTCTGTGGTCTGCGTGGTGCTGGTGACGGCCTTCAACGACTGGTCCAAGGAGAAGCAGTTCCGCGGGCTGCAGAGCCGCATTGAGCAGGAGCAGAAGTTCCAGGTGGTGCGCGGCAGCCAGGTCATACAGCTTCCCGTGTCGGACATACTGGTGGGGGACATCGCACAGATCAAATATGGTGGGTGCAGGAACGTCGACTGGACCCCCTTTACAAACACGCCTTAGTGTCATGCAGCTCCTAACTTTGGTTAGTTCAATGGATTAACCTAAAACCACAGTTGAAACTACAATTCTGCATCTCACATACATTTATGACCTGTTTTACTGGATCACTGTCTCTTTTAGATTTCTTATTTGTTCTGTTTTTGAAGCACAGTCACACATTTCTGACTACCTGACAAAACATTCAGCAAACTACTTTTGAAGTTTCCATCGTGAAACACATGATTTCTGTATTTTATACCACCAGCAGTTTAAAACCTTTTCTAGTTGAATTGAGTTTTTATATTCCCCCATGTTTAGTGTTGTTGTTTTTATTTTGAACTTGATTTTAAATTGTGATTGTGTGTTTCACAATGAGTCTACTTTTAACATTCATCTCTTTTAATTTTTAACTGAATTTTTCTTTTAAATCTCTTCTTTTAATATTGTGATGCACATTGAGCTGCATTTTATGTAAAAAAAAAAAAAAAGTGCCATATAGTTATGACTTATTATGATTGATTGTTGTTGATTTTGCTGGAAGTACATTATATTCATGGTTTCTAAGGTGCAATTGGAAAACCCACGCATTTTCAGAAGACTGAAGTTGTAAAGCAACACCTTAAACAAAGAAGTGTGAAACAAATTTTCCCAAAGGGCCTCATGAAAAACTAACACTACTACCGAGGGATGAGATTTAAGTGGACTTGAATTTTGCTTAATAAGACTTATCTCATGATAAATTCCTGATTAAATTTTTCTAAAGTTTGATTTCAGTAAATAAGTAAATAAAGACTATATTTTCTCTTTGATAATTTTTTTGAACTGTGAAACACTAAGTTCTGTGAGGTAATGATTGATAAACCCAACCAATAAAGTAACAATGACCTATAACAAGAAAAAATGGACCACTTCAGATGTGATAATGCCTATAATAATACAAGTAATTTTCAGATATACTGTATTCATGCCTTTACCCTCTGTTTTCCAACGCCTACAAAGATTACTGGACAGCTGTCGAGCACATCTGGAGCCGTCGTACCAGTTTTCTTCTTTAGTGCTGCAGATCGTCATCGCTCTGTCCTGTTTCAGGTGATCTGCTTCCCGCTGACGGCGTGTTGATTCAGGGTAACGACCTCAAGATCGATGAGTCCTCACTGACCGGAGAGTCCGACCACGTCAAGAAGGCTGCAGACAAAGACCCCATGCTGTTGTCCGGTACGTCCACGCTCCGTCCACGCGCTCGGCGTGTTTTACAATTTTCCGGTTTCCTTGATTTACAATCTATCAGCTGATGCAGACTTTTCATCTTGCATCACTGCTTTGTGCTAAATTAATTGTGAACCCTTCAAATGCTCATTTGTTTATTTAGGGAGGAAAACAACGCTACTTCCTCCAAAACTGTTTTTGATTTGATGAAACATTCCCATCATTTACCAGAGAGTAGTGTGTGAAATAGTAAATTCTATGGCAATAAACCTTCTTGACAGTTTATCATACAACATTTTTGCATCTTGCATTCCCCTTCACTGGTTTCTGTTTTTGTTCCAGCAGAGATGCCAGAATCTGTGGGATTCTTAGAAATGCAGAATATCAGTGGTAGCAGAAATGTGGGTTAATCTGATCCCACATCTTAGTGTTTTTTTTTCCTGTGGATAATTAGCTGTGTGCCATTTTCTTGCCTTTCTTAATTAGCTTCATATTCACCCACATTGACTTACTCTCGCAAAGGTTAATGATTTTCTGTGTGTGTGTGTGTGTGTATGCGTGTGTGTGTGCTGTGCATATAGAAATGCACAAGTCTAAAGCAGTCTTCTTCTAATTTGTACAGTGACACATTTTTTACTTTCCTCCGAAGAGAGGTTATATTCAATTAAATTTAGACTTGTAACTTTAATGTTTGAGGTTTTCTATTCACTGATATCAAATCGCATCTCTTCTAATACATGCTGCTATCCTCAGATTGGTTCTCAATATAGTCAACAACTTTAAGTGAACTACTACAGGTTAACATTGTCTACAGCTCTGTTAAAATCTTTGAAAAGCAAAGATGTCCACAGTTTTTCATCAAATTATAAATGTATTTGTTCAAGAGGTGGTTCTAGAGCTGTGAATCTGTGGAACAATTATCAGTCGAACAACTGCAAGCAAACATAAATTAACAGATTAACAGTTGAAGAAGATACGTTCAGACAAGATTAAGGAAACCTAAATATTATAAATGTGTTATTGAAGAGATTTTCATGATTCACAAGTGCTTTGGCAGCCCCTTCATTTATAATGTATTTCATAAAAACTATTGATCTGAGATAAATATCGATATCTAGCAGTTTTGCATCTTGCTGATTATCGCCGCATCTTCATCTGTCTGTAGCCGGCTGGTTTGAAACATATCAAAGCTTAAGCTTTCTCCTTCAGAAGGAGTTGATTAAACATGTGACCTGACCTCATTGTTGGCCGCATTTGAACCAACACATTCAGTGGTTCTGCACGTGAGAGAACAAATTATAGAGAAAGTAGGTCCCCTGACCAGATCGCAGGCGTGGCTGCATTAGAAGTGAGCTGCAAGCATCTAATGCATCTAAATAAAGATTGATTGATTGATAATGCACGTCCACGTTTAAATGGACGCCGCCGCTGTCATGCTGCAGATTGAGGTGTGCTGTCAACATGCTCACACTGAAATAAATCATTTAACTGTTTGGCTTTATTTCTTTATCAGCATTGTGTACTATGTTTAACTAGATGCTCTCCTTGACAAATTGAAGCCTATTGAGATGGTGGTGGCAAAGTAGGGTTCACGTCACTGTTCAGGTCGGATTTCATGGATCGTTTAAAACAGTGGTTCCCAACCTTTTTTGACCAGTGTACCCCTTGAGCTGGTTTCCATGTGAAAAGTACCCCCTCTCTCATGTGTGATTATTCGCCTTAATGTGTACTTATATTTAACCCTTTGTCTTTCTATCCAACTGCTCATTTAAATAAAACAATTATTGTGAGTGTAAAAACATACCTTTTAATGAGACACTTGCGCTTGCTTGTCTTTCATAAGTCTTTCATAATTCCTTTTTTCACTGGGCTCCCCTGTGCCTGCGTCCGAGGCGACGGTAGCAGTAGCGGTAGCTGGACGTTTACTCCTGCCTAGCCATGCATCCATGTTTACAGTCGGTATGCAGCTAGAGTTAGCTAGCTTCGCGAATCGTGCGCGCCCGCAGCAAGAATGTGAACCTTTTTTTTTTTTTTTTTTTAAAGCGCGCTACTTTATAGTCTTTTCATGTTATGTGCATTGTAGTGTTACAATCACTGTGGACGAACTGCTACTCATGGAAAATAAATGTATGGCCTTACTAAAATTCATGATATAATACAATATAATATAGTATAATTTTTTTTTTTGTGTGTGGATACTGTAGGCTAATTTATAATCTTTCTGCGTACCCCCTGCAATACCCTCGTGTACCCCTAGGGGTCCGTGTACCCCCGGTTGGGAATCACTGGTTTAAAACACAATAGAATAGGATGCAAAAACTTGTATAATCTCAGAGGGAATTTATTTTATTTATAGGACAAATTACGGCATTTGGTAACTTCTAGACTCATTTTGTTCTGTCTAGTGTAAGTTATCCTTCCAAATCTAATGTATCTTACAGTAAATCATATGGCAAGGCAAGGAAAGCACCATAGGCCAATTCAATTTTGCAAAGAAATAAAAGAAGCTCCTTTATCGTCAGTTCTTTTTTTCTTTTTCCAAACAGAAAACCAGGGACTTGTTGATCCTGGTTAGATATCCCACATTTTGGCTAAAAATGCAGAACTTTGTATGATTTTGGTCAATTTCACATTTTCCAACAGATTTCTGTGCGTAAAACGGCAGGTTGATTTAAGTAACGGCTGATTTGAGTCTGCTTTGAATGACACTCGAGAGTGAAATCTGGAAGGGGGACTATTTCAATATGACGCGTCTCCTCAGGGACCCATGTAATGGAGGGGTCAGGGCGCATGGTGGTGACGGCCGTCGGCGTCAACTCTCAGACTGGAATCATCTTCACCCTACTGGGCGCCGGTGTGGAGGAGGAGGAGAAGAAAGAAAGGAAAGGTAACCATCATCATTTCCACAAACTATCGTGTCAGAAGTATGGAGGTAATCTTTTTGTCTTTTTGCCTTTTTTTTTTTGTCAGTGTTGCCCAGCAACGTACCTTTAAAAACAAGCCTGTTTCATTTATGTGCTGAAAGCCAGCGTAATGGTTTTTTTTTTGGTTTTTTTTTAACCGTTATGAAAAGGGTTTCTGAATAATAAAATAAAATGGGTTCATCTGTATGAACCCTTTGTAGGTATTTGTGTAATGGAGTCTGTGTGTATTTACTGTGTGAGATGAGTATTTGGAGGTACAGTTGTGAGCTGCAGTAAGCAGATTCTGTGGGTTCGGGTGCATCATTGTCCTTACTCTCTTATCGTTCCAAATTCGCCTCGAAGGAGGGGCAGTGGAAGACGGACACCAGAATACAGGTAGAGTATCACCTTTCTCTGACCCCCGGGAGTGGTATTTGATCCTCTTGACCTTTCAAACCCCATAGTGATTCCCAGTAGACCTCCCTTCCCCGCCCCCCCCCCCCCCCCCTCCACTGTAGCCCAGCATCTTTGCTCCAGTTACACTTAAAAAGAGAAGCCTCATGATCACGACACTGCATCTTTTTAAGTGTTGACAGGTGACACATTTCACAACGCATAATCTTCTCCCCCTTCAACAGGCACTGCACTCATCAAAACTAACTAGCTGGCATTAGGCATCACTACTCTTTTCATATACTGTGCTGAATGCCTTAAGAGGAAAACTCATGTTATTGCTGCAGCGCAGAACAATGACATGAGCGCGACAGTCTGCGGGTGTACGGCGCATGTAGAGAGCACACAAGCCTTTTTTAAGATGTTTACATCTTACATATGTATTTTTTTTTTTTTTTACCCCTACATATTCCACCTTGAGCAATGTTTTTCTTTCGCAGGATCAGTAAGCACACGACTCAGTAGCTTGCATGGAAAAACACACTGTATGTTTTTTTTTTTAAAGCTTCTTATTCATGTGTCGCGTCAGACTCGTCACATTGCACAAGGTAGCAGTCAAACATGTCATCTTCCAGATACCGTATGTCTCCTCGGTGTTACCTGCACCACGAGTGCAACGTTCCTCTGCGGTGCCGCGCTGGCAGATCGCATTATTTTCAGTGTTTCATCATTTAAAGGACAAACTGTACATCATAGAATGTATCCATATTCAAATTAAAGTGTTAGCTGTTGACGATGGATGATTTGTTCAACGTTTAATTGTTAGAAACTGCAAGAAGTTTATGTAAGGCTGATTTAAATCACCTACAGTTGTACATATGTAAACACCAATAACTTAATAATGTGATATATTTGGCCATTCTGAATGTAATAAAGCTGATAATGTAATAAGTTGCTCTTAGACGATTTTTCACTTAAGAATGGTGAACAGAAACAAGTTCTGAGGTCTAGTTTAAGTTTTACTTCCAGGAAAGAGTCCACACGTACAACCAAGACTGTACAGAGAGAAGTGAAGTCATATACCAACAGGGTCTTTTTTTAAAGAGACAGGCTCCATGGCTGAGTTCATATCTTAGGAAACGTTTTGTCAGAAAACACATTGAGAAGAGTTTAACTCAATATTTTTCAATCACTTAATAATACGACCGTGATTGACAAATATTATTTAAGAGTTTGTATCTTCAATGAATTAATATGACAACCATTATGCCTATTTTTGAGACACAAAGTGCACAAAACTCGCAATAAAACTTTTTAATTCCCAAGGAATGCATAATTTTTTCAATTATTACATTATTAGCTGCAGTTTAATGACTTATTGCGTTATTGGCAAAACATTATTACAATACAGGATCAAATATAGTATTACACTTTTAGCAAGTTATTATGTATTCTGCTTTATAACATGTAAAATCCCCAGATTATTATATTATTGGTTGTTACAATGGTACACTACTGTTTTTATAAGTCATTTGTTAAAACTCTAAATAAAGCAGGCTTACTTCAAATAAAATTTCACATCTTCCACATATTTTCCACTCTGTACGCCCACGTTTACTTTGACATGCCAACAAATATCGAAGAACTGCCACTGAACTTCACTTTCCCACGATGCAACATTTGTGTCACTGCTATTAAAAGATTAAAGGAAGTGTTTTGAGATTTTAAAACAGTAACTTTTGCTTCAAGAAGGACTAAAACGATATAATTTTTCACCTCATTTGACTGGTTTGTACATAATTCTCCCCTTTGATAATAAATGGTTTCCTCGTATGTTGGATCTGTTTTGCGTGTTGGGGGGGGGGGTTATTCAGAGATTGGTTGTATGACATCGTTTAGCTTATTCGTTTCAGATTTTTGGCTTAAATTATGATTTTATGATGCTCAAAGTATTACATGAACATGGTTGAAATTCACTGCCTACAAGGAAAATGAGGCCAAACTATGATCTGATGGTAAAAGAAAAATATCGCTTCAGTAAAGATATGAAAGAACAAACAAATGCAGTTGGTTAATATTTGATTGTAGCTCTGTTTCACTCATTACTATATTCTTTTTTTACATGTTGTGTTCAGATTTCATGTTTCCTGTCTGTCCACCTCTTTGTTTGGACTTACATCGAGTGGAGCACAATATTTAAACTAATTGACATACACACTTTTAATTAACACACACATGCAGTCTACATATGCTGAATTTCTTTATCCGTGCTATAACCATGTTATTTCTGTTCACTGTCCTGTGTGTCCACTTGCGTGTGTGTATGTGTGTGTGTGCGTGTGTGTGGGCGAATGTGTGTTTTTGTTCATTCATGTCCGGCCCTCATTTTTTACTGGCTAGACTGCTCCCATCCCCCCATCCACCCCATCGCAACTATAGCCACGGATGGGGCTGCAGGCATTAATGCCCCTGGCAGTGCCAGCCTAATTAATGGTAGGTTAACAAAGCCTCTGATCTCTGACCTCTCTCTTGTTGTGACCTTTGACTCCTCCTATCTTCTCTATTCTCCCGCTGCCTCCGACCCTGGGCGCTGTGTTCCACCTCCTCTCCCTCTCTCTCAGTTGTTTCGTACCTCTCGTGCTGTCAGTTGCATGCCATCTTCACTTGTAGAAATTAGTCTCGTGTTTCCTGTTTTTTTTCTCCCGATGCTGTCGGCTGCTGTTTGTCTCGTGATGCCTTTAATGCAGAGACTTGAGACTGTCAGAACAATGAAACTCAGCTTTAATAAATTGAAAATGTAAAGTGTTCTTATTTCGATGGGGCCTGTCATCTGCGAATTCACCCAAATTGTAGTCTGTATATTGCTCACAGACACAATTGTGTCATTTGTGCCATTTCTTTTTATATATGCAGACAAAACATAGTATAGAAAAAGATATATCTGCTATGTGCACTACTCTTGTACTCTCTTCCACTTTGAATGAAGCATTTAATCTGCTAAATTGGGATTATTAATATTGTGACTATTGGACTATTTACCTGCTCTTCCGTCAGCTTTAAATAGTGCTATTGAGTTAATTAAATGTTCAGATTAAAGTAGCTATGATTAATATTCCTCATTGTCATCATTTAACTAAGATTCATGATGACAGAAAGTAAAATCCTGCTGTCGTTTTGTTTGCGGTGAGCGTTCGTTTAGATCACTTCACCGCAAATCTCGAATTTCTGCAGGAGTTGTAAACATGTAAAAAAATTACCTCCAGCCTTGGTTGCACTGGATTCTCTCTTATCTCCAACTCCTTGGAGAGCAGCCCAGATGTGATGATGTTTTCGTACAGACAAAGCAATGAGAGAGTTCCTTTGGACTGCCTTCCAATGAAACAGTGAAGTGCAAATCTAATTATAGTGACATCAGATAATGGGATCTGCACAAGGCAAACACACGTTCCAAATAAACCATACACAAAAAGTAAGTAAACTTGTGTTATACCTTCGGGGAGCCTGGTTATTGTTAGGAAGTAGGGATGCAATGATAAAAGTACAAGTACTAACCTTTAGCCGACACAAGTATTTATTAAATGGCAATGCGCCTTATTCATTCTCCGTATGCAAATGCGTCAATGCTTCGTGTGCCTCCGACAGCGTTGAACACGCCAGTGTGTTGCTGCGTCTCCAGCACTCGCAGAACAGTGCGTAGTGTCTACGTACACACTGCCCTATGTGAACGTTAGACCCAATAGAATAGTAACTTTGAGATGCTGGAACTCGCTGTGTTGCTGCAGTTTAGTTTATATCTTTGGGTCCATTTGGTTCGGGTGACATTTTGTCAGTTTGCAGAATTACCAGTATTTCATGCTTCTTCCAAAGTTACTCAGTTGCAGCTCCTCTGGACTTCCCAGAAGTTGACAGTAACAATTTAAAACAAACAATGCCGGGTGACTTAAATGCCCGTTTGAATGGATTTCACTACAATCCAGCAGCATTATAAATTCATTGTCCCTGAACTTCGATTTCGATTTTCCCTTCAGTTGCTCTTATGTAACTTCATGTAGGAGGCTTTTCCTTCAGGCTCTCTCTCTCTCTCTCTCTCTCTCTCTCTCTCTCTCTCTCTCTCTCTCTCTCTCTCTCTCTCTCTCTCTCTCTCTCGACCGCTCCCCCCTGTCTCTCTTGTCCATATTTCCAGTCTGCCTCCCTCTTAAGTGTGTGATCTTGCATGCGCTCTCTGAACTCCCCTCTTCTGCATGTTGTCTTTTGTGTGTGTGGGCGTGCGTGTGTGTGCGTGTGCGTGTGCGTGTGCGTGTGTGCGTGTGTGCGTGTGTGTGTGTGTGTGTGTGTGTGTGTGCGTGTGTTTCTGGTGTGATCTCCCTCCGCTTACACTGTCCGTTGGGTCTAATGCTCTATCTGCTGTTTGTCTTGTTCCTCATTTTCTGAGCTGATGATTTGACGCTCGTTGTTGATGATGCGTGTGGAATTGCCCGTGTTCATGGTGCGAGTATGTCACCTGAGCTAATGGAAGTCAGCACAATGTGCATTTTTTTTTTTTTTTTGAAATTAGCCATGATTTGATGTCACATTCAGTGTTTTCCCTGTCAACATATTTAATTCCACAAAGGCCCATTTTATTCTCCATCATCAGAAAATCTGCACGCCACACTAGAAGTGTAGTTACTTTTAGTGTAACATTCATTTTAGTTCTTCTTCTTCTTTTTTTTAAACACCTTGACAGTGGATGCAGCTTTTGGTCACATAGCATCACTTAGAAACCTTTCTATGTGACTGTCACAGAGATGTTGTATTAAAAGTCATTTTCCTGTCTCCCTGTTTGTGGTTTTTTGGTTCTCGCTGTTTGTGTCGTCTGTGTGGTGATAATCTGTTGACTTGTCTGCCTTGGTTATTTTTGTTGTTCCTGTCTTGTATGTCTTCCATCATAGGTAAAATGCAAGATGGCAATATGGAGAGCAACCAGATTAAAGGTAACCAAACCATATCTTTCACTCTCTCCCTCCCCTCCCCTCCTCCTTCTCCTCCTTCCTCTTCCTCCCTTTTATGGCATGCGGCGTAAGCTCTGGGTCGTGTGCAAGTGGAAAGTCCCGCAGCATTTATTCCCAATACCACGCTTGATCCTCAAAAGGATTGTGCATTAACTTAAAAACTGCCCGTGACTGAGTCAGTTCCAGATTGAATGTATGCTTGGATTGTTTCTGACCCAGGTTTTACCCACAGTCACATTACTGTAGGTTAGTACCGCCCCCTCTTCTTCACCTCCTCACTGTCTGTCACCGACGTGTCGTCCCTGGTCTGTTGTTCTGTTGTTCTTCTTGTTTCGTTGTCTTACTGTCTTGGATAGAATAGCAGCCCGTCCCTTGGCTACCTTGTGTTGGCATTTTCTCCAGAACCACCCGGGAAGTGTCCTCTCAATACTCTCCTCCAGTTGTAAACCCGCTTCCCACTGTTTCATGAACTTTTCTTTACACAATCAAACACAAAAAAAAGATGTGGGGATTTAAAGGATACTGTGACATGTTTCTTTTCGTTTTCTGCGAGGTGTGTGTAACATTGTTTTCTCATATTGTTCTTTTATATATATATATATATATATATATTTTGAAAGAAAAAATATAACCGAACCCAGGTTATCCACGAGATGTTTTACAAACAATGTGTCGGGAATACAGGTAGAAACTGAAGAAGCAGAAGATTGCCGACTTGGTTTTGGCAGTTTTATTTGCAGATGTAGTCAGATAACAGGCAGAGTAAATAACCATCATCCAAAAAACAAGCAGAAGTACAGAAGTGTAAGAAAGTATAGAGAATAAATATAAAAAAAAAACAAGAATTGCAAGTGAGGAAAAAATGAACTACATAAAAACAGAAACGTTAGACGCAAGAGGCTTTATAATGAACACACACACACACACACACACACACAGGGAGTGGGGAAACTAGTTAGTTTTGGTGAGGAGTATGAATGACGGAGCAACAACACACCAAAATCCACCCAGATTCGAACCCACAACCATCCTGCTACAAGCAGAGGGCGTCAACATCTCCAACATGCTCCACTGGGGAAATAGTTTTATCATTAAATTAATGGAACATGTGGATACGGTCCAGCAGTCCACCTCCTTGCGGAATCTTTCATCTCTCGACGCGTTGCCACGCCGGACCGACTTTGATCTTCTTGCCGTTTTCTGCTTGCATTTCTATTGAAGGTTGTAGCAGGAGTCACGCTGTTCGGTGAAGTGTGACCGCCAGGAAATAACCTGCGGTCGCACGACTGTGACTGTCTGTGATCTCCTCTCAGATTCTGACACAAATCCAAAGATTTTAATCTGAGATATCGCGATTGCTCGTCTTTCGTCTGAGACCAAGCCTGAATTGCAAAAGGCACATGGGCATTGCCACAACATTGAACGTGCACGGGAGGAACAGCCAAAACATGAACGTGAAACCACGACGGGGATAAAACAAAAGGGAAACTTGCTGTTAAAATAACTTGGGAGATATAAGATGGGACAAAGTACACAAGAATAACACCAAGACCAGGACAAAAATCTATTTAAAAAATACCAGCTCACCCATGACAGACATATAGGATGATGTTTGAAACACACAGACTATTGAACAACAACTACTGTGTCCTATGTCTCTCTTTTACTACGTGTGCATGCAAAAGAAAGTTTATTTGAAGCATTTTTCACAGGTCTGAATATATTTCCCTGTCAAAGTGTGCCCTAAGCAAATTGCCAGGAGGCTAAATAAGCCTCTCGACACCTACTTTATCATTATATAAGGCTCTGAACCAGATTTAACACTTTGAAAACTACGCTGTTCAGCACGGTAATTACAATCAAGATCAGCCTTCCTTGATTTACTGCATAAAACCTGAAGTATTTCTGCGTACAGCTGGATGCACATCACATGGGGGGGGGGGAAAAACAATACACACATGCAGAAGAGGATGACAAATGTTTAGCATTAAAAGGTTTTTCCATGACTGTCAAACGTGCGCCTCGCCGCGATTGGGGGACTGGGCTGAAGTGATTCTTGGTAATGAGTTACATTACCAGAGCAGCACTGGATGTGGATGTGGATGTGCGTATCGGGGGTGGACGAGACGGAGAGAGGCTGAGGTAATTGAAGATTTGGTGTTACTGCCTGAACAGCAAGACCTCGGTTTATGTCACATTATAAAACCGTCCCTACAGCGTTGAGCAGATCAAATTACAATCACACTTTAAGTGGTGTTAGTTATTGTGTACCTGTAATATACACAAATTGAAATACGTGTCAGAAAATGGTATTGGAAATGGCTTTGATGTGGATTTTTCTTTAAATGTTCACGCGCTGCATTTATTTTTTTTCTGCCAATCAACTTCCAAATATGGGAATTTCAGTGAAATGTGTGATTTATTTCAGTGTGTTATCTGATTATAAGACATAGGAGTTAAACAATGTGGAGTTTCCGTTAAGTTGTTGATACTGTAATTTCTCATCCATGCTTGGTTCAGTCACTGCAGCCAGCTTTAGATTTGTATAGATTTTCTTAAAAAAAACATTTTTTAAAGAGCTACTTGCCAGTTACCAAGTACCGATGAAAGTACTTATTATTCTGTGTGCCTGTCTCTTTAAGTGGAGAGGTTGAAAGATTACTTTCTTAGGCGCTGGTTTAATTTGAATCTTATTAATCTTTTCCGTGCGCGCCCATTTGGGAGTACATACACCAAAAAAGTTTTTTTGACCATATATGAGTTACTTTTTTATTTTGGTCGACTGTGCAGCAGACTTATAAAAACCATGTGAACACGACCTTTCCATTAGATTTAATGCCACTGAATTACGACTGATTAACTGTTTGTAACGAAAGATAATGGCAGTGATGGAATCTGTGTAGGTGTAGTTCTCACAGGAGGTTCAAATCCTGATTGATCTTGCCGAAAAGACAACGAAGGGACAGACAATCAATTGCTATCTGGGTATGAGGAAGCTCAATACACACCGTTTAGTTCGGTGGGACATCACAGTCGTCTCTCCTTTGGTTGTAACCGCTAACCGTATGCCGATCCCGAGCATACCTGGGTGTTGAAGGACGTCCCTCTTCCTCCTATTTTCCTGCGTCTGACCTTTTTTTTTCTAACAGTGGCTCTGTATGTTTTTGTTTTTTCTTTCTTTGATTGTGGTGTTTACAGTGAAGAAGCCAGATGGCGCGGCCGCCATGGAGATGCAGCCTCTAAAGAGCGCTGAAGGCGGAGAGACCGACGAAAAAGAGAGAAAGAAGGTGTCCGTTTCCAAGAAGGAGAAGTCCGTCCTGCAGGGGAAGCTGACCAAACTGGCCGTCCAGATCGGCAAAGCAGGTACAGTGAATCACAAGTCCATCACTCAGTCACGCCAGGATAGATCAGAGAAACGAGGAGCTCCTGAACCATCATCCTGTCCATCAAGGAAAAAATGTTTTCCACCGATCAGACCCACTTCAGGGCAGTTCAGACGAAAGCTCATTTATCTGGATGATGGAACTTTCTGCATCGTTTTGGTGGGGTCGTGTTACGCGGCACGTTCACGTTTGGCAATATTGCAGCGAGTATCGCAACCACACAGTTTGTAATGTAATCTGAATCAAATTACAGCGCTGACAAGTTGTTGAGTTACTTTCCGGAGGTACCTGAAAGCGTGTCTTTGAACAGGACGCTGTTATCCCACACTTTAGGAGTCCTTCCAGCAGCCTCGTGAAAAATAACAGAAAAATAACAGAAAAAAACCCGACTGGACTGCAGATTTGTATTCCTCATGCATTCCTTCTTGATTGAACTTGATTTGAAAGGGTTGAGCGTTCACAGAGGGCTGCTGAAGACGCCTCGTGTGCTCTTAGATCAGACTGTTGCTCTGAGTGATGGAATGAGGACGGGACGTCATAACAACAAAAGAACTTGGATGTATTAGCATACAAGCAGCAGCAAAAGATCATGAGTTTGGACATAGCACACTTCAGACACGTTCTGTCTTATAAAGAACACCAGGTCTGTCACAGGCGTGGCTTTGATGTCCATCTAATACTAAGTCATAATGACTCCAAGTATACTGTTGTTCCAATTATTGTAACTAAGTCTAAGTCTGTGGGGTTTAATCAAATTACAAATTACTTGTATTTTGTTATTGTAGATGGACAGGTCTGCATTTTCTTTTATTTGCGATTCCCTACTTATCTGTATGTTTTCTTACATTCTCTTCACACTTATCACTTCAATTAGATTTGATTTCTATAGCATCAAATACAACAATACATTTCAAGGCATTTTTACAGAGAAAAACCTAACAAGTCCACATGAGCAAGCAGACGAGACGGTGGAACTGGAATTTAGTTTCCATCTAAAGCCTTGCAACAAGCACATTGTCATTGATAATGATAATACATTTGATGTATTCCAGCTGAAAAACAGAACTACACAACTATAGCTGTTTGAAGGTTGGTATCTGTCTCATGCAAGTACAGTATAATAGACACCATATGTCAATAAACATATTTTATTAATGTTTTACTCATATATATTCCACAACCAGTAATTTTTTTTTCTTTTTACCCAAGTAAAGCATCTAAACTAGTGTTTTTATTTTGTCATAGAAGTATTGTTAAGTCAAGTAAAAAATGTGATGGACTTTGCCCGATCTGCTCTTTTTCCTCCAACCTTGCTGGAGTTTATGCACTCAAGATTTATGAGTGGATGAGTGGCCATGTTTTGGGTCCGTCGCATCCAGTCCAGCCAAATCCAGCCCACAAGATGCTCAATCGGGCCTGACAAACCACCAACCAAAAGATAAAAGTGTCAAGAAAACATAGATTAAATTGAAAAAGTTGACACTTTCTTGCATGCGACGGGTGTAGGAGAGGTTTTTCGGACATTTCACTGGATTTTGCACGAGAAGCTTTCATTAAAATTGACTTCATATTGAGATTGTAGTAATTTTCCCTTGTAATTTTTAGATTTTTGTGAAAATATCAACATTTTCAAGGAAGAAAGGAAGTCTTTAATAAGCTGTTTGTCACGTGTGTTTTCACGTCATAGCAGAAACAGAAAGTACAGCCTGTGATGGTTGTTTCATTCAAAAGTATAACCTGCAGTTTGATGAGAAGCAACAATGAAAATGAATTGTGTCCTTTGTTAAACAGCCACAGACGCCGGCGTTAGTCGATTTGATGCTGAGAACAAATGAGAGATGAAACTGTGAAGGAGATTCATTTGCCTCTATTGTGGGGTTGTATTATACTCGACAAAGTCAGTGAAAACTGATTAGCATCAGAGACTGTTCAAAACAACAATTCTTAAAAAATTTTACTTTATATAAATACACTGGAGATTTAAATCATTTTTAAAGTGCAAATGCTGTGTTTTTTGTTGTATGAATGGATGAATTTCAGTACTTTTTCCACTTTTGCCTCAACCCAAATACTGTAATACACATTTCTTTTTTTTATTATTAAAACGTAAGGGAACAAATAGGACAACCTAAGGAGATATTGAAAACTTCTAATTTTCCGATTTGTAAATACAGATAAAAACTGTGGTGACACCTTGAATTGTTTCTCACATTTCTCCCCAGTTTTCACCAAAATGTTCAGCAAAATGATCTGTTTATCTTGAGTGTCTTCGCAGCTTTGTTTCCCCTCCACATTTTGCCACGCCTTGGCGTTGGCGTTGGCGTTGGCCTTGGCGTTGGCGTGGTCCCCCTCCTGACTTGATGCCCTCTGTGCCCCTTCCAGGTTTGCTCATGTCGGCCATCACAGTCATCATCCTCGTCCTCTACTTCGCCATCGACAACTTTGTGCTGCAGAAGCGCCCCTGGATGCCAGAGTGCACTCCCATCTACGTCCAGTACTTTGTCAAGTTCTTCATCATCGGTGTGACTGTGTTGGTGGTGGCGGTTCCCGAGGGGCTGCCGCTGGCCGTCACCATCTCCCTGGCGTATTCTGTCAAGGTAGGAAACAGCTGTAGGGAGATTGGAGTTACTTTGTAGTCTGAGTTACACAAACCAAGTTTTGATTTTGTACACAGTAAACTTAAAAAACACGATTATTGATATATATTTTTAATTGACTGCAGTTATGCTGCCTTGTACAAATAAATATATCCGGTTGAATTTTATTGGTCGAATGATAAAAACTGTGTGAACATTTTAGTTGGAGCAGAGGGGTAAAACACACGACGCCCGATTTCATCCTGAATGGGCCAGACCGATAAAATAGTAACATAATAACCTTTTGAATTTCAACTTCTATTTTTTTCTTTGTTGTCGTGCAGAGGACACGTGATAAAAATGTCGATATTTTCATGCACAAAAAAAACAAAGCTATCATACAATTACTATCAGAAATTTGAACAATCTCAAGGTAAAACCTATTTTGATTAAATCTTCTGGTGCAAAATGAAAAGATGTGTTCTTTAACAGTTTGAAACTCAGCTTGGTGGCTTGCAGGCCGGTTCTGGCCTGTAAAAGTTAAACGAATCAAGCACATTCGAGGCTTATAAACTCGTTCTGAATGGTATTTTAATGACCAATTATGACCTGAGACTGTTTAAAGGAACAAAAGTTAATCACCGACTCCATTGTGTGCCATTTATCCATAAGAAAATCTCTGCGAAAAATCATTTCTATTTCAAATTTTTACCTTCGAGATATGTTTAAATCAGATGTATTCCTCACTGGATTTCTGTAATTGGTGATAAAATTGCTTTTTCTCCATACAATATTTTTATTGTCACTCATGTTCTATTCTCTATTACACTTTAAAAATAAAAGCATCAATCAGGTGACCTTGCGCACTAACTTTGACATTTTTAGAGGGTTTTTTTTTTCCAAAGCTCAAAACAAATCAGTGTTTGTGGAACAATAGAAGAAGCAGAAAGTATAGCTGTCCTGTCATTAGCACTTAATACTATTTTTATGTTTTTTCACCTCGTCTGTAACTGTCATCAACTCATTGTTTGTTGAGGAGTCCGTCCAGCTGCTTTAACCCTCGGATGCACAACCTTCCAGTTCCTACTCTCTTCCACAAGTGGGGTCAAAAATGACCCCAATTCAAATCAATGCGTATTTGCAATACTGGCTTGTTATTCTTCAAAATCTTTAAAACAAAGTGTTGTAATATTTTAATATTCCAGGTGTTCCTCACAAAACATCTTTGTGACATGAGACCATTAGCATTTTTATGAATTTTTTCATTAATTTTAAGAAATGGCAGTTACCTACCTAAATACAATACTGTCAGCTAACAACAAAGTAGATTAATCTGATCGCACATAATTTGTCAATGAAAAATAAGTTCATAAATGGAGATAATGCTTACATGTACGTTGCTGGGTAAAACTGACCTCCGGGGTGGTGAGACTGCTGACATCAGATGTTTAAGTGGGACTATCGGAGTTGCTAAGAATTAAGTATCATAGAAGATTCCATAGGAACTGCTTGGGGTAATTTTTGACCCCCACTTGTGGAAGAGTGGGGGTCGAGATACAAAAACTGCACTTTCTTAAAATTAATGACAAAATAAATAAAAATGCAAATGGACTCATGTCACAAACATGTTTTCTGAGGAATACCTGGAATATGAATATATTACAACTTTTCATTGTAAAGATGTTGAAGAATAACAACCTGTGGGGTCATTTTTGACCCCACCTGTGCATCTAAGGGTTAAAGTGTTTAGTTCTGAGTGGTCACGCTTTGTCTCCTCCAGAAAATGATGAAAGACAACAACCTGGTGCGTCACCTGGACGCCTGTGAGACCATGGGCAACGCTACGGCCATCTGCTCCGACAAGACAGGCACGCTCACCACCAACCGCATGACGGCCGTGCAGTGTTACGTCGGGGATGTGCACTACAAAGAAATCCCCGAACCCGGAGCTTTGCCGCCCAAATCACTGGACTTATTGGTCAACGCCATCTCCATCAATAGCGCCTACACCACCAAGATACTGGTAAGTCAGCTGCAACAGCAAAGAGAAGCCTGTTGGCCACTGAAACAGGAAATGTGCTCATTCCACAAATCCGTGCTCTTTTCTAATGTATCACCAGACTTCGGCACTGGGACTCGTCGTCTACACCCAATTATCTACAAAATGTCTTATTTATCCATAATTAGTAGAAACAATACGTGACCATTTGCGATATGACCCTAATTGCAAGAAAATAATAAAATTGAGTTTCTCTACAGGAGAATACAGTTTCGTTGTTTAGAGTCCTTCAGCCTGTCCCGCTGTTGTGACTTTACAAATAGTTTTTATATTGTCAAAATGTGAAATAGCATTTTCTTGTGTTCTTTATCGTATATATGAGAGCATGTAAGATATTGTCTACTGCTACAACGCCTGAATGTCTTGACTTAGCTGAAGGTTCGAGGTGACCTGTAAGTCCAGCAGTCCAGAAAGAGTGAGACCGGTCCCTGCACTACTTTGTTCAGTCGGTGTCCTTGGCTGCTGCTTTACATTCGTCAGGCTTTCACTCAACTTGCCACCTTGAGAATGGTTGTGTAATTTTGTCTTATCTGATATTGAGAGCGTGGCCGACTGTAATTGAATCCAATCCGTCTAAGTGCTGGAGATGCTCTCTCGTTTACAGTGAATGCGGCGGAGAGAGAGATTCTCTAAGCCAATTAGACCTGCGAGAAGTAAGAAAGAGATAGATTGATCTTTGGACATGCACGCAGCAGATGTTTAATCACACAATCTCAGACCTGTTTGCATGGAAATCTATTTAGGACACTCATCCGAGGCAATATTTCCATCATAAATCACTTGGAGAAGTATCGTAAATGTTATACTACACTAATCAGGACGTAGTCAGTCAAAATTGACCAAGTATATACTCACGTGTAGCGGCGTCGGCAGATCTCACCAGAGAAACACGCAACCACACTTAATAAAACAAGTACATTTATCTCAAAGATAAATAATTAAATAGATAAATAAATACGCATAAAAGATGAAATGAAAAAGCACAATGGCCACAAACGTGACTTTCCGAGTGTGTTAAGCCATTAAAACAATGTAACCTTTGATAAACAGCAGATATACACACTTTAAAATCAGATTTAGACTTTTTAAATCAAGAAAATCTCTGATGATTTCACTTAATTATTGTTTCAAAGCATCCGTTCCTCTTTTCATTGTATTTGCAGGACGTCAAACGAGCAATTTCCTCATTCAGACGCCATAAAGTGGCATACGCATTAAAAAGGGACCCTTTTTATATAATTAGAAGAAGCTCAAAACAGGAATAATGACAGATAATCTTAGTCTGCAGCATCAAGAGTGACTCCTTCTGCAAACAAATGACAAAAGGTCCCAAGTGCAATTGTATGAAAATGTATTTAATATTTTGAATACTCACACTCTGATTTGCTTGTACTATGTGTACACGAGGAACAGGGTGGATGTGGAAGATTAAAAAATCCATTTAAAATATCTGACAAATTGTGGAGACGATAAAAAACCAAATAATCATCAAACACATTTCATAAAACTGCAAATGGCTACTAGTATTTATACACAACTTTACAATAAATCAAGATTTAAGATCAAACTACTGAGACATACTCAGTAGAGACTGAAGAAGTAGCAAAGCAGTTTACGTGGTGTAAATTGCACTTAAATATGAGATTACAAAAAAGCTGGGCCATCAAAATACTACTTAATTACAGTAATGTCATTACTTTTAAATCATTACTTCTTCTGTGGATGAAAGCAAAGTCCATCAATCTGCAGGCAATTTTTCTAAAGTGAACTTTTATGGTATTTCTACCAGGACAATATGCTACTACTGTTTAAAAACATTGATGAAATATATTTTTCAGTATTACATTGGTACGTTGGTATTCTCTTGGCACAACTCACCGCTCCATTCCTCAAGGAGTTTAATTCATGTATCGAAGTACAAGTTGAATAAAGATTAAATATGAATTGAAGTCACCTCTCATATCTTCACTGTTTGCAAACCTGCATCTGCAATAATTACCTGCAGCATGCACATCGTGTACCTCTTACGTACTACAAAACTTGCACCATCAATTTTATATGAAGAGCTTCAGAGTGCAATGTAATGATAGGTGTGAACTTTTTCCTCTATGATATAAAAGGAGCTGAGTGCAGCGCGGGAGTGCGCTTCACTTAACTAAAGCTTTACATTCTTCATGGTTTGCTGATTTTTAAATATATAGGGTTTGCTGATAAATGTAATTAAAATGTACATCCATTCCTTCAGCCTCAAAACATTCAGCAATATTGAAGAATTGCCAGATATTGAAAGTTGAACTACCCCCCGAAAAAAGGACACACTTTTTTATGACAATTCTGTCAGAAATTCTGAATAAATCCAGCCGATCTATATAATTGGGAAATAATTGTACCAGTAAAGCCAGCCAAGTGAAGCACTGTTGTACTGCTTTGTACAGGGTTGCAGATCTTAGCTGAATGTAGGTGAAGGCAGGTTACATCCTGCACAGATTACTCGTCCATCACAGATTAACCAAATTAAACCCACACATACAAGGAGAACACAGAAAATCCTAATAACAAGCCTACTGACCACTATTAGAATATATCTCTATATTGCATTTGTTCCAGTAGGAACAGTTATAACAACAAAAACGTAATTAGAATCGCAAATTGTGCATATTCTCAAATTTCAAGGTAGGAAAGAGGCATCTCAAGGCAAGTAGATCAAGTCAAGCGATTCAGTTGCTTTCAGAGAACGATGATGAACTTCCAGGACTCCCAGTTTCCGAGTGCTGCAAGTAACCGCTGAGTTCCAAATAAATCAGGGCACAGACCTCTTTGTTTTATTTAGTTCGTGCAAGAATCAATACATCTCAGTAAAATGGAAATTGAAAAAAAAGATGAAGTCTCTTGGTGAATGAAGATAAAAGTGACGCCTCTATTTTGCACGGGGAACTAAGTAACTTAGAAAGTCTCTCGAGTGAAGTCGAGCTGGGAACCTTCTCGCTCTGAGGCGAGAGCTTCGACCGCCACATGACCCATGTCAGAATGATCTCATTACATCCCTGCTCCAAGTTGGACAAGACCATCTGCTAGCGGTGGACAATATTTTATTAATGAAGATTAGCTCAGCTGACCTTGGGGGTGGAGGTGCATAAATAGCATACCGTACAGTGTGTGTGCTAAACTACCCAGAGCTCTAATTATGGAGAATGGATGAGAAGCACCATTATACAGTCTGACGGAGAAGGACGGATGAAAATAAGGCACGGAGAGAATTCAGCAAGCACTTTTGCAGGAGGGAAATTCCTGAGGAATATTGAGTGCCTCCCTCTACTCCGTCCCCCGCCTCCCCCATTCCCTCAGCGTCACTCCAGCCCTGCAGTATGCTGGATGGTTTGTCCTTATATAAGAGGCCAGTCCTGTGGGATGCCAGGATGGCTATGGAAGTCTTTGATGGCCACCACACAAAGGCACAAAGGCAAAGAAGCAGGCTTTGATACCCATATCAGTCCCCCCACTGCCTCTCTGGCTCCATAATGCACTCGGTGGTGCAGCTCTGCTTCCGCTGTCAGCGCATACAGACTACAGTACAAAGTGGAGGAGCCTCGTCCTCCAGGGAGGAATTCACACACATATTTACACAATGAATCCACGCACACATACTGTACGCGCGCGGGCTCATTGATGCTGTACCCGAGCGCACGTGCGCTCCTATTCTTGCATTCTGAAAGGGATGCGTGCATGCATGCATACATACAAACGGGAATACGAGGAGATGCTTGGCACGCTTGTCAGCAGACAATTCAAGCATAACGCGGGGCGATTTCTGTACAGCGCTTTAGTGACGTCACTAAAAACTGACGTCACTCAGATAAAACATCGCGCAGCACAGATACACACTTTCTTTTGAGCCCCGTGTGTGAGTGTGTGTGTGTGTGTGTGAGTGTGTGTCAGTGTGTGTCAGTGTGTGTGCGTGTGTTCGCACGCACGCATTGCTCATTTGCACATCTGTTTTGGGGGTATCTTGACACTTTAGGACGTGTTCAGACTGTGTGTGTGTGTGTGTGTGTGTGTGTGTGTGTGTGTGTGTGTGTGTGTGTGTGTGCGTGTGCGTGTGTGTGTGTGTGTGTTCAGCAGGGCTGTGTCGGTGTCCTGGACGCTCAGTTTCATGTAGTTTCCACCACCTGCTCGGGTCATTATTCCGGTCAGGGATGAGAGAGGTGGAGAACACTGCTGCACACACAAATACATGGCATGAGTTCTGAAATGTGCTGTATGTGCTTTTTGGAAAGAAGTCAACGCGGAGGAGCTCATGATGTGGGTGAAAAAAATGGGGTTGTTGGATTCCAGATAGCAGAAAAAAAAAAAAAAAAAACATTTCAGTTCATGTTATAAGGGAAATAGAAAAAAAAAACAAACAAACAAAAGAGAAATACCACTCATCAGTCTCCAGTGAGCAAATTATAGTAAATAAATAACATGAACTGCCTCACGTTTGTTCAGTCGTAAGCAGCGAGGCCTTGATAATAATTAGTTCCTTGCTTACAGTGATTGTCATCTGGACACTGCGTGCTGGTTTGCTTAACATGGAGGCGAGATGAGAGTCTCTTGGATGTTTTTAGCTTGAAGCACCCAGTGTCCCCATATTTTAGGATATTTTTGGAGACTGAGAAGACGGATATACCCACTGCAGAAGCATGTCCAAAAGACGGTTCTCTTCTCTTCTCTTCTCTTCTCTTCTCTTCTCTTCTCTTCTCTTCTCTTCTCTTCTCTTCTCTTCTCTTCTCTTCTCTTCTCTTCTCTTCTCTTCTCTTCTCTTCTCTTCTCTTCTCTTCTCTTCTTGACTGAGTGCTGAGAAAAATTGTCATCACGGGGCTTTGATCTTTCCGGAGGTACTAAGCTTAATGGTTTCTCTGCATTTCCATCTCATTTGATGCAATTTCATGCTTTCATTGACCCTGTTTTAGCTGATTAGTGGGATCTAGTGTCAGAAAATGCTACATAAGTAGTAATAAAACTGATAATTGTTGAGATAAGTTACCTCACCGTGACACTGTTGCATGTATGCAGGGATTTCTGCAGACTGTTTAGTGGATAACTGGGGTTTGTTTTCCAAAAGCCAGTATGTTAAGGCACACATCTCATTCTATTCAGAGCAGTAATTAGCATTTGTCACTGGATCTTGACAAAAAAATTCTCAATTCAAACAAGTTAATTACTACCCTGCCAGCCAGGCATCAAAACTAACATCCCGGACAATAGACTTTGAGCCGTAAGTAGTGGGAAACAGGGAAGAGCAGAAATGATGGAGGGAGCTTCAACACAGCTAAAATGGATGAACTCAAGTGGTGAATTACCACTTTTTCAAGTACAGCTTTTCAGTGTAGAGGGAAATTACATGTCCATACAAACAGTCATTCAAAGGTGTGTTCGGGGCTTTTCGGTATGAAGTTAAAATATTCTGTTGTGCGTGTTTTGCTCTTCTGGAAGTCCAAAGACATGCATGTTAGATAAATGGACGACTTTTCAAATGAAAACGCAACACTTCCGTTGCGTTTTGGGTGTCCGTTTACATAACAGCGGTGCTCAGCGCGACATTCAACTTTCTGAAAACGACATTCTGATAAAAACACACCAACTCCCGCAAATGATTTAAAATGCTGTTACTGTGCTCATCACAGCCATAATAAATACTTGTGGTATGAATGTCATGACTCCCAGTCCATCTCACCATTGTTAACGTTTATAGCACGGCCTAGAAATGCTGAAACCGACATTTTTTTCAGCGTTTCTGCCATTTACAGTAAACACACATCTTTTTCTTCAGCTAAAACGTGGAAACTATGCATTTTCACTGTTGAGATGCATGTGTGTGTGATGTTTGATTTAGTGTTAGATGAAACCTTTGTGCAAATTTAAATATATCATAATGTGATATAGAAACAAACGACTATAGGAAGCAGAAAGAAGAGGCTAAATATGTGATTAAGATGTAGCAGAGTCACTAATAGGATATATGATAGAAGAATAGAGGAGAAGAGAATATGCGAGTGAAAAGCACACTTGCGTGACAAGTGTCCTCCTCACGGACTGCATTACCGGCCTGCAGCACGCCTCCAGGTCTCAGCCCAGTTGGCTGCTATAGTCATGTGGAGAGCTACTGTATATCATCTACTCCTACATGCGAAGAGGGAACGAGCGGGAAGGCGGAGGCAGGGAAGGTGGAGGACCTTGTGAGAGACTGTGGTGAAATGCGGGAGAGAAAGTCATCCAAAGCAAGGAAGACGAATAGAAACTGAAGGCAAAGGAAGGAGAGAAAAAAAAAAATCTGCAAACATCAAAGTCAGAGCAGAATAAGACAGCGAGAAGGGGGATGTAACGGGGGGGGGGGGGGGTGAAGAAAACGGAGAAGGAAGGAACAGGAGGGCTGGATTAAGGAGAGCCCCAGGTGGAATAGGAAGTAAAGTTGCCAGCTCTCCCTCTGGCATATGTCCTCGCCTGCAGGAACACCCAAGAACCAGGGAGAGGGCAGCTGGTCCGAAGCCACGTCCAGGACAGGACATGCCAACAGTCGTCTGGTCATGCCAACACTGGGTGTCCCATGCCAGCAACTCCCTTTGTGCGTAGAAACCCACGTCAAGCGAAACCTCTGCGGAGTCTCTGAGAATGAACGGCGGCGTTGTTTACATTTCCCCCTTTTTAGTATCTGTGAATTGCCTCCTTTTTTTCTTTAACAGAGCAGTTAAACATTTCATTTGCACAAAAGACATTATAAACTACATCTCAGTGTCGTACTGTCCGTTTTAAAGATTTACAGTTAAAGCAATCCACCATCACATTTCCTGGTACCAGTTTTCCTACACCACATGTTTGACTGGTGTGGCCTCAACCACTGGGTTAGCTGATTAGTAGTATTCTATCAACACTTGAGCCAGTTATCCCTGCAGTAACTTTTCTGACACCTCCTGCTTAACACCCCCAAAAACCGGATGGATTGTGAGGCCCAGCTTTGTGGATTTGCTCTGAAACTCCAGATCAAGTGAGCCCTTTCCCTTCCGGTCGATGTGAAGTTTCTTTCCTCCCGGAGAACACATTGGCACACCTGCTCCACAAGTTGACAGGCACATAAACCCCTGTTGAACCCAAGAGGTTGGCTTTCCTGGCACTTCCTCTGCAGAATTTGAATATTTTCTGTGGGTGCTGCAATTTTCTCCCACAAGTTGCATTAAGAGTCTCCATTTGCACCGCATTGGTGTTCGGAGTCACTGAAAACACAACATTTTAAAAACACAGAAATGCTGTTACTGCATGTGTTCCTTCTGCACATGCATGGGTCGCCAGTGTCATGACTCCCAGTTCATATTCTCCCACAAGTTAGTAGTTTTATAGATAAGAGTCACCCGCAATAACAATCTAACTTGGCCGTTGTACATTAGAACGTTTGTAAACCCTGCCGTTCCCTTCATGTACTGTATGTGTGGAGAGTTTCGTTACAAAAACAAAGAAACGGTACTTGCTTGTGTGTCTGTCTCTCTGTGTTTGCCCTGTAATGGACTGGTGAACTGTGGCGTACACCGCCCACCCCCACAGTCAGCCCGGATCAAATCTACAGCCTCTGCCACCCTAAGTTGGATGAAGCTCAATAGAAGATGGATGAAAAGATGGTTTAACTTGATGTCGTGCTCTTGCCAGTAGCTCATCACACCCCACCACCCCCACCCCCCCATTCACCCCCACCCCCCCCCCACAGATGAGACAATTTGTTACGTCCCCTCATTAGCCAATGACAGGCAGTGTCCTCCTGATGCAATCATTGGTCATTAGGAAAAGGCATTAATTCTGTTATTTACTGCAAACTCTTCTCTGTGTGCTCCTTGTAAAGTATTTATACTCATGTCTGCGAGACACACGGCTGGACAATAACCAGATATGCCCAATTACTAGGTGAAGCTGGGCCAACGCTCTGATTTGGTTTTAACGATGAATGTAAATGTGGACGTGTCTTTGTCAGCTGGACTCCCTGGCCGTCAGCCGAAACAAGTCAACCACATATGTTTCACGATTTAATCTGTATTAACAGCATTCATTTAAGGAAATCAAACGGCCTGTATATAGTTTTACAGTGCCCAGGTCTGCTATAAATATTTCACACGCTCAATAGAAACACCCTTCACACTGACCAAATCTAAAGTTCTGCATTCTGCAGTTTCGGGACATTTATTCTATTGTCTCAGCCACCTTGTTAATACAAATTAACACAATTAAAGTCTTGTCAGCAGGTGGATAGGCGCCGGCTTCATAAGGAAAATGCGAGTGCATCAGTTCCGACAGGACATCAATGCGATTAACAATACCGCCGGCAGAATCTTTCTCAACACACCTCGACGAGCGTAGAGGGAAGAGAACAACAGCAATAAAGTACAATACCAACGTCAAAATGTCAAACTACCCTTTTTAAATCCATTCCTGTTCGCAGGCCCGTGTACACGCAGAACAGCGAGTCTATTTTGGGGTAAATAGCGCAGACTGAAGGTGTCTGCTGAGCAGCACGGTAGAAGAATTAAGTTCGGTGTATGTGTGGAGTGCAAGAGAGAGAGAGAGAGAGAGAGAGAGAGAGGAAAAAGAGTGTACCTGACAAACTGTTGTACAGATGTGAGTGTAGGTGTCGGCTGTGCTGTAGGTACTATGCAGCAGAGCCCTCAGGGAGCCCGCCTGTCACCTCAGCGCCGGCTAATGGGGATCCAAATGAAGCAAATGTAACATGCTGTACAATCAAACACCGTTATGTTCCATATTACTCATTAACAACAACATTAATCAGCACTTACCAGCAATTGTTCACCGTTTCATGGGTAATTTGTATCACCCCAAATTGAGATTATGTCCTTTCAGAGTCAAATACAGTAATTAGTCAAACTGTAGGAAATGATTTGGCTACTGTTCTCATCAGTTCCAGTCATTTTTTGTTTTTCATTTTTTTTAAGACAAAATCAGAAGGCGTCATCCTGTATTTATTGTTATATTTTCTGTGCAAACAATTTATCAGAAGGATAGAGATTCACTGTCTTTGTCTATTAACCCCGTGGCTTTAATTGGGCTAAAAGTAAAATCAGCTTGAGAAGTGTGATCGTGTGAAGAGGCATGCTATGATTAATGACAGTGAGGACTCCACACTCTTTAGATGTGTCTGCACATATGAGCATCAGTGTCACTACAGTGGTCAGTGTGTGTGTGTGTGTGTGTGTACGCGAGCGTACGTGCGTGTTTGTGTTCTTCATTACTGTAGTGGGAGCTGGAATCTATTTAATCTGGAGGCTTTATTTCTTTTAAGCCAAAAATAACAAATTATATTAATGATAATTATTAAATCCACTTGTTAAAACATAGTCGATCTGTCCGTATTTACACAGCACATTTCAGTCGACGTTACGTGACTCAAACCTACACATCTGCATGTTTGCACAGACATGCAAATATTGAGAACAGTTGAAAATGAACCGGGGAGACTGAGGGCAGTAGAAGGTGAATGTAAGTCTGTGGGAAAATGTATGGGATTTAATGCAATGTCTCCTGGAGATATAAAAACACGTGTGCAAGCACTTACCATGTCTCTACTTGAAACAAAACGCTCAAGAGATTCTTGATGTTGGTCATCACATTTTGAGTGTGTGCTTGTCCGTGCGCATGTGTGTGTGTGTGTGTCTGTGTGTGCATGTGTGTAAAACAATAATGAGATTTGTCTCTCTGTGCGCCGCATTGCTCGTATCAACCTGTGTGGTGGTCCTTAAAGCAGAGTTCATAAATGAAGTCGGGCTCAGGCAATATGAATAAATATAAGAGCGGAGCACAGGCTGAAGAGGGGAAACACAAAAAAGCTTGGCGGACGTGTGGTGTGAAGTGGGACGAGTGCGAATTCTGTAAGAGAATCAGAGCCAGAGAGCAAAAATCCCAGTGTGGTGGAGCGTGCAGCGTCTTCTCCCAAGTCTTCTCATCCAAGTGCGCTTTGCCCAGTGTTACCATGGTAACTGTGTCTTCGACAAGCTGACCACTTTGTGTGCACACACACACACACACACACACACACTTGCACTTACAGTAAGTGTGTACACAGCGCACATGTACTGTAGCACCTGTCCACACACAGACACACACACACACACACACACACACACACACACACACACACACACACACACACACACGCACACACTATGATAAAAGAAGTCTCTGCTGTTGCCTGATAATAATCACATTCCCGCTCTGAGAGGCAGAGAAATTGTTCCCTTGGTGTTGTTCTACGTCGCTGTATGACAATTCCTGCCTCTTAGAAGCAAACGTAATCGGAATTGTGTTAATAAGTGATTGTTTTTAAGGTGATCAGTAATTTACGATTTGTACAAGCAAGAATTAAATGCCTGCCTCAATTCTCCGTGATGTTAATTTAGTTGGAATTGATATTTTGTGAAAAGACGTAATTCTATCGTGTCGATTTGAACTCTTGGAAACTGTCGCATGCCATTATTGTTTTCTCAGAATGGAAATGCAGTGCGACTGCAAACTTCAATTGTCTGTCTTGTGCGTGTTTTATTCCAAACCTGCAACGGCAAATTGAAGTAAATACGACAACATATGAGTAAATTGTTGAGCTAATTATTCATATGTGTATATTGTTTGCTATTTCAGGATCCCCATTAGTTGCCACACTTTTGTCAACTATTCCTACTGGGGTCTAGAAAGTGTTATTTTTGTAGTTAAAGACACAAACATACACAATAGTCTATGTCTTTTATGAAGCATCTCCTCCTCACAACATTTGCATCGTACAAAGAAAACTACTACAAGAGACACTGTATTCCTCTAAACATTCACAATACTTACAGATAATAAAGTAAAAAATGACTATTTAATCCCATTTTTGTCCCATTCTGCAAGATATATGTGGATAATTTCAATGGTGCATCTTTATTTTGACTTCAAAATGTTGAAGTTTAAATGTATCTAACACCTTATAGGGTTATAAAATGTACACATGTTTCAGTGAGTGACCTATAAAGGGTAAACTCTAACTGAAACATGTTTATATGTCACATAACTAAATCCAAACTCGCTTGTTGTTTCTGTCTCCTCGTCCAGCAATGTTTAATGGACCAGAGAAACCCCGGGACTGTTTCTGTTTACGACTTTTACCCGTTCGGTCAAAATGTTTGGTCGTGACGAAAATCTGCCGCCTCCTTTCAGCCACCGGACAAGGAAGGCGGTCTGCCGAAGCAAGTGGGCAACAAGACGGAATGCGGCCTGCTGGGATTGGTGCTGGACCTCAAGCGGGACTACCAGCCAATAAGAAACCAGATTCCCGAGGAGAAGCTTTACAAAGTCTACACCTTCAACTCCGTCAGGAAGTCCATGAGCACCGTCGTCAAACTTCCCGATGGCAGCTTCCGCATGTACAGCAAGGGAGCCTCCGAGATCGTCCTGAAAAAGTGAGTGTCTTCTGCGTTTAAAACTAGAAGGTTGTGAGTCCAGTGATGTTGCTCAAGCAGGTGTCGGGGTGTCGTTATGCTTTCACCTCGGCGACCGCCGAAGGGCAGAGGCGTAATGTTTTCGGGTTTTCCATCCCCTCCTCATTAGTGTGATTCTTCAGGGATGCCTTGAGGATTTTCTTCAGATTTGGCACACCAATCGCCCTCACTTGAGGGTGACTTGATTTTTCGTGGCTGAACGCGAAGGGCCACTGTGACCCGCCGGTTTTTTTTTATGAATGCAGACTCTGCGGGAAGCTGTGTGGAAATTTGACAGCTGTTCACTCAAGGACAAAGAGGTCAGATTCTTGTTGCAAAACCTCACGGGAAAAGAGTCGTGTGGCTTTTGACGGACAATAAGTGGTGATTGCTGCACTACACATTCAACAAATCCTAATTTGTCAACCCGTATTTATGTCCAAATTTCCACATGAACCATTCCCAAAATCCATCAACAATATTTCAGTGAGTACAGATCATTGGGGAGGCCTTCATAAATATATTCATTCAGGTGCAATCAAATAAAATGAGTGTTGAAGCCAAAGCAACGACCTAAATGAAGGTGAGAGAGAAGTAAAACCCCTGAAGTAAAGACACCTAATAGGTTTACATATGATATGCAATAGCATGGAGTCAGGCAATAACAATCTGATTTGTGATTAATATAATCATATAGATTTTGTTAATGTGTCTTTCCTGTCATGACCAGCTTTTTGAAATGACACTTTTTTTTTCATTAATTTTCTCTAGATGTTTGTGCTTCTGTGGTCACCAGTTATGAAATGGCTGTTATTCACAACATTTTGGGGAACTTCTTGATGATGAATAAGTTTACACAGTTTTGTGAGATGGGTATTGCACATGTTGATATCAAGATAACGATAAATTTAGAACATATTGTCAGGATCGGGGGGAGCAAGGTGGATCCATCCAACGGCGTAATGACCATCACGCAATATTATTGAACATAGGTGAAGAAGATCAGCTTCTTACGGCCTCGCTGTAAAGGCCTGAGGTGTTGAGAGAATATGCTGTACGAAAAAGGTGGTTAAATCCCAACTTTTTTATAGATTTCATCTAATTTTCTCCACAATGGGGCTGAAGACCCCAGTCACGAAATATTGTGAGTTTAGCAATGCAGCAACCCATCACATCCCCCCAATTTCCCTGAATGAGGGGAAGACAAAATTCATGAAATAACAACACTTGTAATGATATCCAGACCAAACTTGAATAAGCTGAATCAACAACTCCAGCACATAAACTTGTTCAAAGAAACACAAGTAGAAATGAGAAATGTGCTTGAGGATTGATATAAAGCCACTTTGGGTTTCATTGTTTTGTGGGACTATTATTCAGTTTAAATATCACAGGTTGAATGTGAACAAGAAATGTCAAAGTTCAGATGAGTTATTGATAACTTGTTTCACACACACACACACACACACACACACACACACACACACACACACACACACACACACACACACACACACACACACACACACACACACACACACACACACTAACCCGAACCCTAACCTAACCATAACCCTAACCCACAAATCAAAGCTTTGTGAAAGAAATTGCTGCTTGAAAATTTAATTCTTAAGAATGACTTAAAAGTTCTTGTTATGGACCACAATATTCCTGCTTCGATACGGGCTTTCGGGAGTTTGCATGTTCTTAATTTATGTGCATGTGGGTTTTCTGTGGTTTATCGCCCACGGTCTAAAAACATACATTTGAAGTTTTTTGTTGAGTATGACTTGCACTAAATTCTGGGAACCATCACAGAAACTTCATGTGTTTTGACTGCGAGACTGAGGATGTCAATTGAGTTTGTAAGAACGTTGTGTTTTTCTATATTCCCCAAAAGGTTTCCCGCTTAGAGGTTGAGAAACGCAGCGGTTGGGCTCTGCTGTGCTGAATGTACAGGATCAGATTGGACGACAACTTGCTATATGCTGCCTGCCAGCTGTTTCTCTTCATTTATTGCCTTTGTGCTGTGATCAAATGACGGACTAAAGCCTTTCTGGAGTTTTAGATCTGCCTTGCAACTACACAAACAAAGACAGCGCAGCTTGAACATCCTACATGTTTACAGCTTCTTTTTTTCATTTTCATGGCATTGTCATTATTTGACTTTGGTCTTCTTGGAGGTGTGGAGTATTTACATTTGGTGCTTTAAAACCCACCATTAGCCTGATTTACATAATAGCCACTGGCCATGGTGAAAATACCCACATTAAGTAACGACATAATAAGTAAAGGAACTGTTTTAGTTTCTTGGGGAGAAGTAGCAACTAAAGGTTCTAGATGTTTTGGTCAAAATGCAGCTACTATTAATTATTCGGTTTCATTTGCTGTGATGTGATCAGTAGATATGATATCGCAGTTTCACGCTCTGTAGGTCAGATTTTCTCCCACCCCCAACACGTGTGGGCATACAAAGTTCATTCTCAACCTTCAAAGAAGCAGTTGAGTGAGGGAACGCTCATTAAGGTTGGTTTCCGTGGGCGTACTGCATCTTTCCACCGTACGACCTTCGACTGAAATGTAAATGAATCACAGTTTCTGTAAACATTTACAGCAAACTTGTTTTCGCTTTTCCTGAAAGATGAAGCCACCGTATCGCATTGCTCATTTGAACCAGAGGTCCTCCAGTCTGTACATTTGATGCTCTTTTGACAAATGCACTTCAAGTTTTGTCTTCCTTTTTTTTAGCTCTACCTATCCTCTTCATCTTACGACTCCATTGTGTTGACCAGCAGTCAGATTTAGTGGAAAACATATTGAAATACTGATGTAACGATGCATGGCTAAAAGGGCTTGACGAGACATCGTGTTTTCACTGCTGTGACATAATATAACACCCGTAACTACGCTTCACGATAACTCCCGCTTGAAACTCGTCTTTTCTGCAGATGCAACCACATCATGAACGAAGTGGGCGAGGCCCGGGTTTTCCGTCCTCGGGACAAGGACGAGATGGTGAAAAAGGTGATAGAGCCCATGGCGTGCGACGGCCTGAGGACCATCTGCGTGGCGTACCGCGACTTCTCCGGCGATCCCGAGCCCAACTGGGACGACGAGAACAACATCCTCAGTGACCTCACAGCCCTCTGCGTCGTCGGAATAGAGGACCCGGTCAGGCCAGAGGTACGACATTGTGGTCCTTTACTGAGATGAGAGGCATGATGGGAACAATTGTTTGGGGGGACATCAGCAGCTGTGCTCTGCCTGCTCTCGCTGTCACTTTGACGCAGAATCTCTGTCCTGAAGTATTCAAGCCGTTTATGAAGTGGAGGAAAAGAGTTTGTTTCCTTGAATTCATTGAACACTTTGTTTTGAACAGGATGTTCCAGATATCCAAGATGTTGTTTAAATGCCTGTATTTGTGACAGTATTATTTGTCTTCTGGTTTTAATGCAGAGGACACTGCATTTTACAGTGAAAGGCCTTGTTCACCGGCCTGCACTGGTACAATCTGGACCCTCCGGTCACAAACACACTTGGCCACTTCTCCTATTTTAAAATATTAGAAAATCAATGTTTCGCTCTACACAGATGACACGAGCCGCCAAAGACTTTTTTTTAGTGTCTTGAACACGCTTTCAAGTGAGTACAATTCACCTTTGTCCACTAGAACCCTCCATTAAGACAAAAAAAATTATAATTTTTACACTTTTGTATTTTTACACCACATCAGAAACTGGAACTTCTACCATGTGAACGACTGACAATAAATCGATCGAGCGTCTACTTATGAATCTTTTAAAAAGCACATGTAAAATCTTTTCGGGCTGCAATTTTATTTCAGTTTTGCAGTCAACATTTGTACCTGTTGTCGACTGCAGAGATGTGATTTACAGTTCAGAGTCTCCACTCGTTGTTCACTTCATCACTGTGCACAATGTTCAAAATTTTAAATGCCTTCATTGGATGGACACTGTCTGTTTGGTCACTTTCTTGTTGATCAGATTGAAATTCTTCGTAATGAAAAATCAGATTGTCTCATTTACGTGGACACTGGTTATAGTAATCACACTGACTGAGCCGAGAACATTATCTGATGCGGTGGATCAATCCCAAAATGCTTTTTACTGCGACTGTGGCTGTTGGTGACGTGCACAAAATCCCACATCCAGCTTTAAGCGGAAGTTTGCCAAGAATGAAAATGGATTCGCGAGCTTGATCACTGAAGGTCATTGTGTTTTTCTTGAAGCAAATCAAAAAAAAAAAGAATCTCATCAACCAGTTGTGCTTTGAAAATATTTCTCAAAACACCATGCATAAAGCTGCACATGGCGTAAAACAACCCAATTCAGTATTTCTATGAACTCTGATCGTATCACAAACAGGGTAACACCACCTTCCCTGATCAGATCTTAATTTTAAACAGATAGGGCCAATCTAAATAGACAGAAGTGTTTACATACACAAGAGCTTAATTGGATTATTTATGGTCAATATCACTGCAGCTACAGGATTGTCTACAAAATAATTTTGGGGAATAACACCTTAATAATTATCACCTCTGTTTTACATAAATCATGGAAACACAATCACAGATCTTCAGAAAGTCTGTGGTGCCAAATTCTTAGACTGATTCAGGGGTTAATGTAATAATCAAGTTTTAACATGTGATTGTTAGTTAACTGATTTGAAACATTCTGTGTATACATTTTGTCCAGGCCTCTTTTGAAACAGGGTTCTTTGACCTCGGTTGGATTTGACCTGGTTTCTAATCCAGAATTAGGCAGTTTGACGCCTGTTGAAGTTCTGAAGTTTGTGTGTGAGTGACGATGTGATTGTGTATAACAAAATAAAACTATATGCAGTATGTAAAATCCATTTGCCACTCAACGAGACAATCAATCGACTTCTGTTTTGCAATTTTCTTAACACTAACAGAGGAATTATTAAGAAGCCTCTTTACATAAACTAAACCCATCAATATTTTCCCCTCAAAGTTGCAGTTTGTTTTTTTAATTTGAATGGTGGCAGGTAATTTTAAACATTAATTTTCTCCTCGAGACTTGGGCCTTTCTGTCTTGGTGTGGCTTCTAACTCGCCCTGCCTTGAACGTGACACCGGCACATCTGTGCTAAATACAGCTGAGGTAAACAAAGTCTGCAAAGTGGTAAGAAAGTGACACAAAACAAGACACCAACAGGCCGAACGGTTCAGCCGACAGGAAAAAGGACTTGACGTTCGAGTGTGCACGCGATTGGTTGCTTTGCTGATAGATTCACTAAATGCTTATTGATTTATATAAAACGCACAGTTCACCAATCGGCCGGTTTGTTTTTCCGACATGCACCTCTCAGTTTTCACGTGCCGTTTTACTGTTACTGTGCAGCGATGCTTTTCTGCACCCCCGTGTTCTACTGATGGCATTTCCATTACAGCAATGTCGTGAATCAGTGATAGGGAATCACTCTGCAGATTTATATTCAGTTGCAATCATTTCTATGAAGGAGGAAATATGTGATTGAGAACATGCAGCGCATTGGGAGGGAGGGAGGGAAGAGGAAAGCATATTTTATTGATCACCTCCCTGTATTCAACCCGTCGTATTCATGGTTAAACTTAACTACACCTACTGGGTGCAGTGGGCTGCGCTGGTTCAGCACCCGGGGGAGGAAGGTCGAGTTCAGGGGGGCAGTTGTAACCTGTCAGCAGGGGGATTCACATCCTTCAAGCTCAAACTCGCTTCTTTAACCTCTAACCTCGAGGTCTTTTCGTGACTCTCTATTATTACATTAGTAAATTTGTTAATGCCTTATTGTACGGTTATTGATTTTATGTAGTGTCGTATAACTCCACTAGTGGTATTAGCCTCTTCACTTGTCAGTTGGTTGATTAGGTTTATTCATTCCTTATGGAAACCCTCGTAACATAAACTCTTTTTTTTTTCATGGTACTGGTCCGAATAATAAAGTGTAATCCTCCAGACCACCAGATACGGAAAAAAAAACATTTCACATTATTTAAAGTTTGAAAATCATGAAAATAGTGAAAACTTGACATTACTGTAAATAGAACAAAATAAAAAAGTAAGGCAGTTTATTAATTTTTTTATTTGTTGTAACAATGTTTTGGGTCTTTTTTTGCATTGTCGAGTTCTTACTTGTGTTTTTACTTAATATGATAACAGAGGACGTTTTGTTTTCTTTATGTTGTTGTTAAATGATAAGCGTTCCGTTACTTGTAAAGCTTATAGGAAAAAACATACAAAATGCATTATAATGTCAATTTTAACTAAGTAAAGAATTTAAGGCATCTAAAGTTAATTTCCTCCACCACAGCAATCCAAACTTAATCAAAACACAAATTCACACTATCAATACAACTCCAAAATGCGAGTAAATCATTTAAAATCATAAAAACTAGTCAGTTTAGAGCATTAAGCGTGCCGCTCAAGTCTATAAATCAAATCCCTAAATTGTGCCACAGGCACCAGATAAATGTGAAGGCCTCCACGCACTGACGCAAACACGGCCTGGCTTCTTTCTCCAGCAGCACGTCAGTCACCTGCCACTCCTCCTGATGAGGTCAGGCTCTGTTGCTCTGCCTGGAAAAAAGCAGGTGACGCCTCCACCATGCTCAGCTTCCTTCTGCATTCCTCCAAAGCAATAACTGATATGATCCGGAATTTGATTGTTTTTAAAAGGAATTGTACAAGACATTGGAAAACTTGGTTAAAAAAAAAAAACAACTCAGCAGCCATTAATACTATTGGAAAGCTTGTTTATTTCAATAAGAAATTAGTACATTTTCTTATTGTTTGTTAAGTGAATAAAGTGATAATATGCTCAAATGCCTTGTTTGGTCAGAATTCAAGAAGAAGTCCAATTCTTCATAGGGATAAGCTACTTACTCCTCTCCTCATCCCACTAATGGCAGTTATAAATTTATAAATGTACACATTTTCCTTTTTTTTTTAAAATATATTTAGAGGGAATGGAATTAGTATTTTTATTAGTATTAGTATTAGTAAATTAAAAGTAATTGCTTCAGTTGTTTCAGTAATTAATTTTTACACTTCCAACTTTCTGCTTTGTTTTTTATTTCTCTTTGTAAAGAAGGGGGGGGGGAAGGGAACAATCCAAGATAACTGGTAATGTGATAGAGTGGTACGGATCTTTTATGTTGAATTCCACGTGGAGACGAGCAGTAAGGTATAATTGGAAGAAAGCGGTACTTGTATATAGTAAGAAAGCTGACCTTACATGACAGCTCTGGTGAAGGTGGGGAGAAGCAGGAAGCTGACGGACTGATGCATTATTCAGCTTTTTCCTTTTATCATTTTCCCCCCCCTCCATCCCCCTCCTCAGTCTTCTACAACATCTCTCATTCAACCATTTCCCAACATGTTTTCTGCTTTCACCCCTCTCGGTGTTGTAATTTCACGTCCACCTCTCAGCCGCTGCTCTCTCTCTCTCTTTTTTTTTTGTCCTCTCCTCTATCTCAAGTACAGCTATGGAACCATCTGAAGACCGAACAGCAAAAAGCCAAGCTTTTTGAGATGATATTCACCATGTGTTGATATTTTGAGAAAATTAGAGAGCCAACTGCAGCGTTGTTAACGTTCATTAGACCGGCTAGTGTGTCTCTGCAGAAGCAGATGACAGAAATGCTGAAACTTTGAAGAAATATATTTTTGTCTCACCCTAGAAGCCACTTGATAATTTTTTTTAACAACGAATGCAGGAACGCATAACGCCTCTGCACTCCAGCAGCGTCTTCCCAGTCCTCCAGCTCAGAATGGCTAATATTGGAAATTAGATGACTTTCCCCTCCACTGAAAAGGTCACACAGTGCGGTAAACATGTTTTTAGTTTGTTTATCAGTCTATAATTTCTTCCCATCGAAAACAATGTTCTTTTAATAACTAGGTGCACTGTAGGGTCGCCCCCCCCCACCCCCCCCCACCCCCCTCCAGAGAGGAAAGAGGGAAGAGAGGAGAGGGATTAAAGGGAGATCGACACTGAGTAAGATAAACAGATTCAAAATGTGATTCCTGTGAGAGGGGGAGAAAACGCAGGAGGAGGAAGACGGGTAAGGAGAGAAATAGAGGAAAACGAGAGTGTCACCAGATCCATATGTGAGACCCGAGAGGCTTGTTTTTCAGTCTCACCAACGAGCTTCTCACCCTCTCACTCCGTCCCGGCCAGATTGTATTTTTAATAAGCCTCCACTCTTCCCTTCACCTCCTCTTTCAAATGACCAGCCAACTAAACAAGAGAGAATACAAAATAAATCCATGGACGACAGAGGGGCAAATGGGAATTTCATACACAATCTTTATAATAATAATGATAACTTAGTTTTAAAGGTACAAGCAGAAAGTTGTCTGGTTTACTGCAGATTAAAAACAGAGTGAACAAGAAGGAATTACAGCTGAACGGGCTGGTGGGTAGAAGTGTGAGAGAATCACTGGGGCAAAATAAAAAACAGTGAATATAAAACACAAAATGCAAAACCATCGTAAATGTTATTTGTTCATTGTTTTTAGAGATTTAACGTATCATGTATCACTCAGCAGTTTGTGTAAAAACTGTGCATGACTTTAAAGTCAATCCTGAGAGTTTCAGACCGATCTGAATTACTTTTATTTGATTCGTTTTGTCCGATCCAGTGCTGGATTAGCTTTTATCATAATTCAGATAAGCCGAATTGAGATTAGAAAGGGGGATGTATGCGCAAACCAGACGAAGGGTCACATCTTCCAAACCCACCAGCATCCTGAGTGTATCAGCACTTTTAATATTCAAACAAACTATCAGCATTAGTAGGTTAATAAATAGCATCAGTGTTAGTTCTTCATGATGATATGAAAAAGATAATTAAATTCATACAAAACCAATGTTCTTTTAATTATTCATTGCTTATATTAATGATTGCTGCTGTTTGGTGGTCTTCATATATTCCACTGAATGAGATAAGTTTGGTAGGTTTTTGTATTGAGGCCAATGTTATATAATACATGAGAATATATGCATTTCTGTTTGTTTGACCTCCAGCTCATTAAAGGGCTCCACTCCATAGATTTTCCTTGTGATATATGTTTGTTAAATGTAATATTAATCTAATTCCTGTTTGCATGCACGTGCACAGCCCCATTTAACGTACAGCTCATTTGCACGTCGCAGTGATGGATTTATTTCCTTTTCCATTTTATGTGTGTTTCTGAGTCCAAGCCTAAGGCTCTCCGTGCGGGAAGGGAAAGTGCAATGTGAAAGAGTACGGCACGGGAAGAGTTGCAGGCCTGCAATATACAGTATGAGTACATCGATGTGGAGTTGCACTTACGGCATGTGAGCCCATTTGTTTATGTGTGGGCTTGAAGAGCAGCTCTCGCCCACGCTGACCTTTATCAGGAACAAGACACGTTCCTGAATTAATGCTCTTCTTTGCAATTCTGTTTCTACCTCGGATCAATTTTCTTATGCTAATATCTCTCAGCTAATCTACTTGATTAGCGCCTGTGGGAAAAGAAGCACCTCATTATATAGCTTCCTAGTACAAAAACACTACAGCAGAATAGTATTGCTCTCCGTTAAGGTACTACAGGATGCGGTTTGTGCTTGTATTCCTTTATTTTTGTTATATGCTCAAAAAAGTATCATAAACTACTTGTAATAGGAAATAAAGCATTTCGAGAGATGTCTATATTGTCTAACATGTGCAATGTGAAAAGTATGGGTCTCAACAGAGAGCCCTGTGGAACTCCATGATTCACTGTATTCTCAATTGTACAAACGAAGTGGAATTTCTCTGGATTGCAAATATAAAAAATGAAACTAGCCGAATGTTCAATGGTATCAAACGCAGTGCTGAGATTTCATGGGACAGCAATATAGGAAAAACTGCAATGTCTCATGCCAGAAGAGGATTGTTAATTACCGGTACTTTGAAAAGGGCTTTCTTTTCGCGTATTCATATCGCACGTGTGCTTGTGTGTTGTTCAGGTGCCAGATGCCATTCAGAAGTGCCAGCGTGCCGGCATCACGGTGCGCATGGTGACAGGAGACAACATCAACACAGCCAGGGCCATAGCCATCAAGTGTGGCATCATCCACCCCGGTGAGGACTTCCTCTGCATCGACGGGAAGGAGTTCAACAGGAGGATCCGCAACGAGAAAGGAGAGGTACAGGAACCGCTGTGACGCCGAGACTGGGGGTGGGGTGAAGGAGAGCTGTTATGGCACATTGATGGCACATTACTTAAATGTGTGTGTGTGTGTGCAGGTGGAACAGGAGCGTATTGACAAGGTTTGGCCCAAACTTCGAGTCCTGGCCAGATCGTCCCCCACCGACAAACACACACTCGTCAAAGGTATTTTCTATATGAGGTTTGCTAAAAAAAAAAAATAATACTGTCATCCATACAGTGATCGCACTGTCTCCTTATTTCGTTATGCAGTTCCCCTGTTCATGCGTTCATGTGTCTCTGACAGGTATTATCGACAGCACTATGGCCGAACAGAGGCAGGTGGTGGCGGTGACGGGAGACGGGACCAATGACGGACCCGCTCTAAAGAAAGCCGATGTCGGGTTTGCCATGGTAAGCCGCCCTGCCGTCCCTCTTCATCTGTTCATGTCGTTCTCTTCCTCTCCGGCCTCCCGGGGAGGCTGGTCTCTGTCAACATCTGCAGATGTCTTCTTTACCTCTGCAGTGTTTAGGGTTTTATCTCAGGCACGCTGCCTCTGGCTGTGCTGATAAGGAGCTCCCCCTAGTGGTTATACTGCAATCCGACAAATCAGTCTGTGGGTTGTTATAAAACAAGCAAAGCACTGCCTGCTCTATTTGTAAATCACAACTTGGTTTTGGTCTCCTTTTTTATAATTTTTAATCTGCATTTTAGTAATATCGTACAACCCATACTTTCTCTTCCATTACTCTGAATTTTGCCGTCTGCACTCCTGCAAAACTGCTTTTCTCACTCTCAGTCACAGTGTGCATTTTTACTACTGATTTTGTTCTGTGAACCTTTTTCTAATATTAATTCTTTCAAGATGTTGCAACTGTTTTTATTACCTGCTGCACTGATTTTCAATTCAAGTCAGAAGTTTCACTGACATCTGTTGCAACATAATTCATTGTGCAGGAACCTTATTTTCTGTGCAATAATAACATAATCTCTGGTATACTTCCAATCACTACCAACATTATGCGAGTATGTAAAACAGTTTCACAGTTATTAACTTGTTTTTATTGATACTGTTATTGTTTTCACTACTAATTATTATTGTTCATTACTCTTATTACTGTCCACCTGCTGCTGCAACAGTGCACATTTCCCCATTGTGGGACAAATAAAGGATCATTTTATTCCAACTTCTGCATCATCAGAATGAAAATATTTTAATGCTCTGGGGAGGACATGGGGGCCACAGCAGCAGTGACACTGTGCAATACTGTGAGATGGAGGTCATGAGATTTCCAACACCATCAGAAGATTATCTCTGACTGTCTGTGGCGGCACGGTGCTGCAAACGGCCGTCACAGTTGCTCATTTTCTGTCCGAGACAAATCACACGGTGTGAACCGTCATGGTGACCATATTTAAATAATGTGTACTATTTAAAGAATATTTTGCCTCACACTGATATTTCAAATAAATGGAAAACTCACAGAGTTGTTCTTCTAAGGTTTTCTCCTGTAAACTATCCGACGGCTCATGAAATATGTGTGCAGATTCCTCCTCCCTCAGTAAAGGAGCCTGCTGTCATCAAGCCAATAACACACACACACACACACACATACACACTGACCCGTCATTTGTCTTCATCATTGTCAGTCGAGTTGACACACATTCAGTTTTGTCCACTTCCATTTAAAAAAAAAAATAATTTTTTCTATTTTGACGCAGTGAGGCGGTAGAAAGCGACATTAGTAAGAAATTAAATTGGATGCACAGTGGCTGCGTGTCAGTCGGTGTCTGATGGCGTCTCTCGCCTGCTCTTCCAGGGTATCGCCGGTACAGATGTGGCCAAGGAGGCGTCAGACATCATTCTGACCGACGACAACTTCAGCAGCATCGTGAAGGCAGTCATGTGGGGCCGAAACGTCTACGACAGCATCTCCAAGTTCCTTCAGTTCCAGCTCACCGTCAACGTCGTGGCTGTCATCGTGGCTTTCACTGGCGCCTGCATCACACAGGTCCGAGGCATTCAAAAGAAATGGGTTTTTACAGTCATTGACACACAAGAAATAGGGTTTTATACCCAGCGGCATGTCTATTTTGTGATTTAAAAGCTGGGTAATTCATGTACAAGATGTAAGTTATTGGTGCAGAATTGTTCACTGTGCTTATTTTCTCCAGGACTCTCCCCTGAAAGCCGTGCAGATGCTGTGGGTGAACCTCATCATGGATACTTTTGCATCCCTGGCTCTGGCGACTGAGCCTCCCACGGAGTCTCTGCTAAGAAGGAGGCCATACGGCCGCAATAAGCCTCTTATCTCCAGCACCATGACAAAGAACATCCTCGGACACGGAGTCTATCAGCTCATTATCATCTTCACGCTGCTCTTTGTTGGTACGCGCTTTAACGAACTGACAGCGACCGGGTTCAGGCTGAACAGAAAACAGGCTGACTGCCTCTTTTTGTTCTTCTTCTTCCTCTAGGTGAGAAAATCTTTGACATTGACAGCGGGCGCAACGCTCCCCTGCACGCTCCCCCCTCCGAGCACTACACCATCATCTTCAACACCTTCGTCATGATGCAGCTGTTTAATGAGATAAACGCCCGCAAAATCCATGGAGAGAGGAATGTCTTTGATGGGATCTTCAGGAATCCCATCTTCTGCTCCATTGTTTTTGGCACTTTCGCCGTACAGGTAAACAGATGAGAATTTTGCGACGACATTATGAAGTGGGGGCGAAAAAAGTCCGCGTAGAAATTTCAAATGCAAAATTCACTTTGTGCTTTCTTGTGTGGTGCTTTGTCTGCTCCAGATTGTGATTGTGCAGTTTGGAGGAAAACCATTCAGCTGTCAACCCCTGGACCTGGAAAAGTGGATGTGGTGTGTTTTCCTCGGGCTGGGAGAACTCGTTTGGGGACAGGTAACAACACCCAACACCTCTTATTTTCTTAGTGCTTTGATCATTCTGCCCCTCTTCTTGTGTGTGTGTGTGTGTGTGTTTTTTTATTTTTTTTTATTTTCAGTTGTTTCTGTTTAAACTCACCACTCTGTTGCTCCGTCTCCTCTCCCGGGTCAGGTGATCGCCAGCATTCCCAACAGCAGGTTGCGTTTCCTGCGGCGGGCGGGCCAGTTAACGCAGAAAGATGAGCTGCCAGAGGAAGACATTAATGAGGACAATGAGGAGATCGACCACGCGGAGAGGGAGCTGAGACGAGGACAGATCCTCTGGTTCAGAGGGCTCAATCGCATTCAGACTCAGGTGAGGACGTGGCGCAGTTTGGTTTATCCTCAGTGAACTAGCGTGGAGCGTTTAAGATTCAAACTTGACACGGGCTTTTGTTACTCGGCGATAATGTCATGTGTTGCTTGTTGGAGCATTTTAAATCATTTTATCTCGAGAAAACTCATTTAGGAGCACGAAGAGGACGCCATCCCTCACTGGACCGTGGTAATCATCATCATCATCATCATCATCTTCAGTCTGGACCTGCAGAAGATCAGCAGTCACACTCCAGAGTCAAATACAAAAGGAAATAGTCTGTGAATTATTGTTGCTGTGATGACATCAGCAGACCAGTATCACTGTGATATTCCTGTTAGTTTTGCCTGTTTTATTTATTTGTGTTTTTTTTTTTTTTTTTTTTTTGAAGGGGGGATGTTTCATCTCATTTACGTGTCACTCATGGTACAGGGTGGAGTTTTCCCACCGCATGCTCTCATGGGCAGATGCAGTCAGTCCCGAATATTTTGTGTCAACGCTCAGCTACTTTTAATCCGTGAAGATATCATGACTGCATTCGGTCTAAATATCTGCATCCGTACATTTGTATACCTTAGAGTGACGTTGGCTTTTGAGAGTTGGACCATTCAAATTACCAAAGAAAAACCTGATTATCCTTAACGGTATTCAGCCATGTCAATTTTTTCCATGATTTCTGAAGTCTCGTTTCTCACGGTTCTCAGTCAACGAGGATGATTGGACCAGTTTAAGCAACTTTCAAGTATTCTACAATGGAAATCTGTTGATCGAAAGGGAAATATTGCATTTGAGGAAAATGTTGAAAGCTCCATTTGTGTGCTTCATCCCAACAACATACTATAGACCTCATGCTTCCAGGTTTGCATGTTTCCCCCATTTGAGATTAATTGGTGGCTCAAAATTGCCTGTAGGTGTGAATCTGATTGTGGACGGTTGTCTGGTCATCTGTCCTCAGCCTTTGCCCACCGTCAGCTTGGCCTGGGGCCAACATTAAGTGGACAGTGTACAAGATGGATGGCTTTATAAGATCTGTTCAGCACCTAAATCGATATGTTTACTGTAACTCAACAATCGCCTGGTTAGATACTAAATGCTGTAGAAAGGGCAAGTGTGCAGTAGATACTTATCATTAGATTCCGGATTGTTTTTGCTGTCACTCTGAACAGAGATCAAATATCACATTATGATTTTGAATTCACCAACAAATAGGGCTGGGTTCACACCGTTTTGAGACAGATTAGTTTTGATCCACTGACGCTGCGCAATAGTAGTAATGGTTCATTTGGATGATCAGTCATCGTGTTGTTGGGACGCCGTTGGGACACTCCACCCCGACCTCGAGTGGTCACCCGTCCATCGCGCCACGGTTGAGACACTGTACTCCGTTCGCCACCGAGGTCACCCGGCCAGTTGTGTTGCCATTCGGCCTGTGTCACTCTGAGCAGCCATTTGTCCTCTCCTGTCCCGCTCTCTCCTCCCGCAGATTGAAGTAGTCAACACCTTCAAGAGCGGCACGTCCTTTCAGGGGGCGGGGGCTCTGAGACGCCAATCGTCCACCACCAGCCAGACCCAGGATGTAACCAATGTTTCTAGTCCTAGTCACGTGTCCTTGTCCAATGCCCTTTCCTCTCCTACAAGCACTACTGCTGCTACTGCTCCTCCCACTACTGGCCGTGAGTCAGAACTCTGTCAGTCTGCTTCTCTGCTCTCTCTGTTTCAGGGGCGCCAACCTGTTGTCATTTTTAAAAAAAAAGAAAAAAAGAAAAGCAATGTTTGTCCCGATGACCATTTTAGAAACAAATTACAAATTTGAGGTTGGCACCTCTGAAGGTTTGTCTTTATTTTTCTTTCTTGCTCTCTGCTTTCTGTTTGTTTTTGTTTGTTTCATTTTCTCTCTTCTTTCTGTCTTTTTGCTGTTCATACTGGATTTCAAATTCATCTTGATATCTCCTCCCATGGTTGGGTGTAACTGTCCTCTCATTGGTCGATGTGTGTTTGTTTCCCCAGAGTGCTAGGAGCGCAGGACTAAGGGTGATACCCACGGCGTGACATTTCAGGTTGTGAGTTTGTCTCCCTCTGCTCATCCACCATGCCCCCCCACCCCCCCCACCCGTCATCCCACCCTTCGATCCATTTCATTTTTACACCCTGACGGACATTGTCGTCAAACTAATTCCAATCAACTCAACAACGGACTGAGTGAACATTCAAGTATAAGTTACAATGTCTTTTTTGATTCCCTGTTTAACGATGACTTGAGTTCAGACTTTACCTGCTATTTTATGTCGTTTCTTAGTGGCACATTATCTAAAGAACAACTTTCAAAAGTTTAGCTGCTTTTAAAACTTTCATTCCTCCCGTACCCCCCAAAAGGTGAAACTAAAAGAAGAAAAAAAACAACTCACAAGGACAATTTTAGTATCATCACCTCCAGTTCCTTTATATATTGTCTGCCTCTATCTTTTGTATATCCATCTACCTTTCACACACATATATGCGTGCGTGCAGACACTTCCACTGTTTCACTGTCTTGGATTTAGTCTCAGCCGCTTGACGAAAACCGAAACGAAGCGCCGTGCTCTGGGCGTGTGGAGTGGGATTGAGAGAAAGGGGGGAGGATGCAGGACAGTGCTGTACCAATAATTCATCCCGTCTTGTCGCTTCATACTGTTGGTATGGTGTAGTCGACTGTCATGTTGCCATAGTTACAGGCACAGAACCTCTGCAGCAGCGACGACGTAAAAACCAACCCCCCCCCCCCCCCCCTCCCCTCTTCCACCCGTTTCTGACACCCCATCAGTGTTACTTGTCAGACATCCTGTCACATGCACTCATCTAGACAGGCTCCTCTTATTATTATTTTTCTATCTGTCTTGTCTTCTTATATCGTTCTGCTCCGCTACACTTACTGCAGCTGAAATATGTTTTATACACACATCGAAAACACTGTTACACGTCTTGATTCCTGACGTCTTCAACAATTGTACTGCACGTCTAAGTACCTTAGCTACACAAACCTGCAACTTAAATTTCTTCTTACAATGAATTATTCGCTTATTTATTTTTTTATTATTATCATTAATTAATTCCAGACCAAAAAAAGAAAAAATACAGACACAAATATACTCTATAAACTTCCCTCTAAATGACCTATATAAATAAATAAATCTAACTTTTATGAGAATTCATGTACACAAACAAATATTTTGTCCAATAATACACACACCTGATACATACTAAAATACATATTCAGATATAACATATTTCTCTAATTAAAATGCCTGAAGAAAGAATAAGTAAAACATAAATCAACAATGAATATAGGCTTTACATTAAAGCCAATGAATGATAAGATACTTGAAAGCTAACATTACGAAAGTCAAGGTTCATTATTATGGTGTCCTTGTTTTCTACGTGTCAATGTCAGTGTAAAGTTTTGAGATTTGAATTGGCGCTTGGGCATAACAATGAATCCCAACATGCTTTAGAACTAATCTTAAACACGTTTTTGTTCCAGCATGAGTAAAAAGAAAATAGCAGATATGTACCATGTTGAACACTGATAAGGTTGAGATTCCTATAAATAAATAAGTAAATAAATAGATAATCAAGACAAACGGTTACTTAAGTGTAAAAGTAGCATGACGTCCTGATTGTGATTTCGGTACAAACACATGGCATGGTGCTCCTTTTCAATTTTGTTCACCTTCCGTTTGGTCCTGACATGATTCACTCGCTGTTGGAAAAAAGAAAATCAAAAAATGTCAAAAAGTGTCAAAAAATCTGAAGTTTCTACACGAACAACACTCATCGAGACTGAAAGGAACCCGTCTAGTCGGCTCACGGTTAGTTTCCATGTTTGGGGCTTATACTGTACTTGAGCGTTTACTCAGACATGCATGGAGTTGAGAACTTCCACCGTCAGACACCTGACAATAAAATCCTATTTTATTCTTCACCTCCACGAGTTGTGTGTCAGTGTTCGGTGTCCACTCCTCACTGTCCCATTGTCTTGTTGCATGTAGTTTGTGTTTACTTGTGTTCATAATACCGTAACTTGCTGTGTTTGCCTGTTGTCTAAATGCCACCGGGTTTTGATTTTGATTTTTTTTCTTTCTGGATGTGTTTTTGTTGTGACTTTCTTCACAATGCAATGCTTGTGTTGAGCCACCCTCATGCGGGCTTGACTCTCTCCATCGCCCCGTTTGGACCCACGCTTTACCCCACCCTGTGCTATATCTGTGTGTTTACACGTCCCATTCAGAGTCTGTGTGGATATTGTCCCAGACAGTGTTCTGGTACCTCCAGAAGTTTTTTAAACCACCTGATTGGATCTCTGAGATCTAACCTCCTTCCTTTTTTTTTTAACTGACCTCGTCCACCAGATTTCTTCAAACTTGCATGTGATATTCTCCTTTAAATTTTTTCCTTTGAGCATTCCATTTATTAACGTGGCTTGTTTCTAGGTATACAGCACATTGGACTAAAGCGTATACTTACAACGAGCGTTTGTGTTGCTTTGTTTTTTCTGGAAATGTATGATTTTGTTGTGTTTTTGGTTTGGTTTTTTTTTTACGATTGTGTTCCTCACAGTTTTCCTTAGTGCACGCCAAAAAGTTGAGTGACTTGTGAACAGTAGTCATCTTGTGAAAGCAGAACACAGGCTGCAGTTGCCTCTTGCTGCTCCCTTCATCCTTTGCCTCCTTCTTCACCTCCTTCTCCTCCTCCTCCTCAAACTAGAGGATCCCTCCCTCCTCTATGTCCCTTCTCTCTCCGAATTCCAACTTTTCTCTCATCCCGAGGGTCCCTCCAACCCGGCCATCTCCTCTCCCACGTCGCCTCTCATGCTTTTCTTTCTTGTCCCCCTACCCCCCCCTTTTTCACGACAGATCCGAGTTGTGAATGCATTCCGTAGCTCCCTCTACGAAGGCCTGGAAAAACCAGACTCCAGATCATCCATCCACAACTTCATGACACACCCCGAGTTTAGGATAGAAGACTCCACGCCCAACATCCCCCTCATCGACGACACGGACGACGACTCCGCCCGGAAGAAGAGGAAGTACTCCAGCCAGCCGTCGTCCCCCAACAAGAACAACAACGCCATCGACAGTGGCATCAACCTCACCATCGACACCAGTAAATCCGCCGCTTCCTCCAGCCCCGCCAGCCCCCTGCACAGCCTGGAGACCAGCCTCTAACCCTCATCCTGAACTCAGCTCTCGCCCTCCTCGATGTCCCGAGGAGCGCCTCCTCCTCCCCGATTCCTCCAGACCTTTAACTGCAACCACGCACCTTGACGACCCCGGAACTCTCCTTACCCCCACCCCCCCCCCCCCCTAACCTCCTCCCGCCTTCCCCGAATAACCAAGCCTCCAACCGCCAACACAGGGCAGGTCCTGTGGGAAAACACCCAACTCCACCCATCCCCCTTTATAGCTCCGTTCACAACGGAGAAAATCTAAGTAATATGGCAACGTGAAAAGAAATACGAACTTGACATACAATCAAAAAAGCGCAACAAAGCCACAAAACCTACACAGCCATCCTGCTTTTGTGGTTGTATGTGTACGGTGGCAGCCGTGGTGGTGTGTATGACTATATGCTTGTACTGGTTAGCATGTACTGTATAAGCGTGCGGCTGACTGCACATCTGTATGAACCTGTGTCCTCAGTGGCACCGGGAGGAGGACGATGAGGAGGGAGAACCTGCTGAGGAGTGAAAATCACACACCGGAACAGACTCGAATCTCCCCTCACACTCCCTTCTCCTCGACAATAACATTGTTAATACTGATGATAGTTTAAATTAAATTGAAAAAACATTGTTATTATTCTAATTCTGATTCTAATTATTATTATTATTATTATTATTATTATTATTATTATTATTGCTCCTGCATGAATGTACATTTCCCACGTTTTATTTAAAAGGGTTTTTAATTTTATTGGAGTTCTTTGGTTCTGATGGGCTGGGCCTTGCAGCGGACTGATGTTTTAAAGACAGCTTCACGGAGTTCCAGGCCTGCAACGTTCCCTCTTCTGTGTGGCATGAACATATACCCAAACTGTAAAGATTTATTTCATCCATAAACGGAAGCGTGCACCGAGGTGGTAGGGCTCAACTTGCACAGTAGTTTTGCACCTGTCAGCAAAAGAGGAACGCAAAAATAATAATGATGATAGCATTTATGGGATATATTCTATAAATACAAATACATATAAATATATTTAGAGAGAGTTTATCTTTGTTTGTTGGCATGTTGCCTTGTTCCTGCTTCAATGGCTCAAATTACTTTGACTTATTTATGTCTTAAAGAGAATGTAATTTGTTTACAACCTTGTAGAGATAAACTTCCTGGGGTCTAGACGGAGGGGAGGCGTTGAAGTTGAAGCTCAGATGGACCAGAGCTGCATTGGTGTGTTATTACTGAAAACCCATGTGCTGGAATTTGCCTGCTATCTTGTCAAATAATGTAGATACTTTTAGAGGATTAACAAACGAAAAGAAACCAAAATATAACGGGATACATAGTAAATGTGGAATCTTAGTATTACTCTGTATGATTGTTGGAATCAAGTTGGAGTGGCTTGCCTTTTTTTAAATGAAGGCCTCCTTTTTGTGACAGAGGGGGATATTTAATTCCTTTTCTTTTTTTCCATGACTTCTTTTTTTTTTTTCCCTTGAATTTATGTTTTATGTTCTTTTCTGTGCTTCAGCGCTGGCCTGGGGTCAGGGCTCGAGTCAAAGGCTGATATCAGGACCTTTATAGTGATCTATCTTCAAAAAACCTGCTTCTTCAAAGGATTTGTGTTTTTTAAACAAAGTTTGACCATTATAAGGCTGCAACTGAGTCATAATTAACAATCTGCAAAATTATATTGGGCCTATCTGTAATGCACGAGGAATCAGACCTTTTTTTTTTGTTGGGATATTGTGTTTCATTCCATTTTCATTTGTTTTTGTCAGATTATTTTCCTCCCATTAGAGGGACACATGCACAGCCTCACAGAGCATTTTTAACACCCCAAAAAAGGAAAAAACTCACAAAAAAAATACCAAATTACAAATGGAATGTTGCTTTGACTCTTTTTCTATATACATATATATATATAAAAACAACAAAAAAGATTCTCTGCACTATCTGGTTATGAATGAAAACTTCTGTGGTGTAATTCTAGATGTGCTTTTGTGTGTTTTAACCAAGCTTGTCTTCCTGCCGTCACAGAATATACAGTACTCTAGCATCTCAACCGTACTCACTAGTTGTAAACTATTTATTGTGCTTTGACCAATCAGACATTACCGGAGAGAAGTTACCTACAGAAGGCACATTTACCCACTGTTATTGCACTCAGAAGGACGAGGCCACCTAACTGAGCCTGAACTATTCTTATCTCTATTACTAACCCAAGTCATTGGAACGCATGATGTTATAGGCTCATTATGCAACTTGAAGTCAAAAGAAGACAAAATTGTTTCTCCTTAAAAGTAACATATACACTACTACAGTATATACAATCATTTATGAGAGCAGTTTTATTACCCCCCCCCCTTTCTTTTTGCTTTAATCTTCTCCTCCTCTGTCATTTCCCAGCCTATCTGTCCATCTGGAGAGGGTGCACAAGCTTTACCAGTCAGCTCAGGCGTGTTGAAAAAGTAACATGGACCATTTGAAATAAAAATATGTCTCATTTAAGTTGAAAAAACAAATAGTCTGGATTCTGATATTCTGCTTTAGAAGTTGTTGATTTAGTTTGTTTCTTTTCTGATGTTTTCAACCTGACAGTTTGTTTATCCGTCTGTATTTAAAAAAAAAAAAAAGAAAAATTAAAACAATAAAACACAAAAAAAATACACACACAAAAAAAATTTACATAACAGCATTTTCAATACAAGAAAAGACTTAAGCCAACATTCAACGCAACACTTTTACATCCGGGAGGACATTCAGCTTTAAAGAGGATGCAAAGAAACAACCGATTCCTGTAAATAAATCAGCAATGAGTCCAGCGAGGACGATGGAGACTCCTAATGTGGACTGGACCTGAATACATGTCCCATCATGCAACACTACGAGTCATACTGCCGACGCAGCCAATCACTGCTCCTGTCCAAAAACATCCAAGTCATAACTCGTGCTGTAACAACTAATAATTATGTTGTTGATGATGATGACGATGATAACGATGACGATGACGATGATGATGATGATGATGATGATGACAATGATGATGATATCAATGATACTTCTTGCAATATAATCTCACCTGCCTCGATGTACTGTATTTAGCAGCATGCAGTTTGTGGAACAAAGAAAAAGAGAAATGCCAACAGATAACTTTCTGGCATACTTAGCCATTTATGGGTAAGTGATTTAAGTGTTCATCTTGTTTTTATGATATTTTTTTTATCTATACAATTACTGTAAATAAAGAACTCAATGTCTTTGTTCATTTAATACTATGCAAAAAGTCATGCTTTTCTGATTGTTACCCACCCTTAATCCTAGAGTGTGTTGCTGGAATGTTTGTGGTCCCAAAAGTCAGTAAAAACAATGTGATGTAAATTATTTTCTAGCTTGAGGAAAAAAAAAGTTAAATGATAATGAAAATTATTCTTACTATTATTATGATACCATGAAGAGGAAGATGATGATAACAATGGTGGTGACGGTGATGATGATGACGATGATGATGATGATGTTGATGATGATGTTGTTGATGAACTGTGACTCTTGCTGCCTGACTGTCCCATTTACCATTCTCCTGACAGGAGCGCAAGTGAATAACATAATAAAAACAAGACCAAAAAAAAAAAAAAACCCTAAGAAAAAAACAACAACAAAAAAACGGAAAATCACTAAATAAATCTCCCAGAGCAGCATGACCCAGCATGGTGTGTCCTGGACCCGTGTGACATGTCCTGTTCTGATTCGTTGTCGTTTCGTGTCCTCGATGACTGTCGGTGTTTGTTCTGTTGATTTTTCTATTGATTTGCCTCATGAGATTCTTTTGATCGTGGAAAATATCGGGGTGGAGGGGATTGTTTCTCCTTCTCTTCTGCTGATCACACTGTAAAATATGTCAACTTAAGCTTATTCACAGTGATAAATACATTTTACATGTACAAAGAGAACTTAAAGAAAGAAACACACTTAACTCTGTTCTGTATTCAGCATATTCTTTAAAAAAAAAAAAATTTTGTTAAGTAAGTTCTATGCCAGAGATTCATAAGAAGTTACGGGGCCCTTTTAATTTTAAGGTGTGTCACTTTTTTTCTGTTTTAGAAATACATGAGCCCAACAAGTGTTTACATTAAAGCTGTAAGCAATGAGAGTAAAAATGGCGGCGTGTCAGGCTGAATTAAAAAAAAAGATTTGGTCAAACAGAATAAAACCAGTGTGCCAAGATAGCTACGTAGACTACGACTGTGTTGCAGCAATGGACAGAATTAGAGCCGAGTGCATCTTTTGTGGTGAAAAACTAAAGAATGAAAGTTTAAAACGGCGAGCTGAAGCGGCACCAGACCACCAAACACCCTGAGGAGGCGTTAGAAGTGTGGATCCAAAGAGTTCATCCTCAGAGAAAAGGAACTCACCGTGTCAGAAGAAAACAACTAATTCATAGTTATGAAGTTCCTTCAACTTCGTATGGGGACGTTTGGTGCAAATCATTGATTTCCCCCAAAACAGCTTCTGACTGACTTCTACACACTGCCAGTATATATTACAGACAGAGACGATTGTACAAGGTTTCGCTTGTTGGGTCAGTTTAGTTGATGGTGATTGGCAGCTTTTGTCGACTGCACCATGCAGTAATGTGAATTGTTTTCGCCATCAGCCCTCCCAGGGATGTACTGTGAGGAGTTCAGAGACAAGTAGAACCCTGTGTCGGGGTTTCCCGGAGACCCAGGTTGAAAAAATTGTGATTGCCATTTGGGATAACTCTCCTGGTGGTCAAGCGCTCTCACCTCAAAGCTCGGGAGCCTTTCGGTGTGCAGTTTCCATTTTCTCCCTGTGCGTGTTTAGGTTTTGTCCCGCCGTCCAGAAGCCTGCGTCTCGTCCCGGCGATGTCCCGCCGACCTGTCCAGAGTGTCCAGAGCTGCACGAAGCCCATGAAGATCAATGTTTTCTAATGAGAGCTCAGAAATAAATCTTCACGTTTGCACATCTTCACTAAACTCTACTTCTTGAGTGTGTTTCATAACTTTTGTACACAATTAAAGCATCAGAGTAACACGACGACCAAAGAGTCTTATCCACTTGATGTCGTCTATTTAAAGTCTGAAAATAACCGAAGACGTCGGTGATACTGACACGTCGGCAGATCTACGAAACAGGAAAAACAAGCCAACTCCAGCAAACAGAAATGGCCCCAATCAGAATCGAACCCAGGGACATCTTCTGTGGCGAGGCAGGAGTGCAAACCACTTTAGAATTCAGATTAGTGCGTGACAAGATTGGCAGCGAGAGACTTTTCAGCAAGACCGTGAACAAAGACAAGCATTGTGATCAGAGTCTTTTTTTCTTTAGATCGTCGTTGCCTTGCTCAAGGGCACCTCTCCAGGTGTAAAGAGAGAACGATAAACTTAAAACACACGGTCTGTCTAAACTATCTTGGAATGATTCACTTAATTCATATGCAAAGTTGTTTTATACTACAGCCTGCTCGTTTTATTGATCAGAGCCAGAGTTGAGTGAAAATCATCAAACGCCGCCTGCAGCGTGTCGAAGTAGCTTCGTGCCGCAGAGTGGGGTTTGGGAGGGGGGGGGGGGGGTTGATGGCGTGCTTGAAGAACATCATAGCTTTGACTTAATCTTTTTTTTTCCCCGTTTAATTTGAAATGCAAGCATGAATGACAGACCCAAACTGTTTCCACAAGACGGAGCTAAAAGAGGCACACTGGCGTCCAACAGCAGCGCAGTTTGGTTTTTAATTAATCAGCCACACCAGCAGTGAACAAGTCAGTGAACATGACTGCTGGTTATCTGCTGTGTTACAGGGAGGTCAAGAATGATTCTGAGCTGCAGCCACTGGAGGGCAGTATTCACCAGAGAGTCCCTCTCTTACCGTCTTTAAGGCAGTATTACCTTACTTGAGGGGGGGGGTTAGTCAACCTGGGATCACACAGTGGTTACCACTCTCGTTCACTTCAAGTCAAAGAGTTTGTAGAGTTTGCAAGTTCCCCGTGTACAAACACAGCTCATGGTGTAACCTGCAACAAGGCGAATAGGTTGAATTGACGTGTCGTCAGCTCGTGCAGCTCACCTGGGCTTTCCTGGTTGGAACATCCATTGTGTTGTGGGCAAATCTCAGCAATTGTTCAATAAATGGTTCTTTGCATGGAGCCATTTATCCTAACTGACTGTTAGTTAATCATCAGTGTTATTTTTCAGGTTAAAAAGTGATGGGTCGTACTGAGATTCTTCTGAGTGCTCAGATTGTTCCTATAAATCATTGTGGATACTGTAAATGTGTCTCTTTCTGAAGTATTTAGTATATCTGACAATTGTTTATCTGCACGTGAGATTAAATGGGAAACTGTATCTTTCTGAGATTATTGCGACGTGGTTGGAGATGGAAACTGAACTCAAAATGAAAAATGGGATTTTTTTTTCCCCCCCTTGATTATTCTACCACTGTGAACAAATATAGACTATTTAAAATGATAAACCATGCATGAGTAAACTTTTGGGGCACTTTCAGCAAAACAGTGCTGTCAGAAATACGTCCATCTAAGCTTATTCAGACAGAAAGCATTTGCAGAGCTGCATCGGTATTTAGAGATGCATCCATGCAAATTACAACTGTAATTTCTCTTCTGGGCTCCTCACCAATTCCCGAAGAAAACATACGGCTCATTAGCCGATCTTCTTGGTAACTTCTTACTTTTCTGCTCGACAAACGAGCTTCATAAGTTTGCCAAACCCTTATATTCACTCTCAACACAGCTGCGGCTGTTTGTGAAGATCTGGCCGGTTGGAAAGTTGAAGTGTGAACTCAAACCATAAAAAGTTAGAAGTGGGGGAGGAAAAAAAAAAGCAAACTCGGAGAGTACTAACCACTAAAACCCTGTCACATCGCACAAAACGAAAAACCGAGGTCAATAATATAATAACACTTTTAAGCATCCGTCCCGTCTTCTATCCCACGGGTCACTTTAACCACTAATTGTTAATAAGATTTCATGCGAAAAGTGTGGACGCTTCATAAGCATGAGGTCGTCTTGTACAAGGATGCAATTCGCTCTGCTCAGCCATCAGTGCACAAACATGATGTGGATTATTACTTTGCTGCTTAATCACAGTGTTACTCTGATGCAGACGGAAAACATTAATAACCAGGCCATAATAGTGGCGTCAGTTTGTAATGATAATGAATCCTGCTGTCTGCAGGTCAATAGATGGTGGTGTTTGTCATCCTTCACAGGATTAACCCCCTTTAAAACGTCATTAACAATGAACCTGACCTCTGTGAGCGTTTGAGGTTTTTTTTTTTTTTTTTAGCATCAAACTGTTGGAAATGCACTCGTTTTATTTGGATTTGTCTCCATTTTAACTAATTATAGAACATGGGTCACAGACAGACAGATCTAAGTAGTTGGGTACATTAGCGTTAACCCGGTGTTTGCCCAATAGCCTAGTGGAGTGCGTAGTAGCATCAGCATGCGCGGCCGGGCCTGCTGGGGCGGCACAGCCTGTGAATATAGAGTGGGCTCCCACAGCTCCGAAGATTAGCGTCGGAGTGCATTCAAGTCCATGTGCAAGGGCCGATTTCCAGGAAGAATAGCCCTTTATTGGGCCCCAAGTTGAATCCTGCTGCTTCCCTTTGGCCCAATAGAAGGCTGCAGTAACTGACAGTCCTTTACAATCAGCCAACACTGGTGGAGGTTCTGGGGCTCTCGTTCTTTTTTTTTTTTTTTTTCCCTCCACTCTTTTCCTCCAAAAGGATTGATTTTGAAATTACTCTTTCTCTGCCCAGTGTGTGTATGGGCCGGTATATATGTGTGCATTGGTCCGTATATGTGTGTTTGTGTGCTTCCGTGCATGAACACACACACACATGCACGCACGTGCACACACACACGTGCACACATGCTTGAATGCCAGTCTTGGCAATTGTCTTAATGGGATAAGGGAAGACTATGGTTCCTGTTTTTTTTTTTTTTTTTAGGGGGGGGCTGAGAATGACATGGGAAAACACACACGTTGCATTCATCGCACTAACAGCTATACTGTCGGTTGATTCAAAGCAAAGGTGATCTGTTGCAGCTCATTATCTCCCAAACACCTCAGGGAGGTAAATACTCTGCACGCTGGCTCCCAAAAAGAAACATTCTATGACACATCTTTGGACAGGAAGTAGAAACCTCTTTTCTTTTTTTTCTTTTTTTTTTTGCCAAACAAAAATAATCCAACACTGCAATGACTCCTGTGTCAGTGTTTGGGTGCTGTCTTGAAGTGTTGGATCACCTTGCTGAAGGTGATATTTCACACTCTGCACACCTGAAGGTGACTTTAATCCAATGAGAGTCGTGGCACCCCCGTTGGCTGCAGTCGCAGGATGTGATGCGATGCAGCGTTGTGACCAGTAGGGGTCATCTGTGGCACAACGTTAAATCTGCGCTCGAGATCAGGGGCGTCAAACACATTTTAGTTCAGGGGCCACATACATACCAATTTCATCTTGGGACTGGTTAAATGTTGTCATAACAACTTTTACATTTACATTTTTTTTAAGTTATTTCTTGCGGCAAAGAGTGACCACATTTCACAAAACCAAACAAATTCTACCGAAAATTCTCATTTTAATGAAACCAGAAAATACAGAGACATTTTCCAAAAACGTGCATAGCTGTATAATTCTATATGTGTTTACAAACTCTGACAGCATGGCTTTGATGCTAATGCATATTTTTGGGGGGATTGAGTAGGAAAAGGAGAGAGGCCCAGGAAAAAAACCAAAAACTCTCATGTTCAGGGAGAACACGCAAACTGTAAAGAAAAACTGCCACATTGGAATTGAACCACAGACTTCCTGATTCTGCTTGTCGAGTGCTGACCACTTCACAACTCTACATTTAGTTTTTTTATTTCTTTTTTCATCTGGCCTCTGCTGCATCCAACAGCCAGAATACTTCCATCGAATTGTATTTTACGGAACTCTGTATAGTGAGTTTTTGAAATAATTTCTTTTATATATTTTATATATACTGTTTCAAGGGGTGTGTGATGTGTTTGCCTCACTCAAACGTCACAAAGAAGATATAATATAAAACACAAGATAGTCAATATCGGTAACTGGTAGATCTGATTTGAAGGGATATTTTACTTGTTTGAAAAAAAATCAAACATGATGATGTAAGATTTATTTTTTTCTCCCAGTTTATCAATAGTCTACTTGGGTGCCATTATCTTCTTGAAAAACTCAATTTCCATTGTCTCTGTTTCCATCACCTGAAGAAGACAGCTGAGAGAGCAGGAGAGCGAGCAGTCAGGGAGAGGAGCAATTCATTATCGAAGAAGAGCTGAAATGATTGAACGAAAACCTCTGGGGCTTCAGTAAAAGATGGATTTGTGAATTGTATCTTGGAAATTAAAAAAAAAATAAAAAAGAAAGGTTTGTTTTCTGTGCAGACTTTGGTGAAGCTTCATCCTTACATAGGACGCTCTCATCTGGAAACACATAAACCTGCTTCTGGAGCACACTCTCCTGGCGTCTCTCGCCGAGACATGATGACACTCAATTCTCCCATGACAGCAGATAGACAGGCCCGTGATTACCGCTCCACCTCTAAACCTCACAGGTATAATTGCCTCATTCCCGTGTTCATTGTGTCGATACCGAGATGTCAGGCGGCGATAAGTGAAATGACAAATTCAGAGGAGGATCCCGGAGTGTCATATTTCCCCAACTGATCAACATTTCATCTTGATATGAGTGTGAGCTGGAGAGGGAGGGTGATGGATGGATGTGAGAGAGAGAGAATTGAGAGAAAGAGACCACCGGCAGCCATTATTTGTGTGATATTTCCAGTTTGTCTTCATTACCTACGGCCCAATGCATTGTGGGATGTGGCAACAGCTCATGCATCAGGAGCTTTGTCTGGCAGGTGAGCGTGGAGACAGATGGCACCAAGAATAGCGGGATGTATAATTGCACATCAGGTTCAATATTGTCAGTCCCCCATGAGAAATCTGCAGCATGGAAGGATTCACTCTAACTTTTACGTTGGTCTTCATAAACCAGGGAAACTCTTGACTTAAGATTGAAATGATCAACAATGACACAGTTTGGTCCACATTTGAGATTTTTGTAATAATTGTGGAAAACAAAAAAGACTTAAGCTACAAGAATTCACATCACGGTTCAGTGGTTGGTGTTCTCGCTTCACAGTGTAATGATCCCTGGTTTAAGCCCAGGCTTGGCAGCCTCGGTAGAAATAGAATAGAATAAGTAAATTAAACTTATTTGAACCCATGAAATCAGCAATAAAAAAAATTACTGTATCGGTGAAAGATGTGAGGATCCTGATTCAGGAAAAACACAAAGTCCACTTTACTTGGATTTTGTTGTTCACATCAAAAAATAAGTAGGTAGTTTAAATAATCTTTCGACATCAACTTATAAATAATGCAAAAAGTTATAGGTAGATCAAGTATAATTGATTCTAAATCAGTGTAATTAAATAGATTTCCATTTCAAATACCATTTCAATTATTGTATGTGATAAGACCGTTTCTCAAGGGAGTGAAGGTTTGTTAAGGCAGTAATTGACTGGAATTATCTTCATTCTGTGTTTGTTTCATTGCAATTTTTACCAGATGGTTTTGTTTGACCTTGAATCATCACAGAGGACTGGAAGCGTGCGGTCAGTAACACTATCTGCTACAGTTGTGTTTTTGTTTTTTTGTAAGAAAGTAATGTGTTTATAAGAAGCTATATCAACTGAAAACCACTGGTAACGCTATTTTTCTGAGTGAACAGATTTGTTGTGGATGACTCATTAGAAAGTAACAGATTACTGTAACCCTACCTGAAAATAAAAGATCATCCAGTGTTGTCTCCACTGAGAAGCTAAACTCGTGTTTACTGGAGGAGGCACAACTTTTAAATCCTAAAGTATGAGGGATGTCCAACTATAAGTATGTCTCTATCTGTATCTATGATCACGGTGGCTACAGACTCATTTAACACTCAGTGACCAGTATAAGACCGGTTTGCAGCGATCTGCATGTTGAGTGGTTTTTCTCACTGGTTTTGTTGCAGCATGAGGCTTAATGTAAATCATTGAAGGTAATTTAAGGAAAATGAGTGACCATTTCCCTCCATTTCAATTTAACAGCCACATAAGATCTGAAATACACTCTGTGATTCAACTACGTGGAGAAATGTATACAGACACCTGCTGCAAACCTGCATAAATGACCATCATCCTCCAATTACCCATGAAGCCAGTCATGTTTGAACATCTGCACATTGGCTTATGGGCCATCGACATTGTCGACATTATCCATAATCCACATAGACACAGGGAGACACAATACAACCTGGGGTGACTTGGACTCAGGGAGGGCAGTGGGTTGTCCCTCAGCCACAATGTTGGTGTTTTAACCCTCCATCCTCATCCTGTTCATGGGATCTCTCCGAACCAAAGTCTTTGCATTCTTCTATGGGAAAACATGTAGCATGTAACTCGTAGTGTCAAACGTTATGAGACCACTGTAGTGCTGAAGATGCACTATATAAATCATGAGTCTATTCAAAGGGAGGACGTAAAAATTCCACAAAAGAAAGCCTGGATTCAAACCGGGAATATACTCACTGTGAGGCGACAGTACTTATTACAACAACATCTCATCAGGAGGGTAAAACCAACCTGTCCCACAAAGGTCTAATCTCATACGTTCCCTATTAGTGAGTGAACAATCCACCGCTTTGTGAATTCTGCTTCCCAATGACAGGAAGAGCCGACATCGAAGGCTCAAACACACATCACACAGTCCAACTTGTTTCTGCACTGAGTTTATTTATTTATTCATTTTTTTCCTCGATAAAACATTCTTGGACAGCTTGGACTTGCAGAGCGTGGTGTTTTTGTGCGATGCGTGCATACATACAACGGTTTCCTCAGCTCTGTTGGCATGTGCCCGGAGCTGCCGTTGGCAGGTTGTGCTCACTACTGGGTGGCCTGGTTGGTCGCTACTCAACACTGCCCTCTTGCCATGCATAAAACTTATTGGACTCCCCAAACAAAGTGTTGAGGTGGGGTCAGATTGAACGCGCTGGTGTGCGTGCGTGTCCCCTTACACAAATGTCTGCGTCGTCACACCGTCTGTCACGCTGCTCCCGACGTCGCCCACCTGGTTTGCCGAGTGTAAATATCACCTTGTGTCGGGCACCAGTCTAATTGTTCGGTGGCGGTGAGAGGAACGTGGACGGAATGCATGCAGCGGATTGGCCGCGGCCAGTTTGTTGAACCTGAGTTGGGGATCTGTTGCACTGGGCTCTTTGTCTTGCGTTTCCCCTCACTCCTTTTCTCTTCACTTTCCCTTGCACTTTCTCTTTGTTGGCGAAAATTGTGCATGAATGCGGTCTAAAGCTTTCTCAGTGAAGTGACCCGCGTTTAAATGTCCTGGGGGCGTCGCAAACAAATTGCTGTTGATATGAAGATGTGGGGTGGTGTCTCTATTGAGGTGGAGGCTTATACACTTGGCGAGCCCGTCAGTATTTCAGCGCACTGAATGGTCGATCTGGCCGCAGTTATGACCTCGCCTTTTGTCGGTCAGCTTCGGTTCAACCTTTGAGTGCGCGTCTAAACATATCAAACATACAACATTGGAATTTACAGTGCAGATTCATCCACCGGTCTCATATAACACAAGTTTAAATCAGGAAAACTATATCAATGATTTCACTGGTAACTTTTACATCTGATTCTGGATATTTAATCAAAAACTGTAAAGCAGCACATGAGTTAAATTCAGTTCCATATTGTTAATTTCTTCATCCACCTGGAATAATTCCACCTTGACTTTGTGCCTTCTGCAGTTTTCTAACTTACTACATTGAGTTGTTGAATCTCATGAACATCTTTTACTGCTTTTTCCTGTTTTGCATTGCGGCCGGGGGGAAATGTGATCACCAAACACAAAATGGATCAGTCACCAGTCCCTCAGAGGACAGAACCCAGATAAACAGACAGTCACATGCGCACTCCTTTAAACTTATATTCTATTTTAAAGATGCCAAAAAGCCTCCAACTTGTGTTTTTTTGGGACTGTCGAAGGAAAATTAAATACCTGGAGAAAACCCTCGCATGCAGAAGGAAACCATCCAACAAAAAACATGAACGCAAAGAAGTGAAGTTCATTTACAACATAATGTGTGGATTTTTTGTTTGTTTGTGCTAATCGCCTTTTCTGTGAGTACTTCAGCTTCCTCACACAATTCAAATTCAAGGTTCCAGACCTTGAATTGCCCCTCGTGAATTGACAGCAGAAAAGTTAGTGGGTGATGCACAAGATGGCGTTTTCAAGTAAATATCCAACAAAGCCTGAAAAGATGTAACGAATACCAAAGTGATGATCGTGAAGTTTCATGTCTTTCTCATTTTCCGAGTCAGATGACCTTTGAACTCTCCACCTCGCACACACTTCAAGTATCTTCAGACCACCCATACAGAACTGAAAATGTTGAAATGTCAACTAACTTGCTCGGTTTTTTACAGTATGAACCATCTAGGATTTGTTTTTTTTTCCGGTCTCTTTTCACTTTTCTCCAATGGCATTTTGACCGTCAGCTCCACCAACACATCGATTTTAATTTAAGCCCCTTTTTGACACTTTAAAGTTTGCAGAACTATATATATTTTAACTATTTGTTAAAAAAAAAATGATTGTGGCGACATGCAACATTTTTTTTCCTCTCTATGCATCTTTGTAATTATGGACTGAAGAAGTAAAAAGCAGTGTTGTGTAACGTCACGTGAAAGAAGTGAGAGAGATAAGCGAACGACAGCTCCCTCCACTCCCCTTCTCTCAGTTTTAAATTCTTAATTTAACGTCCTTTACCTTTCCATTCCTTTTTAATCTCCCTTTAAGTACTTCATTTGCTAATATATGGTCATCTGCTCAATCTACTTTCTGTATTTATTTATTTTTGTTCTTTCCCCTTGTTAAAGGCTGATGGGTTTCTGAGCAACAAGCTTTTGTCCCGCTGTCCCAACCAGACAGCAGAGTGACTCTGTCCTGACCGACTTCAACAACCAATGAAAAAACTTTGCGTTTCTTTTCGAGCGAGACGACCAATGATTCCGCAGCATCTCACTTGTGTTGGAGTCAGTAGGCCAGGGGGATTATGGTAGAGTAGTACGACCTGGAGTCATCTTTTCAACTGAGCGGAGCAGAACTCGATCACAAACATGGCCTGTTTTGTATTTCAAGGGTCCAAAGTCATTTTTTTCCCCAAGTTTATTATCATTACAGTTATCGGACTGCAGCCTTTAACCTGCATTAAATGAAGCATATCAAAACCTCTGCAGCAGCCTCATACCTGCAAACATTTTTAATGCACCACTGAGAATTCACCTTCTGATAATGTTGTGCCGGGCAACATAAACAAAAGACTTGACTCTGCCTGAAAAAGCTCAGCCAGTGTTTGCCAGCCGCTTTGGGTGGCCATACTTTTTATGCAGGGCACTTCCTTTAAGCTTCTAATGACGGGTGACCCTTGCGTGAAGGGACTCTTAGATACTAGGTCAGGCTTTTAGAGTCAGGGGAGTTCCTAGTGCACTGAGTCTATCACGCCTGGAAACCAGGCAATCAACTTGTGTATGAACAAATCTTACAATCTGACCCCTTTTTCCAGGCCCAGAAGAAAAACAATTGTTTCTGAAACAGCATGGGATATTAACATGTTTATGATGGGCTGACCATTCATCACGAGCTGCTGACAGCAAAAATCGAGTGTTTTTTGTGGGGTTTTTTGACTGGGGAAGTCCATTGGTATTGTATGCTGGTGCGCAGAATGACTCTGAGGACACAAAGATGTGTGAGTTAGTATTCCGGGTGCAAAGCCTCAGGAGCAACTACACTGACAAAGGGAACCAGACTGTTGACATCAATTCATAAATCAAATGGGGTCACTGCCTCTTTGAAGATTAGGATTCGAATTCCCACAAGACTTGAACCAACAAACCCCCCCAAAGGTAAAATACAGCATTTAGCCATTTTGCAATGTACAGACACAACACACACAATTTCAGTATTCATATGATTATAAAAATGTTTCTACTGAGTGGAGACCTAGTCATGAAAAATAGCCATGAACATTTTTATTATTATGATTTGGCCATTAGTGAGGAAGCTATCTTTGTTATAGTGGCATGAAGAAACCCATTAAAAGAAAACTTTCTGTAGTTGTTCTGTTGTAGATATGAGACAACTTATTTAAAAGACCAACTTAGTTGACTCAATCAAGTCTGATTGTCACTTATAGACAAGGAGAACTTCACCTCCATTATAGTTATATACGTTTTATTATTAACTCATAAAATGAAAAAGCGAATGTAAAGCAATGTCAAATGAGTTAGTTGTGTCACAGATCGTATTGTTTTGAGACCTTTACACCAGTATTGAAGTAGTAAAGTACACATTATTATGAATACTTTGTATGCACGTGCCATGTTAAACTGCAGTTTATTGTCAAAAACACTCCAAATTTCATTTAAATAAAAAAAAAAATACATCTAACTTCTTCAAGTGTTGTTTTTATTTTTTACAGTTCTAATCCTGGTGTAGTTGCCACTGGTTCTGTCCATCTTTGGTTCTGCTGCTGTGTTGCGCGCCTCTCCGTGCCATCCTGCGCGCCCTGCGCCGTGGTAACGCCGCTGCGCGCGCTAGATTGGTTACCACATGGCTTCCATCCAAGTCTAGAGGCGCTTGAGAGTGGAGCGCTTGGAGAGTGGGAGCGCAGTCGCAGGTTATCCAACGCCTGGTGCAAGATCCACCGTCACTCCGCCACTACTGGGATCTTCCTTTATATAGACGAGAGACTCAAACGAACTCACTTCGCTCAGCGCGGATCCACATTGGGGTTTTTTTTTTTTTCTCCTTCATTACACTTTTTTTTTTGCCCCCTCTCTCCTCTTGTCACCCCCTTGATCGGGCTTAACCACCCTGCGCGCTTGTAAAGGTAATTGTTATTGCGCGCAGCGTCTCGGGAGCCAAAAGGAGGTTCGCCACTTGTTTCATCGGACACTGGTGAGTACAGAAACTTCCATCTGCATTGTAGACAGTGTTAATCTATTTTCATACCTGTGTTTGCGCAACTTAAGTAGTTTCTGATTGTCTTACGGTGACGCTACAGTTGGATTGCATATCAAAATGCGGTCCATTAAGTTTGGTTTCTATTTTGATAAAAGAAAATCTTACTGGAATGTGATCTTCTTAAGCATTAAACGGACTCATAGCTAAGTAATTGGCATGAGAAAAAATAATTAGACAGCTTTCACTTGACTTTTAGTGTGAGCTGTTTGATGGGCGTGGTTTTGCATTAATTGGCCAGGCATTCAGATGTCTCCTATAGAAAGAAAGAAAGAAAAAGCATGAAGAAAAGTGAACTGATTGAAGTTTATGAAGTCAACCTTTTCTCTGTTTTTTTTTTTTTTTTTTGTTAATTCTTTTGTTCCCCTGTCTTCCCCTCTCAGCGGGCTGCTGGAGCGCCATGACAGCTGAGAAGAGTGGCCCCGTTACAAACGGTAAACCGGAGGATGGCAAGGACCCGGAGGGGTCCAAGTCCAGCCTTGAAAACGGGGTGTACAATGAGAGGGGGCACTGGAACAACAAGATCGAGTTCGTCCTGTCTGTGGCCGGAGAGATCATCGGGCTGGGAAACGTCTGGAGGTTTCCTTACCTCTGCTACAAGAATGGAGGAGGCAAGAAAGTTTTCTTTTTTTTGTGTCAGGGAAGTCGGTGACGATCCGGAAGGTTGCCTGTTGATGAACAGGTGGATACAAACCCAGTTCCCCTGCAGGGACAGAAGCACCTTGGTTACTTGGTTAGAATTGCAGGTGAAAATGGACTTTCAATGTTCACGATGAGGCACATTTATCCATCCACGCACATTGATTTGAACAGGTGCCGTGCCAGGTGCTCGCACAACAACCGACGCAACTTCAGGCTACCTCAATAGCATTTTAGCAGGGTGAAATCGGGGATTCAACCACTAATCGATTTATATTTCTATAGCGCCAAATAGAACGCGGTTATTTCAAGGCACTTTCACAGAGAAAAACCCAACAATTCCATACGAGCAAGAAGAGGAGTCGGTGGAAAGGGGAAAGCGAGGGGAACCAGGCTCAGAGGTGGAGGCTCCTCTCCTGCTGCTCCGCTCGGGGTGAGGCGAGAGATGGAGAGAGAAAGGGGGATAAGGCAGAGAGCAACAGGCAAACAGACATAAATCCTCTGTTCTCACCACCATCGTGTTCACCAGCAAAAAGTCCGTCCATTTATTTTTCCCGTGTTAAAGGCGATGATTCACTATTTCAAAATGACACAGCGAGTCTCAAAAGGCTGTCCTTTAGTTTTCCATCCATTATGCATATTGAAGTCAGCCACAGAGGCAGGTTAGTTCGTTACTCGCAGCATGGATCCATCTTCCCGTCTGAAAAGGTCATCCTGCAGTGTGAGCGTCACGGCCCCTTAATCAATGCTCCCTTTACTTTACTGATGGACGTGAGTGTGTGAGCCCACGTTAACTTCAGAGCTACTGTCAGGCCTGTACACCGTTTTGCTTTCAAATTCTCTCCTTGCAGGTGCGTTCTTCGTTCCGTACGTCATCTTCTTCGTGTGCTGCGGCATCCCGGTGTTCTTCCTGGAGACGGCCATGGGTCAGTTCACCAGCGAGGGAGGCATCACCTGCTGGAGGAAGATCTGCCCGCTGTTTGAGGGTGAGAAGACGTTCGCGCTTGTCTTTTTTTTTTTTTGAGATGTTGCTCAGGACTTTTAATAATTCAAGTGGAAATCGTCAACTTCAGAGAGAGGGAGCGTTTGGACCGATGGGTCTTACAATAGCATTAATAACCGTTTCCTTTTTTTTACAGTTTTGTTTTGTTTATCAATATACCCTCTGTCTTTTCAGGCATTGGCTACGCGACACAGGTGATCGAAGCTCACCTGAACGTGTACTATGTCGTCATCCTCGCCTGGGCCATTTTCTACCTCTTCAACTGCTTCACGACTGAGCTGCCGTGGGCCGGCTGCGGACACTACTGGAATACAGGTAGGAGGAGGGGGAGGACAAAAATGGATAGGGGAAGACACATATTCCGTCGTATCTCGAAGGAACCGACTGGCAAAATAACCTTGTCGTTGTGTCTTCGCAGAATATTGTGTCGACTATTATGGAGAAAATGCCACCAACATCACAAACCCCAATGCATCCTCACCCGTCATTGAGTTCTGGGAGTGAGTATCCGTTTTGCTTCTCTCCGTGTCACATCCTCCATGTGTTCAGTCTTGGACTGTGAGCTGTGAAGTCGATGAGGGTGCCATCGTGGGATTAAAATCTCAGTAGTTGCGGTGGCAGCAGCCTTCCACACGTCACCTCTTCATCGAGGGTCCCAATCTGCCATATTGTGTGAAGCTGAGCTATTGGCGGCCACAGACTGCCCCCCCCCCCCCCCGACCCCCGCTAACCTGAACTCCCTAATAATTAGTCAACCCTTTTCATATTTGCGTGTCAGCAGGCCCCGGTCGGCCGGCTGCCTCCCAGCGAGAGCCATGTGTGTGGCAGCGGATCAGGGCTCGTCAGTGCGTAATGCTGACCACACTTCTGTCCCGCTGCCAGGAGCTGTGTTTACACTGCTGGGCTCAATCTCACTCGCGAACAACATATGAATCTTTGGAGGGGGGAAAAAAAAAAGCCCAAAATGACACGCTTTAATGCCAGGAGCTGAATATTAAACTGTTGGATGTTTTTCGTTCTTTTTTTTTTGCTTCATTTGGACTGATGTAACATCGAAAGATCGGAAACCGCAAAGAAAAAGCCGACCCCGGGGAAAGACATAGAGCCAACCACCATGTTGTTGGCAAAAATAGAAACTAAGCACACTCCAGTCAGTCCGAGCCAAGGCAGACAGGATGGTACTGTATGTACAGGATAAACAAACATCTGAGCTCAAGAAAAGGGCATTTTATGATCATATTCTTTCTTCATACTACAAATAATACAAGGAAGTTTTTCATATTCAACTTGTGTTTTTAGAAATATTACATCTAGTGGTTTATTCTCCTTATTTTCTGATCTGGAATAAGATGTTAAGAACATCATTAATTAATACTTTTATAAATGATAAACTAATAAATGAAAACAGACACTTAGGTCCAAATAGTTTTTGTCTCCCAGAGAATAAGGATATGAATAATGATTTTTTTTTTTTTTTTAATCATTGATTACTTCGGGCATATAAAAAAAAACCCAAATAACATTTAAATGAATAGTAAATTAGACAAATGTAGCAGAAACAACATAATCCATCTTCGATATGTGCTCGTTCACATGATTGAAAGGGAGTTGGAAGAAGATAAACTTATTTAATTCTACCTCTTTAATAGTAATAATAAAACATTATTTTTACATTAAAATGAGAAAAGAGGGTTAAAAACAATTATTTTTAATATATATAAATGTTATATACAATTTAACATTCAGGAGTTTGCAACATTAATAGGCTTGTTAAAAAAGGTTTTCAGGGATTTTAAAGTGTCCAGGTATTGAATATATCAGATGTCAGGTTGGAGGGAGTTTCACGAAGACCAAATGGAGAGGCAGTGAGGCCAACGGTCATTAATCAACCCTGTATATGCTTAATTGAAACCAAGTAATATGCACACAAGTTACATTTACACCAACTATGAACCCATTATTAACATTTTCATCTTCAATTTAAAACTCCTACAAGTATATTTATGCACATTAGTGTTCACATCTTGGTCTTGCAACTGACCAGGAAGGGACACGTGTGGGTGGGGGAGGGGGGGGGGGGGGGTTGTTGGACCTGGCCTGTGGCTGACCACCAAGAACATGTCAGTATGATCAATGGCTGGTCAGGAGCCCCGGGGGTGAACCCGGTGTCAAAGATTTGGCAGCGCCGTGTGGCTCAGTGGGTCCGACTCCCGTTTCTCATCCTCCCTCAATGGCGTTTCCTGGCCGTGCCTTACACAACAGGAAGTGCACTGTTTCATTCACCAATCGCGTCAAGCCGTGATGTCATCATCGCCAATAATGACGGTCACCTTTATTGCCACAGTGCGTTTCTCCGGAGAGCGACCCAAAACTAAAAAAACTAAGTGATTATACTGAATATGCCACATTTGTCAGCAAGGTTAATCATTTGCAAAGACTCCAATCGTTCAGTCAGCAGCTGGATCACATGCAGTGTTGGTAACTATGTGATGAAGAGTTCTTCTCATCTGTTCTTGTGTGTCTGCGTCGATTTCATCCCCACCAACACATCCAACTGATCTCAGATATACAAATACCCCACAGTCTACGTACTGCTTATATCAGAGGGCAGGTTTTAATGGTCATAATGGGAACTCTGACGAGCAGAGGAGAGAAAACAATCATTTAGATGGAAGGTGACAGCAAATACTCAGGCTGTATATTCATTACCTGCGTCACACTGTTCTAGTTTTAACATGTGACGATGAAGAAGCTGTGGATCATCACTTCCAGGTTTTAACTTTTTTATTTAAACTAATTGTCATAAGTTGATAACAAATGAATAAATCACTTTTTTAAATAAATTAACGTTTTTGCGGGACACTCGTAATATGTGGTAATTAGGATGAGACAATAGCTTTTTGAAAGCTTTTTGAAGTTATCCAGGGAGAACTTTTGATTTACAGATTTGGTTTTAATGATAATTTGTTTATTATCGTGCCGTTCTGGTCCGTTTTATGCTTTCCAACCGATTTTTATTATAAATAAGTTGTTTTTATAAGACAAATGTTTAAAAAAAAAAAAAAAAGCCATCAAAGTAATCTTTAACAAAACCAGAGTAGTGAAGTTTTTTATTTGCACATATTTTAAAGAGTGACCTTGTAAAGGGTTAAAATAGTAGATAGTACTTCTTTTATGACTCCTGGTGGTCAGTAGCTTCAGTGGATAGACGACCAGGTCTTCACAGCTCTATGTCCTACCTTTTCCCACTGTTTTTCAAACTTTGTATGACTTTAAAAAAAATGAGTGACATTTGTAGACATATTGATGAAGTTTAAAAAAAAATCTATGCTTTCTAAGCTTTTAGCCATTAGTGAACCTGAAACTGAGCTTTTCATTCAAAGAGAATGCATTCAGCGACATTCCTCGGGAATATGGTGAAACCAGCGGCGGATACGACGTTGCTATTTATACTCCAGAACCTCTTATTCTCACACCACGTTTTAACTTATTTAGTACCTTTTGCACTCGATCACTTAAGTTGAAAGCCACCGCTCAATGTCTGATTCCAACGACTCGTGCCTTTATCTCCGGTGCCGCTTTACCTCGCGTGTGATTATAAGATTACAAACCCAACTGTGTAATTGTGTGTGTGTGTGTGTTCTGTGGGCCAAAATCAGACGGAGAGTGCTGAAGATATCAGATGGTATTGAGCACATGGGGGGGATGCGCTGGGAGCTGGCCATGTGTCTGGCCCTGGCCTGGTTCATCTGCTACTTCTGCATCTGGAAGGGACCCAAGTCAACTGGCAAGGTGAGGCTGCGCGGTGCACGTTTACACTGTTAAAAACTGCGGCTTTTGAATTGCGAGAGGTTCGTGTAATTAAGGTAGTGCTTGTGTTTGCATGCCAAGGATTCAGATTCATTTCAAAAACAGCCACAAGGTAAAGCGCTCTCCACCCTTGTCCTCAAAGCAACTCTCTTGTAGAAAGACCTACAATCTCAAGAGAAAAGCTGTGGGCGGCGCCTACTTCTACCTTTCCCTCCAGTTACTCTCTCCATTTAAATTGTTTGGGATCTCTTCGAGCAGCCTTGAGGACAGTTCGGACTCCACACCTTGCATTTTGGGGGCTCCGCCAGCCCCTAAAAAAAAACACAACAAAAAAACAACCTCCTCACAGATTCAATGAGCCAGAATGAGTGGAGAGATAGAGATGGAGTGAGGAAACAAAGAGAGTAAAGAAGAAAAGAGGAGAGGTGTGTGGGGAAAAATTAATGGGCTCACATTCTACATGACGAGGGGGGGGGGGGGGGGGGGGACCCAACCAGGCAGCAATGCCTATATCTCCATGAAGTGTCTTTTGTTTGGCTGTGAAGTAAGAGGGGAGAATGCTTCTTCATGGCTGAGCTTTAGCAGCCGGTCCAAGATTGATTCCTGTATTCACTGGAGGAAAGGAGAGCGTTCATGAGGAGCATGCAGAGTACATCCTCGGCCTCCGCCTCTCCTGCTTCTCTCTCTCACTCTCTCTCTCTCTCTCTCTCTCTCTCTATGAGAAATTAACCACAGCTTCCTCGTCGCGAGCGAGAGAGAGAGAGAGAGGGAGTGAGAGAGGCGCTTTCTTCTCCACAGACCCGAGAGCCCATTCAGTTCCGACGCTGCGAAGCTGTTTGCTTTTGTCGACGGCATTTGTCCCACATTTAAAGCCCTCCTGTTAAGATTTACGGCGAGGCAGGGGCAAGCTTGACCAGGAGATTTGCGATGTTTACCCGTGGGTGAGCGGGAACGGGCCTGCGGAGCGTCACAAAGTTCACGGCGAGATCGAATATTGTCCTTTTCGATCTCCACAGAGATGGGAAGAAAGAGAGCGGGGAGGTTTAGGATTTGTAATCGTTTTTATTTGACAAATTAAAGAAGGGATGTGCCGGGCAGGCGACTGGTTTTTTTTTTTTTTCCCATGTAAGCCATGTTAGGATTAACAGACTCGGTCAGCGTCACAGATACTTTAAACTACATTTTGTCTATTTATAAAGCCGGAATTCATGTTTTTAAGGTTTAAAATATCTGGTTGGCAAATCAGTCAGTGTCACACGTTCTTACCTCACCTGAACTCGGATGGAGTTTGATTAAGACTTCACCGCACTTCCCAAAAGTGCATGAGTACACACACGCACGCACGCACACACACACACACACACACAGGAAGCATCCATTCATTTCATTGACGAAGGTGCAGCCTGCAGCAGTAAAGTAATGTGAGCGGGTTGTAGTGTAATTGGTTCGTACATGTGTGTACTTGTGTCTGTAGTACGTGCGCTCCCATTTCTATGTCGTGAATGAAGTTGTGTGTTTACGTGTGTGTGTACTCATGCACTCTTGTGCGTGCGTCAAAGAGAAGCACATTTTCCCACACTGCCAGCATCACTCCTCTTGGGCTTCTCCTGTTTAAGAGACGGGGCCAGAGGAGCCTTCTTTTCTTTTCTCTCTCTCTCTCTCTCCCTCTCTCTCTCTCTCTCTCTCTCTCTCTCTCTCTCCTGGCCCGGCTCTGTTCTGTCCTGCTCTGTCCTCAATTGGACTTTGACTGCGTGCCAGAAAGGCAGGGGGATGTACGTTGCCCGCCTCTGCCTTCCAAGAGGCCTGGAGTCTTTGTTCAGCGGGTTTCTAAGAGTCTTGAGATGTCGAACGCAATTCTGCAAAACCTGAATAGTTCAATAAAAGAACCGTGTTTGCTGGACGGTGGGCAGGAGAGAGATACTGTAATAGAAGGATCTACTGAATGTATGGCTCCCTGTAACTTATATCATTACAAAATGTAGTACAGCCACTCCTAAAGAAACAAAAAGACATGCTCTGCTTGAGCTTCGATGAGTCTTCAATGCTCCTCAGTGTCAAAAGTCTTATGCATGTGAATTACTTCCAGTAAGAAAAAGCTTTGTCGCCAATATTGGCAATCAACCATGCGAGTAAAATAATACCAAGTTTGGCCAGTAGGTGCCACTGATGCTCCAAAGATAAAAACAATTCATCAAAAAATGTAAAGTATTCCCAACAAAGAAAGAGAAGAAAAACAAAGACATGAAGTGACCACATATTGAAAGGTAGATTTGGAAGTGACAGCAGTACTTGTTTGCTTGGAATATGGTGCGACTTTTCATGTTATATAACAGATGTTATACAGCACAAGAGAGGTGATGGAGATGATTCGTATATCGGTTTCAAAAAGACATTTATGGAAGCAAATTTTTTGAACAACAAAAACAGTTTTGTCAAATGTAAATAGCAATATCATATCATTAAAGATTAATGTATAAATCCCCATAATCATCCTAAAGTTGAATTCAATTTTATAACAAATAACTGTTTAGCTCCTCTATTTAATCTTCCAAACAGTTTTGGAATTTCTAATCTTAATTAGGATGAATCATTGTGATACAAACTGAAATCATGTTATGCACTTTTGTTTGTAAAAATGCAAAAACAAATAGCATTTATTCACTAAAAACTATAAGAGCCTCTTATAATTTACTCTATAAACTATAGATTAACACAGGCAACCACGTAGTGACATTATTATGCAGTCCTGCACGGCTTCGGGTCATGGATCAAATTATTATTTGATAATCCATGTGTATATATTAACACGTGTGCATTGCTGTTTCTGCAGGTTGTGTATGTGACAGCGACCTTTCCGTATGTCATGTTGTTGGTCCTGCTGGTCAGAGGAGTGACGCTGCCCGGGGCGTTCGACGGCATCAAGTTCTACCTCTACCCAGACATTTCTCGTCTCTCCGACCCTCAGGTAGGCCTGGACCCAGACTGTCTATGACCTCATGCTTGTTCACCAGGAAGAAATCCCATTTAAATAGACTTGTATCATATTTTCTGCATTTGGCTCAATGTTTAATGGGGATTAGTGTGATGGGATTTGTGTTTCGTGTGGTTTTTTTTTTTTTTTTTTTTTTTTAGTGTGTATTGATTAAAGCTATACGCAGGTTAAGTCTGACAGCTAAAGACCGTAGACTCATCACACCCACCTGTTTAAAGCTGGGCGGTGTCCAGATGGACAGGTGGTAAATAAGTTCTTCTTTTAAGGTTGAGAAAATATAAAAGTTCTTGTCTTCATCAATGACATGTAGATTTTTGTGAATGAGAAATGACAGATCAGTGAAAGCTGAGAGAGGTGCTGTAGTAATGTACACACACACACACACACACACACACACACACACACACACACACACCGAGACTCCTTGACCTCGTCTGGAAAAGGCAGACAGCTCAGGTTGCTAGGCAACAGCAGCCCCTGAAAGTGTCAGCAGATAGGATGACATGACAACATGAATGGAGACTGATGTGAGTGAGTGAGTGAGTGAGTCGAGTGAGTGAGTGAGTGAGTGAGTGAGTGAGTGAGTGAGTGAGTGAGTGAGTGAGTGAGTGAGTGAGCGAGTGAGTGGTAACTCGATATTTACATAGTGTACTAAAAGTATTGCTGATTCAGAGTGTGCGTCTGCATGTGGCTTTTGTTTTCTTTTTATGCTACATGGCAAATTCACTTAATGTGTCTGCTTTTGTCTTAAAATTCCATCTTTTTTTTTAAAACTGCTCTTTATCTGCTCGAAAATAGAAAAACCTTCCGAGCAAAGAAATTCTCCTTTCAGAATATTAATACATTCCGTCTAATTGTTGCATCTCTTTCTCGCACATTTGTCAACAAATCACAACCATTTTCTGAACAGGCTTTAATTTAATATCTTATTCTTTTCCAGACTGTATTTGTTTGACACTTTTTATGGCAACAGGACTGAGATTCAACAAACGTGATTGAAAGCTTGTGGCCGAACTAAATAGAAATGCAGTGCAGACCGGCTGTTCCTCACAACTTATAGATATTACAATACAATATTATAATTTGACTGTACCAATGCCGAATTTGCTCGGTCGGACTTCTCCACCTCCGTTAGACTCACCCTGTAAAACAGTATTTTGAATGGACAGACTTTCTGCGTCGTTGAGGCTCGACAGGTGTTTTACAGTAACGGTGACAAGAGGCGACCGCGGCTCCTCCGGAAAAGAGAGGAACGGGTGATGCAGATAAACGGCGACAGAGTGGGAAACGGGGGGCCTGACAAAGACACAAACAGTGGCATGGGGGCTCTGTGGAGGAGAGCGATAAAGAAGCGCCGCTGCTTGGCAGAGGGACATTACTTCTGACACCGATGTTAAATTGGCTTCCCCCGGGGACAATCGCCGCTCTGTTCGCTTCTGCCGGGCTGCGCCGAGCGTGCGTGGCAGGGTGTTGGCCTCTCTTTTTACGCCGCTGAACTTTATCATGCCTTCACTATTCTTTTCTTTCCCTCTTCCTTTCTCCTACGGGCCGTCCCCCCCCCCCTCCCCCCCCCTCCTCTTTACACTTCTCACACAGTTTTCTCTTTGCAGCAGTACAGACGTTCAAGTCCATCAGGCAATTATTACTTATTCTGATGATGTCATATTATTATGCAGGGGGCCATTTCTGGTAGTAGCACCTAACAGAGCAGGAACAATAAATGCAATGAGGCAGTGTGTGAGAAGAGACAATCCCACTTTGAAATATGTTCACTTGGTGATGCTGGTGGCGTAGATGGTGGTGTGAATGTATTATAAAGAAACTGTGTAGAAAACTTATTGACAAGCTGCTCAGAGAGTAATCGTCCAGGCACGTGACCTCAGTTTCCACAAACAAATAGAGGTTGTTTCTAAGTCGCTGTGCTCAGCAACAGGTTAGTCGGATTAGATCTTTGCTTGTGTTGCATTTAATCTTCAATGCATGTTGCATTGGGAGAAAAAAAAATCTGCTAAATGATTCTAGAAAAATTCTGGACAGCAACAATTGTAAACTTATGGTGGAAGTTGTGAAAAGGCTGAATTGGTTTCGTTCAGTTATAGTGTGCACCCGATGCCAGCCAAATCACATTTATTCTATTATTATTAAGTCAATTCTGACTCCCGATTGTCACAATGGGAGCTTTTTAGTGGATGAAAGTTTTGTTTGGATGTCCGGCTCGGTGATTCCAGTTGATTTTCTACGACTGCATGTCACATTCACATCGATGCGCAATTTAGAAACAGCTGAGAAATGCAATCAAAGAACATTTGAATGCCTCACAAAAAAAGGTCTACTCTCTTATACTTGAACCACAGATCTTCCCAAATTCTTCCTTATGTCCTGCCTTCCTTATAATTACAATAATAGCCATATAAAACAGCGTTGTGGAGGACTTTTCTCCTGCATGGCTTCGTCACACCTGGATTTGGGATTCAGCCTTACAGTGCTTACCCCCTGGTTTATTCTGACCAGCCTCGGGTGACTTATGACCAGTCGTGATGTCTTCTGTCGTGGCAGATGAACAGTCTTTATTTCATGCATTGAAAGGGTGAGAGCGATTAGTGAGTGGATGTTGTATGGTTTCGTGACTAAAGATTAGCTGAGCTAATGTTCTGGCAATGTCAGAAATATAACGGCCACTCTCTCACCATATTGTACATGACTTCTTTTACTCACTGTGGGCGACATACAACTGATTCCCAAGGAGGTCAAATACTGGACCTCATCCATCCATCCATCACACCTCTTAACCAGCTGAAATAATAAAAATCAACCAGAAGACTTAGAAGACGCCCAATATGAACCAAAGCCATGTGGGATGTGCAACATTTCTGATATACTTAAAATATTTAAGTCCACAAATAGGAGCAGTGGGGAGAGGGCTGAGGACATGTCTCTCACTTCATTAACGGCAAGCTCTTTGCTAAAAGCTGGGCTGGTTCGTCCTACCACATCAAATGCATTAAACGTTAATGCAAAGTATTGTAAGTGTTGGACAATTACTCTGGTAGCATGAAGTACTTCTGGTATTCTGGATGATCTGGATAGTGTAGGTTATTTTACTGTCCCGTTAGAATTCACCGTCACTGCACCTGGTTAGTAAATCAACGTGTCAACGTGTGCATGCAATATCACATCTGTCCCATTTCTAGATGCATGAAGATTCCGTAGATCAAGCCCTACAAGATTAACTCTTCACGTGGAGTTATTTAATAAGAACGTGTGGTTGATAGCAGTCATATGCATGCTTGTGATTGTAGATTAGGCAAAAATACATCAACTTGTTTATGGCTTAAAAGCAAAAACCGGAATTAATTGACTCATATCATCTTAGTGTCTTAATGCTGCGAGTTATAACTTCAAATACAATACTTACGGATCGTTTGCATTTAAAAAAAAGTTGGGGGTGTCGGGAACGTGAGGAGCAGTGAGAGTTGTACATTTACATTACAAGAACACTATCTTACGGCCAATGTCATCCAGCTTTCACACAGTAGAAAAGTTTCCTGGAGCCACAGTCCCAACATAACCAAACACAAGCCGGCCAAATTAGGCACAACATCAACAAGTGATTCTCTCCGAGCCTGGGCCTTTAAGGTTTCCCTGCGCTGTGCGGCCATCAGCCGAGAGGGAACTAAAGGGAACATTAATGAACATTAGGAGAGAAAGGCCCGTTCTTCCCCAGGAACAGTCCTGCGTTTGTGAGGTCACAGAAGTTACCGTGGTTACTCCCAGGAGGGAGCGAAGACCTTGCGTTTGTTAATTGTCTTTCGGTGGGGAAATGAGATTAGTGGCTGAATGGTGATGTGAGAGAGTTTTCAAAGAGCCATGCTGCATTAAGTTTGAATCCGCGAGCACCCCATGCTATCCTGTGGGCCCTGGAGTCCTGTGTTGCACTACAAACCGCTTTCATAATGCACATTTTAAAGCTTCCTTGGTGGAGAATGCAACATGTGTAAATCCCCATGTTGTCCATCAACCTAATAGTGATGCGATAAAACTATTTAGTGGGACAAAAAGAGCTGTGCTTTAAATATATTTCTCAATATAACCAGTGAAAGAATTTGCGTAATACTGCACCCAAATTCAGTGTGTAATATAAAAACAGAATAGTGGGTGAAAATGTGACATCAATTTTGGAAGAAATATTCAACAATGGAACAAAATAACCATCCATTTTTTTACTTGAATACACGCAAACCAACAACACTTTGCATATAACTGACAAATCAGATTTAAAAGAGTCTCACAAAGTCTAAATAATCCCCAAATATTAAAGAAAACTGTGTAGGTAACTACTTTATTCAGATGTGTTCAACATACTAATGCTAACTTTTTTTTTTTTTCCACATTTTTGCTACAGTAGTTTTTTACATGTATGATAAAAGTGCCAAAAGAAAAGTCAAAGTCTAAAGTTATCATGTCGGGACAAAACTGTCTTTTTATCCAAAAACTATAAATATTGTATCAATTTAATCTAAAATCTGTGTTTGATTATTCCTGAATTGAATATCTGTTTGACATCCGGCGTCTATGAACATGTATGACTGCGGATTTCCGCAAAGATTTTGCGTTTTCCCTCTTGATTAAGCCTGTGCAGTATTGTAGTACATGTTTGCACCACAAGGTGGTGTCCTGATTCAGCTGAAAGCAGAGTTAATACAACACTGTCTAATGACCCATTTACACGATGTTTCATGTGGAAACGTATCGTTTTTGCGGTTAACATTAGCAATGGTGAGTACACAGACATTCATATAGACAGACGGCGAAGTTAGATTGCTATTAACGACTATTATTGTCAATCTACTCGTGCACGTACAGAAGAACAATTTACTCCGAGCCGGGGTGTGCATGCGCCGTAGCAGCATTTCAGAAAAGTTGTGTTTTCTTCCATTTCCATAGAGACGGAGTCGAAGCATGTCCAATAAGTCGCATCCCCCCACCCCCGTTTCCACGGATTAAGAAGCTTTTTCGAAAAGTTTCACCTTGAGATCCAGCTTAAAAAAGTTTTCTGTGGACTCAAGCAACAGTTTTCCCTTTTCACTTGAACATTTTTTCATGTAAACAATTCCAAAGACCCTTGGCTACATTAGCGTGACCAAAACTCACAGCCAAAAATAAAAAAACGACAAAACTCTGAACGCCAGGGAAGACTTCCGCCAAACTAAATCAACACTGCCACCTAATGTGCAATGGGGGAAATGACTTAACGACCCTGATTCAAGGTGGATCCGTCCACCACAATCTGGCCATTCACCTCTCCATTGGCTTTGACACTCTGCTGTCTGTTATAAAGATTAAAAAAAAACACACACCATATTGTTTATTTAAACCTTTTATTACAATATTGTGCTCCACTTTAAATCCCACAAAGCATTTCCAGAGGGGGGTTAAGCGAAGCATAATGTGAATATTTAGCCAGTGGAAGACTTTGCAGCTACTTTTAGGATTTTAATCCATGATTCATGCTGCTTCCCTGTGTGGCTCTCAGAGAGGAGAAAGGGCAGCGGAGCTGAGCCATCATTTCATTATGAACTCACATGGGAGGATGAAAAAAAATGGATGAATGGTTAAAAAAAAAAAAAAAAAAGGAGAGGAGTTTCACTGGAAAAGATAAAGACATTTCAATTTGTTAAATAAAAAATATACCACAAAACAGCTCGTTAATCCCACAGCACTCCTGTCTGTGTGCTTTTAAAAGGTGTCTTCGTGTTTCATCACGACTCTTTTAACGTTCGTAAACTTTCTGTTTTATAATTTCCGAGGGCTTTTTTTTTGCTGTAACATTTCTATTCTATTCTATTCTATTATAAATTCTTGTTTTGATTTAAGAGTGAATTTGTCCGTTTCTCTGTATGTACATTAATTTTTGACCCCGTGTTCATACTAGGTGTGGGTGGATGCAGGAACACAGATTTTCTTCTCTTATGCCATCTGCTTGGGCTGTCTCACCGCGCTCGGAAGCTACAATGCTTACGACAACAATTGCTACAGGTAAAAATGCACGTGCAAAAAAAAAAAAAATCATTAAAATCCATTTTAACATCTTAAAATATACATATTAACATGCGTCGTAAAAGATCCGTGGTAATCCCTGCAGGTAAAATGTGTTGGAATTAATGGATTTGTACGTAAAGTGTCATTTTTGATTCCCTTAGTAATATGTGCTCTCGTCTCCTGTCTTGTTTTAGGGACTGCCTCATGCTGTGTTGTTTGAACAGCGGCACCAGTTTCGTGGCTGGTTTCGCCATCTTCTCCGTGTTGGGCTTCATGGCCTATGAGCAAAACGTTCCCATCGAGGCTGTGGCGGAATCTGGTGAGAAGCTAGTGGACGAATATCTTCTGTTGAAAAATCCAAATAGCAGATAGCAGCGGCGACTCTTTAAGTCTTCATGCACTCGTCCATCTCATCGTCCCAAAATGGATAAACATGCATAGTGGTATAACTCCACACTCTTAGAGCGCTGCGTTATGATTTATTCAACTCCGCATGAATGATTCAGTGAACTCGACAGGGTGAGAGATTTGAAATGTTTATCTTGGAGCAGAGAGAAGACACAGCTGAATTCTTTCAGGAATGCGTTTCTAAGGGACCGTCACCACGTGGGAGGAGTAAATAACGCGATGCCTGCTTCTTTCAAATTAGTCAAACCGACAGTAGATTGAGAAACAATCAATCACACTCTTCACTTTTTACACATTTCTTTAGTGTCACACACATTTCGGTTCCGGGATCCACATACAGAACAATTTTAACTTGAGTCGGCCTAACGAGTAAAGTAGTGCCATAATAATTTTCAAACTAAAATGTTGAAATTTTTCTTTTGGTGGCGCAGAGTAGACATGATGAAAATATTGATATTTTCACAAAACCTAAACAATATACTTCTGAAAATTACTACAATCTCAACATGAAGTCGATTTTAATGAAACCTTCTGGTGCAAAAGACAGTGAAATGTCTAAAAATCTATATTCTTGCTGTTCCATTATGGCTCTGAGGCTAATTCTAGTGTGTGTGTTTTCATGGCAGCCTAACCGAGAACTCAGCTCAGGATCTTTCAAATTGTTTTCACCCCTCAATGACAAAACGAGGAGAGGAAAGGGTGAGATGGAGAGCGATGATCCGAAATGTAGGTTGATGAAATGAAGCCACATGGGTTTTGGTATTTGGTGTTAGATGTGCATTTGGAGCATGTAAAAATGAGTCATTTTATCTTGTAGGTTAGTTTCTCTTGTTGAATTGTTGCGTAACATCACTACACGGTTATATCATTAGTACATTGTTTAATGCACTTCCAGATTTTTTGGCCAATTATGAGTAAAACGTTAACAGCAAGCCTTTATTTGTACTGTTCCCATCACGCAGGCCCTGGTCTTGCGTTCATTGCGTACCCCAAGGCCGTCACTATGATGCCTCTGTCTCCACTCTGGGCTTGTCTCTTCTTCATGATGCTCATCTTCCTCGGCCTGGACAGTCAGGTGAGATTCCACTTACAGTGACAGAAGCACAGGTATTTTAGTTGTTTTTTTTTCACATTCAAGATGGAGTGCAGTTTTGAGATTGTGCAGCAGATTACATGACAAACGCAGTTGTGTGCAAAAACAAAGAGGGGGGATTGAAAAGTGGATTTAAACAAGATGATCTGATACAACAATATGTTTTTTTCCAAATCTGTGCATGTCAGTAAAATGCCCGGGCTTCTCTGTCCTCCATGTTGCCTGTATGACTCCAGGTGGGCCGAGCAGAGAAGAAGGTGGATGGATAAATGCTTCCTGTACAAGAAAATGACTTTTTTTTTTTTTTTTTATCTTTTACTAGTTTGTGTGTGTGGAGAGTTTGGTGACGGCTGTGGTGGACATGTACCCAGAGACCTTCAGGAGGGGCTACCGCAGAGAGTATCTGATCCTGGGCATGTCTATAGTCTCCTTCTTCATAGGACTCATCATGTGTATGGAAGTAAGTGTCAGATAATCAGCTCTACGTGATGTGCCGAGAGTTTTTTCTACTATTTAAATACATAATCTGTTAAGTTGGAATAGTTATGCCTGTATTTGTCTTAAGTGGCCTTACATCGTGGCTCACCTTTATTCCAGAGAAAATAGAAAACTTTCGAGAGAAATCAATTATTCACTATGACACATTTCAAATTGCATCTTCATCATCATTGCTGCGTCCTCATCATCACTGTAACCGTCATTCTACTGTCTTCATCGTCACCGCTGGCGTCACCGTCAGTCTGCAGTAAAATCCCGATACGTTTTATCTGATGGATGAATGGATGGATGATTACATGCCTTTATTTTCATCATGTGAGGCGGCATTAAATGTCGTCATGGAAATTAATCAGCTTCCACTAACCCAAAACACTAAGTTAAAAATATACATGAGCTCAAAATTCTTCATTCATCAACTTAAAAAATACATTCAGCTAAACAGTGGAGGAGGAATCAAGTGAAATATTGTACAGTAGTGTGATTTAAGTCTCAAATATTAAAATTTCTGGTGTGGATCTTTTTTTTTCAAGGTATCTGAAAATCTCATTTCATGATTCTTTGGATATTTTGTACACAGTTTTGTAAATGCGTCATACAGTAGCTGCTGATCCATAATCGGCCCTTAATAGGCAGAGAAGGATTTAATTTGATTCTGATGTACAGTGGAATACATTTGGCTGTTCGGTGGCTTTGCCTCGGTTTCTCATCGTCTTCTCATCTCTCACCGCTCCGCCCACTCTTCATCTCCAATCAAATGTCTCCTGAGAGAGCGTGGTACCAACACTCCTCTGAAGATAGTTTATTGAAACCCTCAGCTGTTTGCAGAGCTGTGATGTAACCAAGCGCACTCTCAGATCCATGTGAGGTTTTTATTCATGCCGACCCTTTTACTGGAGGCAGAAAGGACAGATGAGGCATCCTGAGTGGAGGTAAACCAGGTGGAGGGGCGATAATGTGCAAGATTACAACTGATACTAAAAGATAATAAATCAATCCTCTGTAGGACTCTGCAGGAGAATGTTCGTATTTCAGAGTTTGTTTTCTTAAGGACCTGTAATCAGATACAGTAATGGTGTTTTCACCCTTGTATATAAGCACATTAAGGATCATCATCCAAATTTAACGCATCTTTCTCAGACAATAAACCTTTAAAAAATCAAACACAAAGCCAGCTGCAAGTCATGCATTAGGCACAATGAAGTGTTGTCATATTGTGAAATTAGTCTGCATTACCACTTGCATCAGAAAATAGCACCGAGATAACGTGAGATACTTGTTCTACAATAAATGAGAGCATGTTTAGTCATTAATAAAGCAATTAAGTGTTCAATAGATACAGATCCTTGACAAGAAATAGATGCAAATTCTCTATTAATTTGTGCTTTCAATAGTCAGAATGATGCTGAATGTGGGCTTTTTACAGCTTGACTCACAAGCATGTCATTTATCTCTTTAAAATGTTTTCTCAGTGATGCAATTGGATCAATAAACAATAAAAGAAATACATTTCAGTAATGGGAGATTGAGAAATCACTTGTGGATACATTTTTTGCGACTTTTAAGTGGCAGTTTTGCCTCAATATAAGCTGAAATATCCATTCTCACTTAAAAATCCAGTTTTTACAGTGCGAATACCACTTAACCATTTAACGTGAAGCTGAAACACCATAAATACACTTTTTGTTCATGAGTTTTTAAGAAAAAAGGCTAGATTCACGATGTAGTCAGGTAGCTTTATGTGTGTGAAAAATAAGATGTGTGAAAAATGAATTATTCTTGGGTCTTTGAGATCTACGAAGAAAGCAGGTTTTTCTGGTTCAACTGTTTAAAAGTAATTTGCATATTTACTAAACAGTTCAAATTTAAACTGACAGGCGCAAAAACATTTAACACACTGAATTAAAATACAAACATAAAATTGAATTTTTTTTAAATGATAAAATATTAGATATTATATTAGAAATAAAAATTGAACAGCAAAAACCACAGCAGATTGTCTCGGTGTGCCACTAAAAACATCCTTTAGTTTTCTGAGACATTGTACAGGTGTGTCAACATACTGTGCTGTACAACATGGTAGAAATGTCACTTTATTCCACGATGAAATTCAAACAGTCAAACATCCATATCTTTTAGATTCATTACACGAAACCTGAAATAGTTGACATTTTCAGTGATTTCTTCCTTTTATGGTGATAAAACAGGTGTAAACTCTAATATCTCAACGCGTTTGAATGTTTAATTTGAAATTTTCAGTTGACATGCTATGAGTTTTGATGTTCCACTATATTTTTAGATGCACCTGTACCGTACATATTAAAGCTTTCATTACCACTGAACGGTTGCGGTGTATAATCAAGCCTTATTAAGTACACTCTTGTTCGCTCTGTGTTTGAAGTTGAAGTGGAACAGAAACACTGACTCCAGTCTGCTTTGGTCCCGTCAGGGTGGGATGTACGTCTTCCAGCTGTTCGACGCGTACGCTGCCAGCGGGATGTGTTTGCTGTTTGTGGCCATATTTGAGTCCATATGCATCGGCTGGGTGTATGGTAAGACTCTACACTGGTTTCCACTTCAACTGCATTAAAGCCTTGTCGACAGTTTCCGAATGATGTGACTTTATTCATCATAGCAGTGCACCTTGTCTTCCTGGAGTTTGTGGAATGACATTTCTTCTCTGCCCTCTGCTGGAGAACGGCCTCAAACACATGCAGCAGTCTCTTAGTACCCTATAAGACTTAAAGTACAGTTATTGCAGTCTTATTGAACACAACTGTCACACAAAAGTCGTCTTCTTTACAAAACAGCTGCTTTTTTTTTGTTTGTTTTTTGGAAAATGAGCTCTTTTGATGTGGAACCTGTCATTAAATACCATTTACATCCAATAGATATATAAAATATACATACAAATTCCAAAATATACCCACATTGACTGCGAATTGGACGACTACAGAAAGACTTCATCCACCGTGCTGCAAACTATCAGAACACATTTCTGTCCACATCAGTCAACAGATCCACTTCTACAAACTGTCGGCGGGCATCAATCACATCATTATTTTGTCCATGTGAGCAAAAGCTCAAGGGTGACTCGTGTGTGTGTGTGTGTGTGTGTGTGTGTGTGTGTGTGTGTGTGTGTGTGTGTGTTTCAGGTAGCGACAGATTCTATATGAATATTGAGGACATGATTGGCTACAAGCCCGTCTTCTTCATCAAGTGGTGCTGGATGATCCTGACCCCGGGCATCTGCGCTGTGAGTCTCAGTTCCACACGAATCCAAAAGCAGCAGAACCTTCGACCTGAGGACACCGTGTGCACCAGAGTCCGAATGTCATGTCAGACAAACGTCTGCATTTATGTCCGAGTGCAATTCCAATTTGGCGAATTAGAGTGTCGAAAGAAATGATCGCAAGATTTCAATAAAACAAGCTTGAAACGCTCATAATGGTATCTGACAAGGTTAAATAAGCTATAACAAGGTTCATTAAGGATTATAGGTGGTGGACGTGTCGTAAGCTTGTCATGTTGTCATTATGAACAGACTCACAGCCTCAAATGCATGTTTTAGAACAGTTATCAAACATGTCAGAAATATCAAAACTGGCCTGCAAGAAGCTCCAATATAGCCTGACAAACACCAAACTGTAAACATGCCGAAGAAAATATACAGAAATGTACAACAATAATGTAATGATAGATTAATAAGACTTTGTTTCTGTGATGTTTTGCAGTTTTATTATCAACAATAGGTATAATGGGTGCATAGTGGTCATATTCAATCATGGAAAAGGCACAATAGAGAATTCTCTCTTCATTATGGTTGCACTTAGTTTTTCACTATTTCATTACATCATAATCAGGTGTTGTGTTTTGGGGCATTATGACATTATTGGTTGCTACAAGGGGCTAATGATGTATTTCTTTGAAAACTCAGCATGTTCAGAGTTTGTCAACATATGTCGATAAATATTGATATTTTCAGAAGGTACACAGTGTGACGCTCGACTAAAATTACTGACAGCAAAGGAATACAGTTCATAGCCTCTCATAGTTTTATTAAATCACAATAAAGATTCACGAGCTGTAAAGCATTATGAAGGATAAACTTTAAACACATTCTATCCACCATTTTATAGAACATAAGCTTATGAATGGATTGTAATTCCCAATGAATGCATTATTTAAAGGACCTTCATGTGTTACCATGATTTGTAATGTGTAGCTGCACTGTGTTACTGGTTTTTCTTTCCCCATCCTGCAGTTTAGGTTTTCAGTGTTAGCTGATAAAAGCAGAAACATTCAATTGAGTCTTGAACTGACGGGATATTATTAGCGTGGCAACGAGAGAAAATGAAATGAGCTGCAGTCTTCTTTAATGATCGGCTTCTCAAGCTGAACCGCGTTCTCAAATTAACTCTGTTGTTTCTCCTGCAGGGCATTTTCTTGTTCTTCTTGATTAAATACAAACCGCTGAAGTACAACAACGCGTACACCTACCCGGACTGGGGCTACGGCATCGGCTGGTTCATGGCCATGTCCTCCATGGTCTGCATCCCTCTGGGGATGATCTGGAAGATTTGGCAGACCCCCGGGACCTTTTCTGAGGTAACGCCACTCCACAAACATCGGCATAAAACAGCAGGATGTTAGGTCGCAAATCTCAGCAAACTGCATTTGTTTTAGTTTGTAGCGAGTTTCTACTCTTGCTTAGTCCATTTGTTTAAATTGCATTTAATACGACTTTTCCTTCTATAAAATGCTTCTTTTCTATGCCGTCATGTGACCAACTTGTTTACAATCCATTCAACTGGTTGAATCAATGTTTTTTTTTTATGTTAGCCTCACTCACATCCCCGATTTTTTATTGTTATCTTCTTTTTTATTTTTTGTTTTTGTTTAAAACAAATATTGGAATTGAATATTCAATGGAAATTTGTTTTTGATACATTTATAAGGTCAAGCATGTCGTCTATTGTCGATTGTGACTTGACTATTGGGTAATCGGGATTATAAATCGTTTCATATTGTCTCGATCTGCATTTTAACAAATCAATGGGGAATACATTTTAAACCATAAGGACCATCGCTCCATCCAACTCTGGTAGCTCCCTGAATATTAGGCATCTAAACTAAAAACATCCGTTTACGTCATTCTGATGAAAGAATTGCCTTGCAGATATTGGACAGTAAGACTTTCATTGATAAGAATTAGCCTTATGTGGGGATGTTTGATAGTAGCTTCAGTAGGCTGCAATATTTCCTTTCCTATTGGATTTTCTTACTTGGATTGTGACACAGTCGGATGATCTCTCGTCATTGCCTGAGGACGGATCATATAAACATATTGCCGTTTTTTTTGTGTTTTTTTTTACATGAGCGGAGCAGTCGTCTCCTCTGGCAGACCTCAAACACGATGAAAAGTAGACAAACTGAATAAAATCAACATGACACATGAGCCGTTGTCCCAGTAAAAGAAACATCATTTCTGTGTAAATACACATCATTTTCAAACTGCTGCAGCGTAAACACTACACTTCGCAGAAACAACAAGAAGGCCGTTGCTCGGCTAGTCCCCCGCCGGAGGGCTTTATATTTTCTCACAAAGCCAGCTCTAAGGCAGCACACTTGGTACACTAGAGGGTGTTCCATGGGTCCTAGTAGATAATTATGTAGAATCTGAAAGGTCTTCTTCATAAGCTATGTCAAAATACGTCTCCAGAACCCAAAAGGTGTTTTTATGCACTTAGTGACCCTGTGACCTGATATGCAAATTAGGTCATGGTCACCATGGTGCCCCTTCTCCCCAGGTGGAGTGTCCATGTGTGAAGTTTGGTGACTGTGGGCCCAGGAACTGCTGAGAAATGAGGAGAAATGTTTATATGAAAATACATGTATTGTGCAACCATGACGAGCAAACTTCAGACCCTACCAATCTTCAAGGTCAAGGTCAAGGTCAGGTCACTTGGTATGCTGGAGGGTGTCCCCAGAGTACTAGTAGGTGTGTATACAATTTCAGAGCCCTAGCTCAAAAACCTAGGCCTCCAGAGCCCAAAATGTGTTTTTAAGCACTTTGTGACCCTGTGACCTACTTAATATGCAAATTAGGTCAAGGTCACCATAGTATCCCTTCCCCCTCTGAGATGTATCCACATGTGAAGTTTGGTCACTGTGGGCCCAGGGGTTGCCGAGATATAGGTAGAAACGTTTGAACGGACGGACGTACGGATGTACGGAGACTGTTTCAAGATCCCCTACGGAGCCTATCGGCTACGGCGGGGGATAATAAAAATGCTGCGTTTTAACTGGAAACGTTTTCGTGTAAACAGGGCCTCGGCGATATCGAAATAACTGGTTTCTTGTGCAGTGTTGTAAGTGGTTAGCACGTTTGCCTCATTGCAAGAAGGTACCGGGTTTCGCTTTGGTCCAGGTTCTCTTCTATTGCATGTTTTCTCACCTTTCGCTCTCCTCTCTGCAGAGAATGAAAAAGCTGACGACTCCCAGCCCCGACCTGAAGATGAGAGGGAAACACGCCGCCCTCAGTCCATACGCTGCCAATGACGCCAAACTCAAGGCGGATGGGAAAATATCCACCATCTCAGAGAAGGAGACGCACTTCTAACCCGAGCGCCCGATGGACCCGCCAAGACGCCCGCCGTCCGACGAGAGAAGACCGCCACCACGAAAACACCGTCAGCCGCCACGCGAAACAGAAAAACAAATGACTCGGAGTGTTATTTTTGTTTTGTACAAAAAAAAAAAAAAAAAATTGTACGTGGAATTGTTATCACATTTAGTCTGCTTTGTTTTGCACAAACTTGAAATAACACGTTTGTTTCGATTAACATTGTGACTAAATCTCTAAATTTCTCTCTTTTTTTTTTTTAATAATCATTAATGTTTAAAAAGGGAAAAAAAAGAAAAAAAAGGAAAACACCTGTTTGATGACACAGTATGTATGGTTGAAATCTGCCCGGGTACCTTGTCAAGTACTGGTCACACTTGTGTCTTTGGCTTTAAAACGAGACCGGTGTGTCGTGTTGTACTTCCACTGTACATTTATTGGCAAAAGTGTTGTGCCTCTATATTAGGTACTAGGTACCCAAAATGAGACTATCTAAGATGTAGCAGCTTGGGGACCATTCTACATAGTTTTTAAAAGAAGAGGAGACTGCGGCGTGTTTAAGTAGTGAGGCTGAGGGAGGGCAGCCCCAAACCCAAAATCTTGTACAGAGAGTTTGGCAGAGGAAATATCGAATACTTGCGGAAAGGAATTGAGTTTTTCCACAAAACGTAGTGTTCTGGTGGTGCGTTGGGAAAAGTCTTGAACTTGACTGTTGTCTGTGGCAGCAATTGCATGTACTGAGGTGCAATGACTTGACGGGGACTCCGCTAAAAAGGGAGCAGCCAAATAGTAGCTTACATTATTGCTAAAACAGAAGGCGAAGCCGTTTTGATCAGGATGTTCGGCGATGTTACTTTTTTTTTTTTCCCCCCTTCATTTTTGCCGAATTCTATGGCACAATTTTTTTCTTAACCACACGTTTTGGAGATTGACAGAGAAAATAAAGGGCAATTTAAGGAAAAATAAATGTCCAAGGTCAAACCGGTTTAATATCGACCTAATCTTCGCTCGGCTGCAAACAGCAGTGTGTGACTCGCAGGCCGGGTCTGGAAACACACCTCTCTCTCTCTCTCTCTCGCTCTCTCTCTCCTCCAGCAGCCCTCCTATAAGTCATGGATATCTGTCATTTCACAGTAATTATCCTGAGCCTAACGCAGAGTGACAGATAGATGTGCTTCCAACCCTGCAGTTTTATTTCCTGCTCCGCTTGTGAAGGAGAAGACGGACGGCCATCAGACGAGCATTTCAAACCTCATCTGCTTCCTTATCCTCTTTTGTGTTTCATTCTCCCGCCTTGCCTTCTGCCCCCCCCCTTTTTTCCCCCCCTCCCCTCCAGCTGTCCTTTCCCCTCGTCTTCAACCGCCGGTTGTCCGCCTCTTTCACTGTTTTCCCCGCCATATTTTCTGCTTCCTTTCATCACACGGAGGGCTCGAGCGATGACGCAGGCATTTGCATGAAGCCGTGAGGTTTTCGGATTTCGTCACACACAGAGACGCAGCGGCAATATTTTTAACAACCTCCCTGCGACCTTTCATCTCACTCTGAAAACTTCGCAATTCATTTTACGGCCTGAGCTACTGCAGGGGCGAAAGCAGTCCGGCTCTGTGTTGGGAGGACGATGAGCTGGTCTCATTGTTTAAGATCACCACTGTCCACTCGTCCTCGCTCTCTCTCCACCAAGTCTTTCGCTTCCCTTCCTTTCTTTCTCGTGGGTCCTGGTTTCCTGATGAAAATGCAATCGGAGGAGAGCATCTGAGGGAATGGAAAAACTCTCTTTACAGCTTTTCAGGAGGAGGCAAAAGAAAGCAGGGGAAGAAATAAGGAATTGATGAGCTGAGGAAGTGTGCGATTGAGTCAGTAATCGAGGGAAATCGAGGAAGTTTTCAAGAGAGCGAGGCTCCTCCTGTCTAAGCTGTGGCGTTCTCTCAAACATGTGATTGGTCCCTCCGGTGTGGTTGCATCACGACATTATCACCTCCCCACTGATGTTTGTTGCAAGTTGCTAGTTGTGTGCATCAGAAAATTGTTAGCCTGCTGTTTAACAACGTTCATGTCAATGTATATTTTCACATCTCGTTTTAGAAATCGGTGGTCTGTTTCTTGAGATGAAAACGTTTTAAAAAAAGAAGTATTTGCTGTAATAAAGAGAAATACGTCCTTTGTTTGGACTTTTGATATGCTCAAAAGATCTTGTTATAGAAATATAATGAAAGGTGTTTCACTGTCCTGTACTGTCCCACACACATTTTGGTATTCACAGGACACATGAACTGTCTGCTTACTCATTTTTAAGAATAAATATGATGAAGAAATGTGTAAATTGATCTTTTTTTTTTGCTGTTGTGGAACTCCATTTTCTTATTTTTTGAGATGCCTCAAAACATGATCAATCAAGCAAATTATTATCTTACAGTATCTTTTTAGACAATAACATCCAGTAAATTGAGGTAATTGAAAACAAATGGATCAAAAAGTAGCATGAAATATCTATGAAAAACACATATAGAAATATTGTTATACGACCTGATCAAAATAAAATAAACTACTAAAATGTTAACAAAAATGTGAAATTAGAATAAAACTCAAAGTCACTGAATGAAACTACATTTAAACTGAGTTAACCAGGTTCATCAGATTATTAGTCAGGTAGTCTGGTCCCAGGCCACGGAATGCTTCACAAACTAGTAAAATTATTTGAAATTCAATAAACAAGTTAAGGGGGGTAGAAGAGGTGGCCCTTTTTTCATCTTGGTTAAAGCTCGCACAGCCGTATTTTGAAATAACTGCAGTTAATAAGTTCTCTCTTAGCGCAGACCATGAAGGAGGTCATTAAAATGTTCACTGTTAGTAAGAAGATTGTAGTATTTTTTATTTTAAATCCCTTTTTGCTGGTTTTTGTCACGTGTCTATTGGATTAACTCTTTATTATCTTTATTGCTTTTTAGGGAACTTCCTCCAATGCGTTTGATGCACGAGTAGCACAAATTGAGGCGACGTTTAATGAAGGAAGAGGCCCCTTTAAAACCCTCCAATTATTGTCCAGTGTTTTGAGTGTGCCAATGGGTTTACACACATTCTTAGATTGGAATAAGGGACCTTTTTATCCTCCTGTTCTCCTATAGTGAACAAATACAGATAGCTGTTTGAAAGCAGGAGACTCCAGAGCAGCTGTGTAACACTTTTGTTCAGATGCCACAAATAGTGCCGCAATAACCTCTAAATTCAAACATCAAAGTTTATCTTTGCTGTGGCGCAGGGTAAACCAGATGGAAATGTCTATATGTATTGGTATTTGTACTCCGTTCTATTCTAAAAACCAAACAATTACTACCGTGAGCTGGCCTTATGTTATCAGACATCCAAACCTGGATGGACAATAACATCCACAGCTGAAATGATCATCCACGCCTTCATCACCTTTACAATTCTGCTGCCCGCCTCCTCACTCACACCCGGTGCAGAGGAACCATCAACGCCATCCTCCAACTCCCCCACCGGCTCCCTGTGCAATATGGCATTGAGTACAAGCTCCTCCTCCAACCCCCCCCCCCCCCCCAACCCTAACCCTAACCCTAACCAACCTGACAGGAACTCATTACAAAACACTCCTCAAAATTCACTCCATACACTCATTATTTTTCTTTGAGTGATGAAAAAAGTGCTTTTCAGGCTTAATATATTATCATTATCATCATCATCATTATTAATATTATTATTAGTATGTTTGACAAACCTGATCTGGACTTTTAATGGAAAAACCGTGATTGTTCTGTGATCATTGTGGCTGATTATTCCACCTTGAACTTCAGCAGTATAAACAGCTCTCGACACCCATCTTCCACTAGAGGGTCTTGAAAAACTTTACATCCTTCAGGAAAGCGGGGGTCAACCCCGAGACTATTATTATCAGGGAAAAATACGAGAAATAAATAAATCACCAAACATCTGCTCCTTTTTTTTTGTTCTATCTGTGATCTACAATTTGTTCCGGGGCATTTCATACCAACAGAGGGCAAACAATGTTCGTGAGCCTCTTTATGGATATGTGTGTGTGTGTGTGTGCGTGCGTGTGCAGCACACACATCAGACTGTTACACTCCATAAATCAGCTTTAGTCGCTTTCATTTAGAGGTGACATCTTGACTTGATCCGGTAGATGATGTGAAGTAAATCTCCTTTTGTTGTCGTGTCACGTTGCCGCTGCAAGAAAACTTCCTGGAAACACTTTACAGAGAAAGTTTCTTCACTTGGCAGCCGAGTAAATATATTCAGAGGAGGATGTGAGGTTTAAATGGCTGCACATTTCTCTCTAAATGGAAATAAATGTCTCTCCCAAGAGCTGTAAAATTACTTTTTGGCTTTCCTCTTTTTTTCTTTTTTTTCTTTTTGGAGATAAGCTTTTATCTGAACCTTAATCTGAGACGGTGCAGCGGGGCTGACGGCCGCATGCAGTAACACATCGCAGATGAAACTCCTCCCGGGCAGAAATGTTTTAGTTCCATACTTCCTCTGGTGGTATGGGAAGAAGACAGGTGACAGATCCATTCTCTGGATTTCCTGGAAGCTACAGATCCCACAAATAAATCACCCAGCGGAAAGAAAGAGATTATGGAAATGTCAAATCTGCCAGATAACTGACACGAGACAAACTACTTGAAAACTGGTGCTGATAGGAAGAGTCAAAGCCAGGATTTTATTATTATTTTTTTTTTATCTCGTCAGGGGCTGAACAACATGGTTTAATTTAGACAAAATATCAGGGTTTGGCTGAATTGTTAATGAGGACTTATTTGAGCTTTGGCAAAATGTTAATTGCAGACAGAAAAACAGTAGCAAGGATCCTTGGTTCATATCTTCTAGCTGCTTGTGTTTTCTCTGTGTATTCAGGTTGTTTTTTCTCCAGAGTCCTAAAACATGCGATTGATGTTTGTGAATGGGGCTGTCTGTGTTTATGTGACTGTTTATTTATTTCCCCCTTTATTTCACCAGGTAGGTCAATAGAGAAGTAGCTCGACTTGGCCTGAAGGCAGCAAAGAGACAAAAGGAAAAACATAGAAACAAATATCTACATATATATAAAAGAAAAGAAAGTAGTATTGACAGTGTTTACAGTAATATATATTCAGAAGCAGATGCTAAAAGCAAATGCATTATTAGTTGTATGGTATTTGTTAAACAGGAGAGCAGAATAAATGTAGAATGTTTTAAGGCTGCAGTATTTATCAGCAGATATCTGAAATGAGGAGCGACTGAAGAAAGTAGCGGCTTCAGGTTAGACTGTGATTTGTGCTGTGAATATTGAGACGGGCGTTTTAGATATAGAGGAGTTTTCCCCGAGAGATTTCTTATATGGAATGAAACCAGTGAGTTTGTCTACAGGAATGAAGACAGGACGAGTTTTACAGGGTTAGTGCTGAATGGAGCTCCAGTCACGACTTCCCTGGTTTGATAGCATGTTCAGAGCGTACACAGCCGACTTAGTTTACTTGTTCAGCAGCATGGGAAGAACTGAGCACCGTAAAGGGTTAAAATAAATACCATGTGATCATCTCTGCTTTTAGCGGCTTTCAATTTCTGAGTATGGGGAAATATTAGTGGCATCGGGCTGCAGCGTTACACAATAAAGAAAAGGGAAGGCGGCGTAAAGGTCACAAACACTGCAGCAACAACACGCATGCAAAACAGACAGTTGTGACACCAGACCCATGCCGACACGACAACAATTATAGCGGCAGCGAGGAAGGATAGGTTGGTGATGGACAACAAATCACAACAGAGTGCAGGAGATTAGCAAATACAGAAGCGATATTCGTGCGTTCGCTCATTCCTGTGGGGAGATTAGTTGACTCACGCACTGCATTCTGGGGCAGTGCTGCAGGAAAACGGCAAGATGGAAAGACAACGCAGCACCAAGACCAAAAGTCAGCCTCGCCTGAAGACCACAGCAACCTAGATTTTTAATCAGGATCTTTTTGATGGCTGGCGAGGAAAATGATGTGTCAAAACATCGGCTTACTGTAAAGGCAAAGATCATACGTATAATGATAAACCCAATTGAATGAACCTCCTTGTTTCACTTATGGCTAATATTTAGGATTAATGATGTTCTCTTTGGGATACTGGAGATCACAGATTAACTGCATTGTGGGTAAAATGGGACTGTTAGGACTTGTCATTATGCAATTTCCATCAAATCTTACCTGTAGAAAGAAGAAAAACCAAAACAATGGCCCTAAAGAGGCTCCATTCTGACATAACAAACCACCAAGCAAATGGTGAAAATAAAAAATATATTTCTTTTAGAGTAATAGAGACAACACTGAGACCCGAGCTGAGATATGTGAAGCTACAATGAAAGAAAGCAAACTAACATGAGCCGTATACATGAGGAGTATAGAAGTTGTTGTTTTTTCTCACATTTCGCTGTATTTTGCACCAGAAGGTTTCAATAAAATAACCTTCATGTTGTTTGGTTTTGCGCCATTTTTCATCACATACATGCCACGCCGCAACAAAGACAAACTTTAAAGTTTAAATTTAAAGGTTCTTATGGAACTATTTTACAGGTCCGACTCACTCTAGATGAAACTGTGCTGTCTGTGGTCCCTGACCTGTGATGTGTTTGACCCTCCTGCACCCATACGCTCCAACACTGTCCTGCGCAGTGACCGTCTATATACATGAATCATATCTATGAACTGCTGATCTTTTAACCCCCCCAGTGGTGAAATGCTCTGGTAACTCTGCTCTGTAAATCTATGAGAGGTCATGAGACCACCATGCGAAGGCCTGCAGGGTTGAACATTATCAACAAAAAAGAAGTGAGATAATGTAATTTTATATTAGAATGTAAGGTAATGAAACAATTCAACCGTACCAGCTTTATATCGGCTTCTGTGGCTCATTCACGAGAATCAGCAGGGGTGGGGTCATGGCATCGATAACCTTCCACAGTAAATATAATCAAGTTTTCTTCTCCTCTGAGCACCTCGGTGAGACAGGAAGCTGGAGTTAGTCTTATAATTTCAGCAGAGGGCAGCAAATTCCAAACTACTGTTTCTGTAGGCGCCGCAGGTGAAAGGACCACATTGTATTGATGTGTACTACGACTCCCCTGCATGATATCACGAGTGGGCGTGTGAGCACGTGTGTGCTGCCTGATCCAATCCGTGCGTGTGGCGTTCAGGCAGCACGTGTGTGTGTCCGTGTCATCGTGCCTACACTAACGGTTTCCTCACTCGCGGAGCCTTGCACGGCATCATGTGATATCAGGTATATTTCAGTCCGGTACACGCTTGACGCTGACGGACGTCGCTTCTTTGGAAGAAGCAGTTTACGTCCAGTCGAGGTCCTTGCCTGCATGCATCTCCTCCATATAGAGACACAATCCTGTCATAGCAGAGTGAGACATTGGCTGGATGGGAAGTGGATGACCAACAGTGGGAAATAGAATAGACGTGGGGGGGGAGGGGGAGACCAAGGAGGGAGACGGATGGGGGAGAGGAAATGGAGAAGGGAGGGGTGTGAGTCAGAGTAATCTGGTGTGTAATGAAAAGAGGCAACACTGGGAAAATGGTTCCTCTACCTGGTGAGAGCTGAGTGAACGTCGGCCGGACAGGAAACTGAGGTCAGGAAGGGTAACGACGTCCAATGTCCTCTGTATGGGGGAGACGCACGGCTCCAGGTATCAGCCTGGAACCATTTCTGCTTTTCACTGATGCAGTTTTCACCCGAGAATGTATATTTTGAAAGAAATAAGAAGAAACTTCAAGTGTGTTTTTTTTTTTAAGTGACACATATTGATTATTTTCAGTCTTGACAGATGTACATGAGAGATTACAGGATGACATATGCAAAGTGTTTTGATTAATTATATATAGCAAATCATGTCAAAGCATACATCTAATGTCGTTTGGTCTCTGTAGTGAAATCAAACCTCACTGATGTGTCATGTAAATTTCCAAAGATAGCAAATGGGGATAAAACATAAGCCTCTTTTATACCAACTCTTACTTTGGAATCAAATATTTCATATATAAATTGATGTCACACTTCTGCGTGGGTTTGCAATTGTCAAATGTTACCATTTAGTAAAAAATAAATACATATATATATATACAGTATTTCATTATGTTTTACTTGAACCTAACAATACTCAATTTAAAGAGATGTGAAAATTACAGCATATGGTCACTTACCCAATGAACAATGAAGGGTTAATGTAATAGCGCTGCACTGTGTTTGTGGTCAGAGGAGGATGTAATTTAATCAGTGATTCCACACTGAGAAAATCAAACACACACACTGAGGAGCCACAAGCAGGCGCGGAAACGATTAAAATACTCTCACGTGGAAATGTTCGTTAATGAATACGTCCATTCTTGTGACGCCTGTGTTTCTTCCATAAATGAGACATTCCTTTATGAAGACTTCAGAAACAGTCCATCCAGAGCTTTTTCACTGCAGCGTGCACTATGACCTGCATGTCAAGGTTTCCTCTGTGTAATGAGGGCACAGCAGAGTAGAATTACTGTCAACGAGAGAGAGAGAGAGAGAGAGAGAGAGAGAGAGAGAGAGAGAGAGAGAGAGAGAGAGAGAGAGAGAGAGAGAGAGGGTTTTTGACAGTGAAGGAGGGATATTAAGAGAGACTGAATTACACGGGTACAGATGTCAAATGGGATCCGCCCCGGCACCTTCTTTGAGTTCTGGGTTCGCGGGTCAAAAGAGATGACGCCTGAAGAGCTCGCTCTCTCGCTCTCTCTCTCTCTCTCTCTCTCTCTCTCTCTCCTCTTCATTGGGCAGCAAACGAAGTGTGGCCCCCGAAATGCTCAGCATCGCCACCATCCATTAACATAATTGCCACTGCCTCCTGCATAATAAGTGTTCATTAATTAACCAACCAGGTGAGCCCGTGAAAGGTTCTGGCTCTGCCTCTATTTGTGCTTCTGATGACAGATTACAATACATCCCCACCTCTTCCACACCCCTGTCGGCTACTCTGCCATTGCCCTCGTGAATTTCACAGCTTTATTTGAATCTCTGTCACAAAAGCAGGGTGGCACATTTGTTACCTGCGTCGCGGTCGGCATGGATGAACGGCCGTGAAATGGCCGAGTGACTGCTGCGAAAGGTCAAACCGAGCCGGGTGTGAATACGGCGGCGAGGGAGTCGGAGCAGGTCCGTGTGAGCGCGGCGGCGAGGAGGAGGAGGAGGAGGGAGTTTTGCTTCGTCACACCTGGTTTCACACCAGCTTACAGTTAATTTCTAAATTATTTTCCCTTTTTTTTTGTTGTTGTGGTTGTTGCGCATTTGTCTTGCTTGATTCTTGAGACGCTGTGACCTGCGAGGAGAATCTCGCTTTCTTTTCCATTTCAGATTTTTGTATTGAATTACACAGATGAGTAAAAGCAGCATCAAACAATGGCAATAACAAAATAAATACTATGTGGCATGAGTGCATGATTAGAATTTGCTGGCTCCATTCTTCTTTGTGTCCATTGCCTTGTGCCACTTTACAGAAAGTACACACACAAACACACACGCACACACACACACACACATACACAATTCATGTGTTATTTGCTCAGTAGACTCAATGAGTGGTCTATGCCCATTGGGTAGCCCCTGTGTTACGCTGTTCTGCAGTAATAGGTTTTGGCAGCTGTGTAATTTCTGTTGATTTATCTCTGACCTTGGAAAACTCGTCATCTGCAATGCAGGTGTCATTTGTATTGAATACACACATGCATGTACACACACACACACACACACACACACACACACACACACACACACACACACACACACGCACACACACACACACACACACACACACACACACACACACACACACACACACACACACACACACACGCCCAATCGCAAGTTCATACACATACAGGCACAAAAAAAATAAAATAAAAAAATTCAAATTCAAATTTAAATGGAATCTGTGTGTACAGAGCTTCACACACACACACACACACACACACACACACACACACACACACACACACACACACACACACACACACACACACACACACACACACACACACACACACACACACACACACACACACACACACACACACACACATACAAGTATGTATCTATCTATCCATCTCTTCACAAATTCATTACCATCACCCTCCACACACACACACACACACACACACACACACACACACACACACACACACACACACACACACACACACACACACTTGACGTTAGTAGGTCAAGTCACCATCAAGCGAACGTCCAATGACTGTGTTTCCAATTTTGCGTCACGTGATGTGGTTGAATGGGTGAGTGGTTAGGTGGGACACCAGCTTTGCAGTATTTTACCAAAGGCTTATCTGTCCTGTTGGATTGCTTTTTAAGTAAATACACACAACATGGAGTTTAAATTCATCATTTAATTTGGACACCAGCTCATTTCCTTTGTGATTCCCTGGATAACTACACAAAAGAGGTCAAAACAAATACAGGTATATAAGAGGAAATTAACTTGCATGGAAATAGTTTGTTTGCTGCTTCTTATCTTCCCAACAAGTCCTGTCCACCATTTAAGATCAGTGAGATGGAAGAACTGGAAAGGAGAATCCAGCTCAGCACAAATGTCATCCTGTTTTGAAGCTGAAGACACTTACAGTAGCGACATATTAATCCATATCTGTTCATCAATTAATCCCTCTATCCACCCATCCATCCCTCTTCGATGTCTGGATTTATCTAAATCCACGTTAGAAGCGGAAGAACATCCCAACTGACATTAAACGTTACCCCCTGGACACACACACACACACACACACACACAGCAACACACGCTTGTGAACAATTAACCTTAACAGGAATGTCTTTGAATTGTAGCAGGAAGCCGGAGGAATCTGCTGATTCTCTTTCACTGCAAACACAACACATTTGTTTACGTCTTCAATTAAAATCCGGAATCACCATTTTCTTAAAACAAATGAAAGAAATGCAGTGTAGCATGTTTTGATAACAATCCTGTTGTGAATTTTGGTTTTAGGAATACATGTTGAGAAAATGAGGACATTCCTAGCTATGAATGCAAAAATGTTTACAAAAAAATAAATAAAAACGCCAAAGAAATCTGAAGCACGTGGAGACATAACATGTGGCTTAGTCTTTTTTTAGTAGCAGGCTGATTAAACATCAACATTTGCATCCATGTTGAACTAAAAAAACAATATTCTCCTCACATGACCATAAATGAATTCTCCCTTAGAGGAAACGACATTCAAAATATTGAAAAAAAAGTATTGTATTCCAAATAATACTGAAGGGCTTTGTGTAATATTCAGATACAATAACCAAAAGATCCAACTGTGCATCAAAAAAACAGCTGCAGCCAAATAACACAAGAAAAGTGTCCTTAAAGAACATGTGATGCAAGTTTACTGAACAGTTTTTACACCTCGAGCAATGACGCATACGTACATGCATGTGATAAATTCCCATCTCTCTGCACTGCTGTGATGCTCTTTGTTTTATGACACTGTCCATGTTCCACCATTCAAACACCCACAGGAGCATCAAGAAGCTTTTACATTGAGACTTCAGCCTGAAGTGCGAATGATCTTTTCCACTAACGCTGCTTTTATGTCATCCTCCTACAACTATAACCTCCATTCAGCTCAATTTTTATCCTCCCTGGCTACACCAGCATTGGATTTTTATGTTTGTACTCCAATACCTGCAGCACCTTTATCAACAAAGTCCTGTTTTGAGATTTAACCCTTTCAATGTGTTTCTGTTTTATCCCTCTTCTCTGCTTTGTTAGTGTACGGTATGGACTGAAATGGTGGCAGGTGTCAAGTGATGATGAGGATGATCACAGTAGGTGGAGTGTGTGTGACATTCTAATGGTCATGTCGTCTCACGGTGGCATGACAAACTGCATCCTTAATGTCATCTCTCAATGAGCAGCTTCAAAAACGGTTCTGGATAACGCCAATACTTCATTGGTCCATCCTGTGCTACAGTAATGTGGCTACTCAGGATCATATGGGCAAGGGCAGAGAGAGAGAGAGAGAGAGAAAATCCATCCGAAAACACCTCTGGCTACTCTCAAATAAAACTCCTCATCATTGTTTTGACCTCCGACCTCGGTTGTAAAGCAAAGAGTAATTGAGGTTAACAGTATAATTTGACCTTTGAAAGCATTGCGTGGCTTCTCTCGGAACATTTTCTGCTAAACTGTGAAAATACAACACTGTCACCTCGTCGTTATCCTTATCTGCGGCTCCAGATACATGGCAAAGTGGAGAGAGAGCATTTTAATCCACACCACACATTGAACATCACACAGGAGGAAGACAAAAAGCCACGGGGAAAAAAAAAAAATCAACCGAAAGTTATTAACTGAAAGCGTTACGATTGTGCCCTCTCCTATGCCCTCACATGAAACCATTTAAATTAGGATTTCTGAGTGAATATCCATACAATCCAATGTGCACCTTTGTTCTTTTCTTTCCTCCTCCTCAAGAGAACAAAGTAAAAGCCCCCTCAGAAGACAACAGGAGCCCGGAGCACAATGAAGCCAACATCACATCTGGCGGAACACCAGTCACGGACACAGGAGGACTGTTCACACCCAAAGGGAGAATTTTTTTTTTTTTTTTTTTTTTTAAAGGGACCGTTAAAAGCACACAAACACCTCAAGATGATTGTGTCACACCAAGTCCGCACACGCGCTCTGACACAACCATGCAGCCACCTCTCTCCCGAGTCCGGGGACTTGAGAACATGCATGTCGATGAGTTTGGCTGCCGGCAGAGACGCCTCCCTGGGAGCCGCTTCTCCTGCCGCTCAATCCCAGCGCTCCACACCTTCCATTTAGAAAGGTCACGGCGTGAAGGGACTAGCGGGAAATAAAGAGAAGTCGTTCCTCGAGGTGACGTCTGTCTTGAGGTCAGAAGGGACGCGTGTTGGGAATTAGGTGTGTGTATGTGTGTGTGTGTGTGTGTCTTTTTTAATAAGAATATGTCAAATGCATTAACAATTCCATCTTCTATGAGAAACCTTGTGTCCGTCTTTTGGGGTCTTGAAAATTAAAGACAATGTGGGCAGTTTAAGACAAAAGACGGATGGTGTGCAGGGATTTAAAATGGACAGAAACCTATCATGTAAAAGAAAAACGACGGCATGATGATGTGAGTCTGTTTGCACGAGTGAGAAAGAGATTAAACTGATAGCCTGAAGATGGAGTGGGAGGCACTCCATCTTCAGCAGCTGTGACACTGTAGTGCAACTACATTTAAAGCGTCATCGAATTCAGAAAAAAAAAAACATAAAGATAACGCACACGGTGATTCACACTTTAGACTGGTGGGAGATTAGTTTTTCTCAGAAAATTGTGAGAAACAATTCTGATTTTGTACTTACAACCTAAACAAACGACCACAGAACAGAGGGTGTGAGTAAACACACACTTGAAAAGCTAATTTTGGTGACTGGCATCTTAAAAAAGAAGCAATCCGTGTCATAAAAAGATGAGAATCATTTAAAACTATCACACTTCCCCTGTCAAGAAGCAATAGCACTTTACCAGAGTCGAACTGTAAGTCAGGTTTCGACTGCACCTTCTCGAAAATCAGTTTAGGTTCAGTTACGCAATTGGAAAAGAGGTGGACCGAAGACGCCCCCGGTGTCTCTGCTGAGAATCGAAGTGTGTCGGGAAACGTCTGTCTGCCAGGTCAGAGGAAGCAGACCGAGCTTCAAAGCGACGTCTCTTCCTCCGGACCTCCAGAGGTTCATTTAATGCTTAATCTGCTTCCCTTTATGTCACTGCCTCTCACCACATGGTCTTTCCTGCTCTCAGTCCAATGGTTTCTTTCTTTCCTCCTTTCTTTCCCTTTCACCGTTGTTGGATTGGGAATCACATGGTGTGGTTGAGCTCCAGTCATATCAGCACTCACCTACCATCACCAAATCAGAATAATGAAGGTTATTAGTCAATCTAAAAATGCCTCCTGAACATATTTTCATTAAAAAAAAAAACAAACAAAAAAAAACATGGCATGTAAACCTCAGTCCTTGTTTTTCTCACCGAGTTTCATGCAAATCCCCTGAGATGGGAAAGAGGTCTATGAATCTACAAACAGTGGTATAGCACATTACCCAAATTCCCTATGCCTAATGGTGTGTCAACATAGATAGGCTATTAACATATAATGATGTTCTTTGCGATAACGAGTGGATTATTTGGTTTACTATGCCATGAGTGGCTGCACGGAAATAACATAGGGGGAGTGGAGAGGAGGATAATTTAGTCCTAATTCGATGCCCAAGGCGATCTTATCCGTTTTGTCCTTGTGTGTACGAAGTGCCTCTTGTCTTCTCTTCTCTTCCCGACTCTTCTGTGAGCGCAATATAGTGAAAAGCTATTTTAGACGCCGTGGATGCAGCGTGAGCGTCACATCTTTCCACAATTTCAGCCAGGGGTAAGGATATTCTCTCCGTTTAATTTCACTGCGCACTATCAGAAAATTACTTTTCCCTTTCCTTTGTGTTGTTTTGTGGCTGCTCTTTGTTGTGGACTTATTTATTCCTCGTTAGATTCCACATTAAAAACTGCAAATGGTAAATTGGACTTCACTTTGATGGCACATTTCATTTTCTCTGCTTTAGCAGTCTCAAAGTGGTTGACAGTGTGACAAGTTTTTTTGTTTGTTTTTTTAAACTCATTCACAAACACGCACTGTTAAAAATGGCGATGGAGCCAAAGTGTACGCTGCTCACCCTCTGCCAAACCCCAGGACATCTCGGCACAGGACTAGGGGAGGAAGGATCTGAGCCAACGTTGTGATGTCAGGACCAAGAGGCTCGACCGGCTCAGCTGCAGCAACACTAAAACCATTTACTTTGTTTTAGGAAATCGGGACTATAGTGCACACGCATGCATCGAGATAAAAAAAACCCACACACAATCAAAATCTAGAGACCTTATTTGGCCAGACACTGCTAAATATAATAGATTAAGATTCCAATACTTGTCATGTGGCATCAAAATGTTAAATCCATACATGTATTTTCCTACATGCTTATTTCACATGAAACCGTGAGCAAGAAAAGTGTAATTTGCAACGTCTTCCCACTCTTCTGAGGATCCCAATCTGCCTCGACACCAAGTGGAAGACATCTTTTCACCGGGTCGTGGGCCAACGCTGGGGCCTCATCGTCATTGCTTGGTGCACCTCTGAGAGGAATCCTGATCAGATGCCCTGACCGAGAAGCAGCAGGTCTAATTGAGTCTTTCTTTACTCTGTCATGAAGATCTAATCCGTTCTGTCACTTCCCACTCTTCACGTTCACTGGTTGGAGTGAGGACGTAGATCTTCCAGTAAACTGAGATATTTGCTTTGGAGCTCAGAACATCTTTTCACCACAACAGCTCAGTACAGCAATAGGGTTGCCAAGGGGTGTAAACATCTCAAGATTTTCAAAGTAAACTTCCATGGGAAGTTAAACTGGGGAGTTTTGTTAGATGTTTGTTATAAGTTAAGTTTGGTCGCTGCATCAATGCAGAACTGTCCTCTGTCTTCATTGCGATGCGTCGCAGAAACGATTAAACTCAACACCCTTTTAAATGTGACATCTGTAAGTTAAACATTAGTCATACATCAAATTTGTTAAATATATTACCAGATAACATCATCAAAAGGTACTCCACTTGGTGTCGTAAGCTGGGTGCATGTGTTTGAAGAATGGCATAGATATTTAACTGTACCTGGATGAAATCTGGTTGTTTTAGTCAGGATATTATGCTAATATATACAGTATTTTCCCTGGTTCATTCCTAGTTTTTCCTATAAATTTCCATTTTATTCCTTTAGAAAATTCCCGGAATTTTTGCAAACCTGTACAGGGACCACATCTGTCTAAATTCACGGCCGATCTCACGTTTCCTCCTCATGCGATTCGTCAATAAGACCCAGATATTCTTGAATTTCTCCACCTGAGGTAGTTTTGTCCTCCAATGTGAAACCATTATTTAGTTTTTTTTATCATCCTGACTTAAAAGTAGTTTTTCTCATCCTAAACACTTCACACTCAGGAAAACTGTTCCAGTACATGTTGGATGATCTGATGCGGCCAAAAAGACAATGTCACCTGCAAAGACCTGTGATGGGACTTTATATTATTGGTTTAAATTGGCTGTGACGTTTTGCTTTGTTGAATCTTCTCATTATAAATATTTTGTTTTTGGGAGACTATTTGTATTGTATTGTGTTTCTGCATTTGTCTTCTTTCATTTCTCAAGTGTGATAATGACTATTAGTAGTCATGTAACCATTGATTACTGCACCTTGTCCTTCAGTTTTTCTGTGAAATTGTCATTGTCGGAGCAAGAAAACACAAGTACAATCAGGTAATTCGATGTTAAAATCCCAGCTGTGGAAAATATGGCAGGATTAGACTTTGACGAGGTCGTACTTGTATAGATGCACTACTATGATTTTACACACTGCATCAGCGTTTGAGGCAACCATTGTGGTAATCACCCTCCTTCAGGCCATTTCCTGTTTGTTGTAACTGCACAGATGCAACGGTGCACGAGGAGGAAGCGATATTAACGCTGTTGACCATAACAGTCTCTTACTGTATGTTCAGTTCGCTTGAAATCGTCTGCCTGGACACATGGGCACTCCGGGGTACGAGGTTGTGCTCATGGGAAGGCTTACCCTTTGAATAAAACTGAGGCGAGACCACGTAACAAGGTCGTGTTGTCTTCCTGCAGCGTGGCGATCTGAACACACAAGAGTTCAATGTAGCATCTACTTTTTCACTCTGCAGGAGCATTATTGGATTGTTGTTATTTTATGTCCTATTTCTGCACTGTCCTACCTCAAATTATGATACATCGGTACATCTTAACGCTGGTCATTTCTGACTTTACATAACTTGTGCATGGCATGATTATTTAAGTCTCACATATTTGATAGTAGAAAGAACAATTGAAAGGTTATATTTTTTATTTAATAGGGAAAAATGATCCTGTTGTTGTTTAGGGCTCACGATGCCAGACAACATGGTTTCATTATATTGAGGCATGAAAAAACAAAAATCGAGAAATCCTGGCGATCACAGGAGAGTAGAGATTGCAGAAACGACCACCGGGACACTGTAAAGCAACCAAAACAGAACGCAGATGAACCAACAACCAGAATGCACTCAGTATATACCACAGTCACCAGGTGACGACAATCACACGAGGAGGGGAAGTCAAGGAGCGCGACCTTCCAGGGGGTTTCTATTAAGATCAAAGGTTTTGCAATGATTAGCACTGTCAGTTCCCAGCAGACAATGTTCTGGTTTCAATCCACAGGCCCTTTGGACTTTTCTATGTTCAGTTTGCATGTATTGTTTTTACACTGGGTTGCACTGGATTTCTCATACAATCCCCATATTTCCAGGTAAGGACTTTTATTAAATTGTGGTTGTGAGAGCTCTACAATAAACTGATGACAAGTCCAAGCTGACTATTATCCAGGCCCCATCATTGGATTGATGCATAGAAATCTGTTCTTAGAAATAACAAAAACACCAATAAACTGATGGTCTACATTTATATCTGCAACATTCTTCAATACTGAAAAATTGCGCCACTTTCTCAATAATAATTTTCACCCGCAGTTCACCAGCTGACGTACCGAAGCGTGAACATTGATTTCTTATTTTCCCTACTGTAATTAGCTTGAAATGTATTCACAATGAAGGGGAGAAGAAACGATACCCGATCGTGAGTTCCATCAGCAGAAATTCCCTGTCAATCAAGCGAAATAAGCAGTGAGAAATCGACCCACTGTGAAACTGGAGCAGATATGAATTGATTTTGGCCTTTCCTACCATTATATATGGTGCACTAAAGGCTATGAGCCAACAAATGAGAATGAATGACATGGCACTGTGGCTCCAAGCAGATTGATGGTGCCCTGGCTTCACTTAGCAGCTTAATGATTGAAAGAGGAAACAGTAAATTGTCCTCTTGAATACATCATTTTTAAAACTGTCACTCAGTTTCAGTGTTATGAATTTATTAAGTCGAGGAAATTTCAATTATCTAAACCAAAGAATTTTTTATTTTTTTTGTAATTATAGGATGAATTTTTAAAAACGGCTTGACGGGCATGACCACATATCTTGAACCTGATAGTGTTATTTATTCACATTTACCACCATTTTGAAAAAAAAAACCATTCAACATTAATATAATTTTAAAATATTTACCTTCATTGTGTTATGGTGTGCTTTACTTTCTAGTCCTCGTTTCAATTTGTGTTTCCGTGTGATTGTAAAATTAAGGACATTCCTGTTTTAATGAAACTCATTAGAGTCATGAATTAGTCTTGAACACATGCTTTTGGGTTATGGAACAAAACCAGAGTTCCAATCAAAACACAAAAACAAACTCCTGCACAGAGAACATTATCTCCCTTTGTGTGTGTGCATCGCAGCAAAATGGGGATCTACTTTTCTTTCTTTATTATTTTTTTTAAAGGTAGACAACTGATAGCCATGACCTTTTATCAAAAGTTTTAAACTTTTATAAACGTTCCCGTCAGCGTCATCATTCATTCCAGTGGATGCTTGGACATGTGTGTGAATGTTTTTCACACAGGACGCCAATATCAACCAGATAGTGACTATTAAAAATCTCTATTAATATTATTAATAATTATTGCACTTTATCCATTTTACTTAATATGAATTTTATCTTAAATATGTCCATAGTAATCTGCATTTTGACATTTTACCTGTTGTGGGTTTAAATCTGATGATGTGGCGTGTGATGTGGTCCTCTTGGTCCGGTCACCTTTGTTAAAGAGATTTTTTTCCCCCCCCCTGGTTAAATAAAGGTGAAATGAAATACGGCCCAGAGAGTCTAATCTGGCCTGTGAAATTAAATTTGCCAACCGTGAGAAATTGTTACATTAATTGCAATATATGTTGACCACCAACGGGTTTGTATTTGTATTTATTGTGTGTAGTATTTAAGAAAAAAGCCAGAAGGAGTCCAACTCCTTGTGTACGTAAACTAAACTCTGTCCTCCTCTCACCCTTGCTTAATGACACTGCGATGAAATCCGTCACTCCGGGACTAATGATTCAGCATCGCGCAATCACTGATGTTCATTTAAGGTTACTTCCCCTTCACTTCCTGACTTTATCGGCTTCATCCTTGCCTCGACCCTCTTTTCTATCGAGCCACCTTCATCGTTCCACGTCCACGCTTGTGCTTTGTGTCCACCACTCGCCTCCTTCATCTGTTCTGCCTATTTTTCCACAGACGTTTCTCTTTATTTCCTCTCCGTCTGCCGTCCTTCTCAACGCGCTGTGAGTAAAGCATGCCACTCGGAGCCTAGTAGGCATGACTGTCAGTACGGTTCACGGTAACCTTTCAGTGATGTAGACATGCAATAGTTGAGCCAGCAGCAGCGCCTAGATGTTGATAATATTCATCTGGCTGTTCTGTTCACCCTCCATCCCTTCGTCCGGTTTCCTTACATTTGTTGTTTTTTCCCATATCGCCTCATATGATTTTTTTTTTTTGACTGATTTTGCCCATTTCTGTAAAATAAAATGTAAAAAAAAAATCATTTTTCCTTTTAATCAACCTTCAATTTACCTTTTTCCGTGGTTTTCATTGTCGTGGTTGAAATTCAACTTGAGATCCATTGTTTATATAGCACATTGTTCTCTGCATGCATGTGTGTGTGGTTTCATTACGACGATAAATAACGCTGCCCACTTGTTTGCTTGACATGCTCACTGCACCATTTTCAGCCTTTTCAGCCGTTTCCGTGTAAACAAACATCGTTCTCAAAATGTTGCCGTGTGAACACGAAACCTTTCTGAACGATGCGTTTTCAATGGAAAAATGACCCCATTTCCACTGTAACAAATATTCTAATAAGCATTTCTTCTAACAAATTTCAAATGAGCCAACATTTTAAGTCGAATAGTCAAATCTCCCACTTTTGATATTTGTTGGGAAAACGTGTACAAACTTGTTGTGTTTGAGATTTGACGTCATTCCAATCTTTTTTAAAACTGGGATTGCCATTTCACTCGCTCACGAATTTAAGGTTTACAGTGGGGGTTTTTTCTTTCCGTTCGTCAGCTGCAGGTTCTTCAGGCAAGGTTAGCTCGGTGTCTCTTTGTCTTCTGCCTCAGCGAGCGGCTCAGCCACAAAGCACCCGCTGGAAACTTTTCACTTGTCATTGTCAGTTTCCGTCACAAGTTAGCCAAACAGACAGCAATCCTGAGAGCCATGTCACAACACATCTGCTCCTCATACTAAATGTCTATTTAGAAGCTTCAAAAAAAAAAAAAAAAAGCCTGTCTTTTCTTTGGGACAGCCAGGAGACAAAGCTGGCAATAGATGAGGGAATCAGAGTTCACCGGCATTGACATGCGATTGTCTTTTGAAACTGGCAGTAAGAAAGTTGCATAGTACGACGTGTTTTTGCCAAAGGACAAAGAGCCCTTGTGAAAATGTATATCTTTCAGGAATCAACGTAGTTCCTTCAGTTCAAGTTGACAATCTGAAGATAATTTCTGATCTTATTAGAGACGTCTTCACATCAAGAAATGACGCTTAAGTCAAAGGTGTAGGGTTGTTTTTAAAGCAGGACAAGACTCAGCCGGCCTTATTTACTCACATCCTGTATAAAATGTGTTAATTACATTACATTAATGCCATTCTTACATTACATTCACTCAACTTCAGTTTGCTTGCATATTGTGGGCGATCAACTCAGGCTCATAGTAAACAGTTCTCCTGCGTATGCTAATACTCTCAGTTCATATTCTCCTATGACTTTATACAGCACATACAAAAATTAGACAGCAGCACCTACTAGTGGACGTACATGAGAACTACAATGTTTTCAGTGTTTCTGCCATTTCCATGTAAACAGACATCGCTTTCAAATCCTGGCCGTGTAAATGTGAAGCTTTTCTGAATCAGAAACGCAAAAACTATGCGTTTTCACTTGAAATGGTGTGTCAACAAGGTCTAGGAATAATACCCTGAATGATAATGGAAAGAAAAAATTAGTATTTAAAAAGAGGCAACGGTCCTGTGTACAACACAATCCGCTGGAAATTATATAATTCCAATGTTTATCTGCTTATGTGTTTGCCATGGAATGATGGGATGGAGCACCGAATCCCCTCAAGCATAAAATAAAATATGATGCCCCGATAATGGACGTGTTGGTAGAAGAAGTTAAAACATAAAGAGCATTACAGCAAACCAATCTGAAATTGTGTAAAAAAAAGAAAAAAGAAAAGAAAAGCGAGCTTGTTCCTGTTGAAGCAAACCTTCAGTAGATCAGAGCCGGTGTGCTATACCATCGACGTGCACTCATCCTGATCTAAAATCATTCAGTTCGGGAGGAAAATGTCTGCGACTGGCTCACACTCTGGAAGTATAAATGGATTTTTTTTAAATAGATCCGTATCCTAAAGACTAAATCCTAAAATAGGGCAGAAATATTAAGTTCAAAGAAGCACGTTTCACGCCAATTATCCTCTATCAGTGTAAAATCTCCCTTTGCCATCTATCATGTATAATAGCCATTAGGCATCAGTTGAATCATGATAAGATTAAAAAAAAAAAAAAAAAAAAACTCAATTCCAAGCACTAACCTCAATTTGTTTAATTTCTTTCAACAGCAGAACTGTGTTTTTTAATTCACTTTTTGTCTATGCAGCTGGATGAAGATAATATACCCCCCCCCCCCCCCTTAAACATTTGGCTGTCAAGTCGAAAAGAACTGTTTTCTGTACTAAAATCTGAAATATAATATATATGACATGATTCTATACATTTAGAAAGACTTATGTTTTATGATCTATTATTATAGATATTTGTCCTTTTGGATAAACTCAGAGTGCAATTTGTGATAAAATCAGAAGGGAGGCATGACTTTGACTGCAGATTAAAGGACAGCGCGTATAAATCAATAAATCAACTGTGAAAAATATATAATTTTTTTGACAAAAACAAATAGCGATATAGCTTCATGTTTCTGAAAAAAATTAAGTAATAAATGACATGGTGATAAAATATGCATCCTGGCCAATAAATCACAAGATTGACATACCTTTACACTCCTAACATGATGAGTTATCACCGTCACTATAGTGAACACAACATTACAGTTACGAAAGGTATTTAGACTTTTTTATTTCTAACATAATCACAGAAAACCCAGAGTCCATTGAAACGAAGCTATACATCCTTAAACGAGCAGTGCACAATTTGATATGTGTAAAAGAAAATATATTGTCTTTGCAATATAACAATTACTTTCACATTTCACAACAGTTTTAAGAAAATTTCAATTAGTTTTGGGGTTGTTTTAAGCTTTTGATAGTTCAATGTTGCAAATATAACTGCTATTATTCTGCTAACGTCCTCTTCTCTATCTGTAAATGTCACTTGCAGTGTTGAAAGGTTTTGTAAAATCTTAATTCTTTTTCTTTTTTTCTTGAGGTGAAACTGTTGTGTTGTGGTGACAGCCAATAGGTTTCTCCCGATCGGTCAAAGCAATACCTATAAGTCCTAACAGCCATTGACTTGTCCATCCATACACGTGCACTTTGGGCATCAGAAAGAATCGATGCAAAGGTTTGACACCCTCGTCTCTAATTGCCACGTTAAGTTTTATGAGCCCAGCCGCACCGCTTTAATGGCTTTGTGCATCGGCAAGAGTTTGCCACCTAACAGTGAAGGAATGGCGTTTTCTTTAACTTCTTACTTGTAGTTTCGTGTGGTTGAGTCCGTGGAGGAGATTGCATGTTCTGTCTGACTAGTGAAGGCTCACACAGTCATCAGTCATGCATCTGTTCAGGATCTGCACTTTAATTGTTGCATGTGTCGACACATCGAAGCCGTCAGGGTAAGGACAGTGATTTTCCCCTGCTATGCTCAGTAAAACCACTACAATTCCCTGCCCTAAAAATAAATGTGGCATCGCCAACACTATGTCATTAAGTACATATATCTGAAGCTAACGAGTGTCTCTTTAGTCAAAACATGTCCAGCCACTGAGATTTCAATTTGGCTAGAAAATGTGATCAAACATCAGTGTTCAGTCCTTTGTCGAGTGGCAATATGTTAAAAATCATCAGAAAGATACTGATAGATTTATCATAAGGCTATTTCTGGATATTTAATTTGATAGAAGACTACATCTGATTCCAATGGTTCAGATAAAAGATGATAATTGTGAATTCAGTGGAAGATTTTGAGTTTGTTTGTTTTGTTTGTCATATATAGGTGATATCATCAGGGTGTCATTTATGGCAAAAGCATGAGGGATGGGGTTTTTTTATGAGATGTAAAATATTACTGTAAATAGAATATAAAAATGATATAAGACCAAAAGTAACTCAAAGCCAAGATAAATACAGACAGACCAATTTAATGGACTGATTATGAATCCTAATTTTAAAACATCATTTTTCTTTCCTTGTTATCTGTTGCTCCATATGTGCTTTACTTTTTTGTACTCTTTAACAGTTTTAAAATCTAAATTGAGCACATTTTAATGCGATTCAGTATTTAATTTGCCTGTAACTTAATCTGTTTGACATTTTTACGTGCTTAAAATGTGTTCATTTCTAACTGTGTGTGTTTTCTTTTTTTTTAATTGCTGCTGTCTGTCTTAGACAAATTTTCATTGAAACAAGGTTCTTGCTAAACATCAATGAGACCTTAAATGAATGAAATGTCTCTGCACGTGTGGTGCAGAACAGAAGCATGGTTTGGTGTGTGTACCTCACGCCGGGATTGTATAATAAGAACTACCACGTAGCTCTCGCTGAGCTTTCTGTGCTGAAGACCGGTTACAAGGAAAAAGTTATCTTGCATACATTTCTGTATATAGCTTCATACCGAGGACTGAATTCGAAACATCGGTGAACAATGCACGACAGATCATGCCTTGTTTGAGTAGAAGACAATAGTATGCTATCAAATCAAATACGCGGGTAGTTCTTTGTAATTTAGGCAATGAGTGAATGTAAGTTTAGAGAAGTGGCGAGGACTGCAGACCAAGATGTTTTAAATCCCCCCCCCCCACCAAGTGATGTATTTGAATCATGCATGGCTTTGTTCCCTGTTAATTTGCTATTATTTTCCTGAGTGGGTGTCCATTATGAGGCCAATGACTGGCGGATTGGCACCAATCATCCATGTGGCAATCCTTTCATTGGTTACCATGGCGACGGCTCGGGTGAATAGGGGATAAGTGGGGGCGCATGAGAAGATTGCTGACACCTGCTCTCCTTCATTTTCTGCCATTGCACACACATATATATACTGTAAAACTCCTCGCTGATGTCTGTGTGTTATGTAACCACGCAGATCCCAAATTTCTTTCATATCTGTTACATTTACTGTTGAATGACTTCGAGCGTCATTCTTCTCATGCAATACATGTTTCTGTGCAAACATGTGCAGTAAACCACATGCATGTGTGGTCTGATTCACTACTGCGGAGTCAAGATTTCTTACAAACCTGGTGTTTAGTCTCAAATATGCGCACGGATATACATTTTCTTAAACTCCTCAAATTCATGCTTCTCTCTTTTTTGGGGGGGGTTTCTAGACAGTGAGAGGCTCAATGATGAGGTTTCCAACATTGAACCCCCAAAGAACAAGCTAAACGCATTTCTCCAGTACTGAATCTCTGTGTTACGAAAAGCTCATAAATCAGGTGGCCTCTGCGGATTATAAGACTGCTCTGGAGCAGGACGAGCCTCATAGAAGTGGAATCAGACGAAAAAGACACACTTGAGGACCAGGTGGATGAGAATGCTTTGTGATCCATACCCGATTGCATTCGGCAAGCCGCAGCATTTGCATAACGCATCACAGGGAGAAAAAAACAACAACACACATCTGAATTCAATGTGACCTTAACGTACATGTTACCTTTTAACGTGTTTAATGGACCGGTGGGAGCAGCAAGCGGAGTTGCGAGTTCTCCCCGGAGGAGCGAGTGGGGTGTAGAAGGTGTGTGATTGGATCATTACATAGCCAATTATGCTGAACTAACCCAAGAGCAGACATCTGAGGTAGCGGAGCCCCGCTGGTCGGCACAGGCTAACAAGGCAACAAAGAAAGCAGGTAAAGGGCCGTACGTACTTATTCTTGCACAAGAAATGATAAAGGGGAGCTCAGTTTTTCCACATAAAACACAAAGAAGGATTTAAACAAGAAGGCCGTTGCTCGGCTAATGCCCCGCCGGAGGGCTTCATATTTTCTCACAAAGCCAGCTCTAAGGCAGCACACTTGGTACACTAGAGGGTGTTCCATGGGTCCTAGTAGATCATTATGTAGAATCTGAAAGGTCTTCTTCATAAGCTATGTCAAAATACGTCTCCAGAGCCCAAAAGGTGTTTTTATGCACTTAGTGACCCTGTGACCTGATATGCAAATTAGGTCCTGGTCACCATGGTGCCCCTTCTCCCCAGGTGGAGTGTCCATGTGTGAAGTTTGGTGACTGTGGGCCCAGGAACTGCTGAGAAATGAGGAGAAATGTTTATATGAAAATACATGCATTTTGCAACCATGACGAGCAAACTTCAGACCCTACCAATCTTCAAGGTCAAGGTCAGGTCACTTGGTGTACTGGAGGTTATCCCTGGAGTGTGTATCATGTGTGTATAAAATTTCAGAGCCCTAGCTCAAAAACCTAGGCCTCCAGAGCCCAAAATGTGTTTTGAAGCACTTCGTGACCCTGTGACCTACTTAATATGCAAATTAGGTCAAGGTCACCATAGTATCCCTTCCCCCTCTGAGATGTATCCACATGTGAAGTTTGGTCACTGTGGGCCCAGGGGTTGCCGAGATATAGGTAGAAACGTTCGAACGGACGGACGTACGGAGACTGTTTCAAGATCCCCTTTCGGGGCCTATCAGCCACGGCAGGGGATTAAAAAAAATGTTGAACAAGATAAAGTGTGGCACAATATCTGTTGACACGTTCACATGTAAAAGGTTCTGTACCACCGTAATGTAAACGTGACTGTTATTGTTATTCAGTTAAATGTTTTACAATGTGTGGAAGCCAATAATAGGACCTAAAATACCAATAAGCACTGCTGCGTGCACTACAGTTGTATATATGATATCTTCTACACCGCTTCATCTGACCGTGGGTCATTGGAGCCGATGACCACATTAAACTCGGGACGGGTCGTCAGACCACCACAGGGCAAATGCAGACTTCCAGTCAGTCGCTCACGTCAGATATGTGAGGACCGTGTGAGGAAACCACCCACAGAGACGACGTGCATGCACAGGGAAAACATGCAAACGCAGCACAGAATGGTCCTCGGTCCTGGTGTTAATGCTCATCACGACCCCCCTGGTGTTAATGCTCATCACGACCCCACTGTGCAGTCCAAAACATATCAACGCATGTCAACTCGCAATCTGAGGTTTGCATGTAAATCGACTTTTTTTTTATCATATTTGGCATTAGTCCTTTTTGCAGTGATCATAAGCAAGATCATGGGACACTTTATTAACATTAAGTCAGCCAAGATGAATTAGTATTAGTATTTTTAAGGATTCTTTAAAAGTGTGTTTGTTGTTAAAAATGTAGGAAAATTACAGGTGTCACCAATATTGCCCTTTAATAATTCATATAGGTATGAACACTACTGACTTTACTATAAACAGTTCAAAGACTGGGGGCTTGATTCTTACAACAATAGACTTTATGTTTGAAGATCTTGTTGATACTCAATCTGGGTTAATAAAATAAAACATATAAAAAACATACATGTGATTGAAAAACATCTTTTCTCAAACATAAGTTGACACCGATACTTTTCGCTTCCTTTTAATTATTTCAATCAGTTGCATTAATTAAACTGCCCAGCAGAGTTTTTGTTTGAAACTGCCCCGTTTCAGGTTTTTACATATTTCACTTCATTTTAGATGTGAAAAATGTTGGACGAAGTGATTGAAAAAGGGATTATTTGAGGTATTATGCAGTGAAGTACTGTAAAACAAACTAATGTTTTATGTTGGTTTTTAAATAAATGTATATTAATGACTAAAATGATATAATTTCCAAAACAAAAATGAAATAAATACACGTAAAATATACCCATCTGTCCTTCTCTGAATGTTGAACTGCATCTCATGATGGGAGTTTTAGCGGCCATAAAACCAGAAAAGTTGACGGGCCTTAAACGGCAAAAACAACATCAAACATTCGATGGAGCAAATCGCATTTGAATTAACCTCTTGGAACTCTGTCTGAAGACCCATAATAAGAATTATATTAAACTTAATGATGCTGCTGTTGGAGCTGGAGAGGGAGAGAGAGGGAGAGAGAGGGAGGGAGAGAGAGGGAGACTTCCCGCCCAGCCTCTGCTCCTCTGTGTCAAGCCTTCATGTCTGCTGCACACTGTTCGGCCCCACGACTCCGACTCCAAGCATCACTTTTTATCTGCTTTCCACTTTCTAAAAGCCAGTTTGCTTTTCTCTGTCCGTCCTTGACGTCAGTACGGCTGCTCCAGTCAGACCTCCTCGAAAAAACAGTTTTTATTGTCCTCTCCGTCTTCCGATTATCGCCGAAACCAACAATGCAACTCGCCTGAGTGTACTTTTTCCTTTTGTAATCCACAGGAAATGATAGTTAGTGATGAATGCATTAGTCTCTTAATTGAACTTCAGAGTTTCATTCCCTGCTTGCATCTTACGCGACCCTCTCATAAGATCCTTGCCCTCAAAACGGTCCAGACGGATGTGACCAATCAAGCAAACAGCCCACCGCTCTGTTGCCTAGCAACACATCAGCACATATTTCATTTGCATTTTAACTGTAATATGAATCGAGCTGATTTGGCCCCAGACCCACAGAACGTTTTTTGATTGTGCACGCTGAAGCTTTTACAAAATCCGACCCGATTCAAAGTGAATTCCTCCGACGGAGATTAGAAATTACAGTAAAAGTTAGGGTTTTTTTTTTTTCCCCCCCTCCAAACTGCACAGGAAGGAAAATGACAAAAGGTGGTGGCGGGATACTGGCACCCACATTCATTCCCTCTCTCCGCACACTGCATTCCTCCGTGGTTTCAATGGGAGCAACGCCGAGGATGGAGGGAGCAGGTGGCGGCGGATGCAGATTTTCTGAAATCTATTAAGGCTAAATATGAGTCCTGACTCCTGTATCACAGTCTGCCTGCCTCAATTACTTTGACTACAGCCAGCATCCCATGAAATCCGCTGGGAACACAGTTTTAGAAGACACAGAAGAGGCACTCCTTTCCACCACGTGATCAAAAACGACGTCGGCTATCGACCAGCAGTCACACACGTATTTGATAAGAATGGTTTACTATGCTCTCGGCCATTGCAATTCTGATATAATCATAATTGCGTTTTTGTTTTTTTTCTTCTAAGAACACACGTAAGACTCAACAAAAGCCTGTTATAGCACCACACACTGGCTCCTTCCTATGTAAGCTTGTCAATCCCATAATCTTTATTTCTGTGGCCCCCACCAGCTACAAGCCAATCAAACTCAGTCATCCGGCATTTAAAGGCCCCCATTCTGCTCTCAAGTTGTGTGAGACAGAAGATTGATGTGGAACATTAATACAGGTGTACAAGCCAAGAAAAATGTCCCCTGCTATAAATTATTGCACAACCAGAGGCCAAAACATATCGACGCTTCCATAACGCCGCCCGGAGGAAAGCCGTCGCTTTTAGTTTGGACTTTAATATCAAGTCAATAATTTCACTCTGGTGCTGTGAGACAAAACGGATCTGATCATTGAGAATACTAAAATAATTGTTTATAATGACGGACTAATAGTCTTTCATGCTGCAAGGTCTATAATTCTTGTGAACGTGCGCCTGCGAGCAGGTAAGTATTTTTTGTGTCACTTCAAAAACGGCCTGATTCACAAACAGCCTGACCTGAAGCGTCTTAAACGGCGTTCTCACACAAACGTTCCAATGGGGATTGTTTTTGCATAAAAGCCCGTATTGTTTCCCTGACTGTCTGCTGGCCTTCGCCATAAAGCAGGGGCGGCAATCTCACTTTAGTTCAGGGGAAACATATGGTTCAATATGTTCCCAAGTGGGACGGACCGGTAAAATAGTGCCATAATGACCTTTAAATTTTAACTTTAAAGGTTCTCTTTGTTGTGGCATCAAGTAGGAGTTTTGGAAATGTCTACGGTTTTGCAAACTGCTTCACAGAAACAAAAATGACAAGAATCTAGACATAAAGTTGAATTGAATGACACTTTCTGGTGCAGAATTCTGTGAAATGTCCAAAAAAAAAAAGGACATTTAAGTTTGAATGAAAAGCCTGGAGAACAAGAAACATTGAAGTTACAGGAACACAATGCTGAACCAGACAAACCAGCAAACAAGACTCACAAGAAAAGTTCTACATTTATACCAAAGCCACCAGGTGAAGACAATCACACACTCAGGCACAGGTGAAACACATCAGGGCAGGAAACAGCAATCAGACGCGAGGTGGAGGAGGTTGAAAACAGAGACAAAGTCAGAAATTCAAAAATAATACAAGAATTTCATGTGGATCTTCACACAGGATTTTCACAAATGTTTAAAATGATTAGATTTCATTTCACCTTTATTTCATCAGAAAAAAAACTCATTGAGATTAGAAAATCTCTTTTCCAACAAGTGTCCTGGCCAAGACCGGCAGCAGTACATGAGAGTTTCAGACAAAACAGGCACAAATAAAACATGAGAAAAATGTCAATACATAAATAGACTTACGGCTTTTCAATGAATATAATAAATAAATAAATAAAAGGAGCCATAAATATTGGGTAGCGGCTTCACATGAGACATTTCCCAAGACTATTCTACATGTTTAACACGTATAACATATTTTACTGTCTTTACAGTTTAACTGTACCATGGCATCATGACCTGGTGATAAGTGGAATAAATCACACTGACTCAGAAGGAACTACTTCTTTTCTCACAGGACTTAATGACCTGACAACGACCTATATTGTACTTCAGGTGTAGAAGTCCTGTTATTTATCACATATGAGAGGAAAATAGCGTTTGAGTTTGACACTGATGGAGCAAACGCCATTATTTGTATTTCGATCTATAGCTAGTAGTTGTAATGTAAAGATCAATAGATCAGAGGTTTCAAAGTAACTTCTGGCACTTTCATTTTATTAGAAGGTGACTTCATTGTCCAAATTAAAAAAAAAATTAAAAAAATACGGATACTTCATTTCAAATATTGTATCATACTATATTAATGAAAATAATCAATAAAAAAGGGAAACAAATTGGTTTTTCTTCTGGTTTGACATTATGGCATTTACATTCAAACATAACAACATGAAATAAAGTTACATCTGATTTTTTTAACTGATAGTGTAAATATGTATCTTACAGATTACGGTGTCACAGAAATCTAATCTTTATATTTATTTCTCCCAGAAATGGAGTAGACATGTAATCAATTATATTAGGAGTTTAATTTGTGGCGGCAAACTGCATTAGCTTGTATTATTCCATCGAGTAGAGGGGAACGTGGCTGGAAGATTGAGACCCCTGGTACTATTACTATTAGATATATTAGACACTGCAGCCGTCACACAGTCTGATGCTGCATGATGTTATTTTTTAAAAGACAATGTGAACAAAACTCTGAATTATGCCTGGATGCGTAAATTCTGATTTAAAGGAACAATACCATGTAAAATGGAAACCACCTACTCAGAATGAAGGAATTTTAAATCTGTCAGAGGAACCCAAATAATCCCAGTGAGAGGAGGAAGCAATTAAGCAATGACATTTAAATCACATTAACCACTATGCTTCATTTATTCCCTTAAAAGCCCTTTCAATAATGTTCAAATACAAGTGAGTGGCACAAATACAGTTACAGTTGAATTTGAAGTCACTCGATAGATTTTAAATTATTTTTATGGCTCAAGATTAAACTCAAGCAAAGGATGTCGACAACTTTATGAATCATAAGTGACATTCTATTCTATAAGCATTTCCTAACATAATAGTGGCTTTTTGTTGCATTTTTTTATTTTGAAATCTGGTAAGCATATTTATGATATTCAGATAATCGCAATGAATTTAAGATATGACTTTTCAGATATGCAAATTATGATAAAAAGCCTGCAATCAGACATTTCTTTTGTTTATTTTGACTAAAATGTCTTGACAGCTTTTAATGAAAACATATTAAACATGATGCTAACTTCGATTTCCCTGCACTTTGCAATAATCAGGAGAAACCGTTCATTTCTTCCTCTTAAAAGATAAAATTATAAAAATGGTGGGCAGCGGGCAAATAAGACTAGTTAATACTTTATATCCCCATTCAGGCACACGTCATATTAATATATGTTTACAAATATAACATACAGTAATAATGTATAACATTAGCAGTAACATCTGCTTTAATAAAAACTTCCAGCAGATATTAAAAATCTTATAGAACACATTAGACAGAACAAACAACGACTAGGAATACTTCATAATGCACATTATAAACATAAACTAGAGCAAAATCAGTAACATTATTATAAATATCAACAATATCCATTAGAATCTGACACCTGGATTCCTAAAATTCATACAAAATACTAAGATATATTAAACAATAATGAACAATGAATAATAAAAAGAGATTAATGCAACACAGCTGATTTTCGGTTTTGAGTCTGGAAGCTGATCCCACAGTTTGAAGGCTTTAAATGATGTTTGCGTGAAGGTGGAGGATCTTTTGGGGATGAAACAGTTTATGTGAGCCGCGGAGCAGCATTGTTAACAATTTTGAAGACGGTTTTGAAATTAGCATGTAGCATTAAATTGTCAAAACTGAGTATTTTGTATTTGCCAAGAGTATAACGGTGATGGTAAGGAAGGGGTTTTCTCACCAGGACCTTTAGCGCTTGATCACTGAGAGATCTGAGTGACCTTTAACCCATAAGAGTAGAAGAGGTGACCGGAGAAGACAAGACAACGTGTGAGCGTCAAACATTAACTCATCATTATAGCTTGTATTCCTTTTCCTTTCCTTTGTGAAACTTGTTTGTATCGTCAAGCTAAAAACATTAGAGTTGGCCGGGAGCTCGTACGAGTCGATACCTTTAAATAACAATGCTCTTCTTGTGCAGTACATGTAGGTGCACTTTAGGCACCTTGCATTGTTTTGTCCGCTTCTGTTCTTTTTGTTCCAACATATTTGTGCCACCTTTCCATTAAAACAAACACAAATTGTGATACAATTTCAAAATAATATATAACAGAACATGTGTAGGAAAAACAAACCAAAAAAACCAAAAACATTTTAGAGTATTACAAAGAAAACATAATTACATAAAGTCTGATTTTGCAGAGGAAATCACTTGCTATTTACCTTCACTTATTCCCTTTTTATGGGAAATCTGTCAATCTTCACAAGAAGAAAGGCGTGCTGGGAAAGTCTCGCCGCTTCACTCTGCCCACCCTCCCTTCCTCTTCTTGTTCTTTGTGGTTCCTCACAAATAGAACCCTGAAAACACATAATGTCCTTTACTAACTTGTGGCCAGGTTGAAAAAAAAAAAAGAAGAAAAAAAAAAAAAGGTTGTAACTGTTTACTACTGGATATGGCAGCTCTGTCTGGGAAAAAAACAAGTTTCTTTCTTAATTGACATGTCATGTTGCATATTGACGTCTTGGTTTGTGTGATAAACACAGTCCTGGACAATGCGAGGGTCACATATCACAATTTTTTTTTTTTTTACTCCTTTACGTCTTTATCGGTGTTCTTTTATGAATATGCATAAATATCGGCTGTCATTTTGGGAGTATAAGACAATAATAATCTGCGCCGCCCCCACCACGGCGAGTGCAGCCCTTAAAGACGTAGCCACAATGGAGTATTTACCGGCCCGGTTTAGAACAATTTTGGCTTTGCATTTTCTCCCGTGTGCTCCCACATCGACTTCTACATTCCACCCCGGCTATGAGAAAGGGAAGGAGGCCAATATTTGTTTTACTTCGCCACTGTGTTTCCACCCTCCCTCTTTGTGAAAGTGCACCCCGGGTTCTTTTTTTGTGAATCACCCGGCAACAGACACATCGCTTTGTCTCCATCTTTTCAGCGCAAGCGGAAACGTCGCGCTGAGGCTCTTCTGGAGGAGGCCTCGCCGCGTCCTACCTGACTGTCTTACCAATGAAGAGCCGGAGCACATTCTGCGGGCCAGCAGCGTTACACATAACTGGCCTTGACAACAATCCCTCCCTTTCTGCACCACCCTGAAAGAACAGAGGCTTTTTTTTTTTTTTTTTGCTATTTTGGAGAGGGGGCGGGGGGGGGGGGGATTAGGAGACATGGAAACGCCACGGCACAGCGACTCCCGCTCCGTCTGTCTGCCGTTGTGTTTACCTCTCAGTCTTTATCTCCCTCTAACACGTGCAAACGCAGACACGGATTTGTCTCGAGTGCAAAAAGCTGAACAATGCGTGTCAGTTGAACCAGGTATTTGAAGTACTTAAGGACGACTTGAGCGACAAGCATTGGAACCGACTTGACAATTTCTGCTCAGAGCTAGCATGTTCTCCGCGTGATGGTAATACCACAAGACTGTAATGTTATGTAATCGTGCTGAAACCAAGGCAGAAGAGGACCCTTTTTTTTTGTGTCCTACAAATTTACTAAAGGTCAATGTTTTGTTTTGGTTTTTTTTTACTTTTTGGATCATTACAGATTTGTTAGATTTTTTTCTTCTATTTTTTGTTCTTTATTATATCTTTTTCTATTTATCTGTTTTTTGTTCTTTATTTGTTAAATTTTTTTTTATTTACTCACCCATTTGTTTAGCACTGTAAGTACAAATGTCTTATGTAGGCCTGACGCTGAAAAATTAGCCCAAAAAAAGGAGATAATTATGAATCATTATTGCTAAAAAGGCTTCAAGTTCTTCCAAGTCATAAGCAGTTCTATTCCTCCATCGTCATATCGACAACAATATTGCCCCATATGGTTAATCTTGTTTTGCAGCGAACGATGGACTCATTCACACAACACATTCAAGTGAAAATGCTAAAATATTCTTGTGTTTTTGGATTTCCACATACACATCAACGTTGCCCAGTGAAAATGAAAACGCAGCTTTTCTGTCTATGGTCAAACTCCGTCTCTTTCTAAATGGTAGAAACATTTTACATGCACATCACAACTGCAGCAAATAGTTCTTCTGCACATGCTCAGTAGGTGTACAATAACAACAACGTTTTCCTCCGTTATGTCGTGACTCCCAGTTCATATTCTCCTGGGACTTTGTAGGTCTATAGTTGAGAGTCGCTGTAATAACAACCCAACTTCATCGTCTGTCCATATGAAGATTCTAACCAACAACACCACCCACTAGTGGCCTGACAGGCTAACTACATTGTTTTCTTCCATTTCGACGTAAAAGACATCGCTTTCAAAAAAATTGACGTGTAAACGCAAAAGCTATTCTAAAATAAAAAAGTACAAAACCAATGCAGTATAAATGCGGCTTCATGCAATCAACTAAACTCGCACTCTGAAGCCGTGTATGTATTTCCTCACACCAAACTGCAGTTTATAGCTCAAAGCTGAATACTTTATTTTTGTTGTTGTTGTTTTTTTACAACGTAAAATGATGATTGACTTCTATTAGGAGTCCTGGAGGTGGAACAGGTGTTATCTCTACACATTTTTACATCACAATTATTCTGCATTTAATTCCTGTAACTATTAAACATACCTCACTCTTGGTTTTTTGGGTTTTTTTCATTTGGCCTATTATGTAGCTTTAATTCAGTCCTCGTTATCACATAACATTTAATTAAAACATAAGTGCATTTCAATAGAAAAAGAACATTGGCTTTAGTTCTTAATGTAAAACTTACTGCTGTTTCTTCTCAAACGTGAAATGGAAAGGAAATGCTGGGAAAGACTAAGATGACACATTTTTTTTCAAATCTTCCCAATGTCCAATGTCTTTATGTGGCACACATGTTAAAGGAACACGTCCTCTTCAGCAGATTATTTCTCTTTCAGTGTTATGAAACGACCTTACACAGGGATCAACTGTAAAAGACCTCAAATATTCCATATGAATCAACATGCTTCAGGAACAGTCAAGGTAAGGAACCTTGTTGCTGTAGCATCAACGTGAAAACCCTTCATGCTGAGTTTGTGAAAACACACATGCTGCAGAAAACCTTGCATCCGAGCAAATGACAGGACTTTGCAAACGTTGGATAGGAGACGAAGATTTGCAGATTGCATGAGAAAAAAAAACATTTTTAAGATAATTTCTGATTGGTGGCAAGTTTAACACGCCCACTCTGAACCCCAATTGAAAGTCGTGCTGCGTAAACTCCAATTCCTCTGGATAATGAAGTCGGTCTGTTATCGGCGTGCGCGTGAGGAGCCTCGGTATGTTTACAGTGAGGCGTCATCATACATATTTCTGAGAGGCTCCGTAAACACCCGTTTATCGCTGTCACCATTTTGCATCACTATTTTTTTTTTTTTTTTTTTTGTGTCCCTCACACCAGCGATAATGTGCTCCGTACTTCCAGGGCGTCACTCTCGTCCCCGACGTCTGCCGGGCGGAAGTGACAGGAGGCCAGCTGTCTGCCCTGCGCTCCGCTCTCCATTACCACCACCTCCTTCTGTAATTACAAGCTCCAGTGCGCACAGGCTCACCATCAGGTGGGGCCAGGGCCACAAGCGCATCACCACCAGCGCTCATCGCCGCCACCCCTCGTGTGAGCGCCGCGGGCCAACGGGAGGCTTTTTTCTTTTTTTTTTTTTTCTTTTTGCACATCAGAGGTGCGGCAGCCCGCAGGCCAATCAGCCAGTCGGGATTAGAAATGCTAAAATTTTGTTTCATATCATTAGAAAGGGTTGCTCACCCCTCATTGGCTCACCATCTGGGCATTCTTTCTCTCTCCTCTCTGTGGCGCGCGGCTTCTCGGCGCTGTGCGCACACTGCGCAGCCTGCAGCATGGCGAATAGAGACAAAACAGAAGAAGCAGAGATGGTGGTGGTGGTGGAAGATTTTTGGCAGATGAGCACAGTGGGGGAAATGTAAGGGAGGCGCAGAATCCTCACACCCCCCCTGAGAAAATCACATTACAAATGCAGAATCTGTTGCTTGTATTGCACATTATGTCATCTGACATCACAACAAATCTGTTTTGGCATCAGAGATTTACACCGCCACCTTAAAGAAACCAGAAATGGAGGAGCTGTTAAATATTAACCAACACACTTCTCCGCCATTACACTTCTGTCATCCCCAAAGGCGGATTCTTTCTTCTTTTTTTTTCTTTTTTTTTTTTTAAATTAACATTGGTTTAATTCTCATTCACTTCCACGACTCTGACTTCAACTCTTGAACCACGAGAGAGTCTAATCTCCCAGAGAGACCCTCGTATTTTATCTCGATGCGGGAGTTAAAGTCTGCATTAAGACTGTTCATTTGGGATGTTCCACAAGGGTATTTCATTTTGGAAGACAGCGGGCTAAGAAGATTATAAGCCCAGTTTTCAATTTATCTCACACACCCTGACTCTTTTCATTGGCTGGGACCCCCTTATCATGTTTTGCCAGCAGCGAGAGCAGCCATTGGCATCTTCCTCTGGATCCCCTTCTTTGGAGTGGCTGCATTTGATGCAACATTACGCCACTTATTTCCTTGCAAAGTGTGGCCTTCCTTTTTTCTTTTTTCTTTTTTTTTTCCAATTCCTTTCCCCCATTATTCATGCACAGCTTCAATAAACAGACCCACCGCCATTCAAAAGTTGCCACTTGTGTAAAGTTTATGTGACATTAATGGCAACTTCATGGACTCTAGTTAACTTTAGAGACAACTTGAGGGGGATGGGTTGTCGTGAAAAATGTTAAGTAACCTCTAGGAGTCTGTGTTGTGCATCAAGTGACCCTTGAGTGAGTCAGAGAGAGAGAGAGAGAGCGAGAGCGAGAGAGAGAGAAGTTGCTGATGTGAAAAAAATAGAAGAAGAAGAAAAAAAAAAAAAAAAAAGCTCCAGGAGTAAGGATATAAAACCTTGAGACAAGAGGATGCTCCTCTCTCAAACCCGCTGCCATCTCAGTGGTGGAAATGCTGGAGTTGGGGAGGGTCGACTTTGAGGTGACATTGACGCTATGTAGATGAGAGTGAGGATCCTGCGCTCCGCTCCATGTTACGTCCCTGCGCGCTTCAAGTCAGACGGCGGCAGCTCCTTTCGCCGTCTTCTCTCCCCTCCTCTCTTTCAGCACCACTCCTTTAAGGACAGCACCTCGCTTCTCAAAGACGCATTTGTCCACCGACCTCCCCTCCTCAGGATCATATGTTTGCTCGTTGGCGTTTGGATGCAAAGTTTTGATCTCAGTTTTGCGCAGCGCAAGTGCGAGGAATAACTTTTACAGAAAAAAAAACTATATATTTTTTTTCTCTCCCCCCCCCCCCCCCCCTTCCTGTTGGAGATCCAATCAGGCAAAGTGCGGATTTCATTGTGAGTATATTGGCTTTTGTGCAGTTTGCATGTTGCACGAAGTAAAGGCGGATGTTCGTGGACCATTGAGGAATTTGTCGTGCAGATGCGCAGAAATTGGCATTGCGCGTTGATGCGCGACGACACTTTTCTATAACGGTGCAGTTCATTTTTCAGGCACGTGAAATGCAAATTAGTCACCTGTGTACTAAAAAAAAAAAATGGCTCATTATCGTGCAGCGTATACCAAAATTGTCTTGAGGATTTCGGTGCGCATAATGCCAAAATATTACATTCATGCAGACTATTAGCGATATTTTATGGATATAAATTGCATCCCCACGAAATGATGATTAGTTTGGAATAAATCTGAACACAAACCTGCTACCTCTTAGCGCTCCTCACCATTACGCACCAGGTAGATTTGGAGTTCCGAATGCGCGCGCCGTGCGTATTTTGCTCACTCTAAAGGGTAATTATGTGCACAATAAACCATATATTTTATGAAAAATGCATCGATAACGCTGGTTATCTGAATTAAAAGAAAATCTACATATAAAGCGTATTGAAGGGGGGGGGGGCTTTCTCATCCTGTATTTCGAACCGAAATAAAAACAAACTCAAAGAAAAAAGATCTTGACATTTTGCGTTGATCTTGCAGGTCCGTTGAGTTATTGGCCTCTCCAGGTGATTCATTAGACATGAAGATCGCGTCTGACTCCTTAATGTGTTTAATTGCCCTTCTCTTGTACCGGAGCAGTGGGAAGTGGGCCATTGAATTTAGAGCATAATGAATCAAGGACAAGAGCAGGCTCTAAATTTCTGGTAACATGGATTCACTCCGGGCTATTAAAAGTGATTCTTATTGCATGAGAAGTCTTTATTTGATCCCGTGGGGTTCACGGATCGTGGGACATTCATTTTCTCTTCACCCCTAAAAAGAATCTTCATACAATTACGACTGCTCGATGATGTTTTTTTTTTTGTACAATTTCTTTGAAAATAACATGGCTTCTATCATTTTCTTTTTATTAAATTCTTACAAGCCAAATTGATTTATAACCAAATCAATAATTTTTTTTCATTATTTTTTACGGGAACTCCACTAATGATCTTTTTTTATTGGAGAGACAGTAATTTTCCTATTAGAATGTGTTGCAATGTTAATTATGGCTGAAATGCAGACACACACACACACATACACACACACACACACACACACACACACACACACACACACACACACACACACACACACACACACACACACACACACACACACACACAAAACCTATAATGTGAAATGATTAAGTGGCATTCCAAGTTTTGTTCTTTTTTAAATCTGAAATTTGACTCAATGTGTAATTGTGGTTTCAGGAACTCGGGGCTGCTGCTGATGTGTCTCTACTCCTGCTCCTAATTGCTCACACGATCCGATCTTTCGTCCTTCCTCCGCTGTTCTCTGGGAATTGGGAGTACTGGACGGATACGCTACTGTCTGTGTGGACCGGTGCTGAACCCCCCCTCCTCTCCAGGAGGACTATCCGACACACACCGTGACCATGGCTACCAACGGGACCAAAGCCTCGGACGGGCACGTCTTAACGGAGACGGTCAATGACGCGCCCACCACCACGCCAAACGACAAACCCAAAACCTTGGTGGTGAAAGTGCAAAAGACGAAAAAGGACATACCCGAGAGAGAAACGTGGGGTGGAAGATTTGACTTTCTTCTTTCATGTGTCGGATACGCAATCGGACTCGGAAATGTCTGGCGATTTCCTTACCTATGTGGAAAAAACGGCGGAGGTAAACAGGAATTTTTGGCTATTCTCAGTGTATCCACAGACCAGACGGAGTGCAAAGATGTCGACATCAAAACCTGACAGCTTGCTCCTGGAGGTTTTTGATTTCAAAAGCATATGTTAAGGCTATTCCCCCGCGAGAGCCGCGCGTAATTGCGCACAAGCCCGGTGCCATAATCTGGCTTGCAATCTGACATCAAATGTTTCTTTTACCCCAGAACGTAATGGATTATGATAAATATCAATAAATTATGGTTTCATCGTCATTCACACACGTTTTACTTTTCACCTCTCATTCAGGGGCCTTCTTGATTCCATACTTTTTGACCCTCATATTTGCTGGTATGCCCTTGTTCTTTCTGGAGACGGCTCTGGGTCAGTATACTTCCATTGGAGGTCTTGGGGTGTGGAAGCTGGCCCCAATGTTCAAAGGTAAAAAAATATATATACTTTTGTGTTATTTCAAAGCTGTGAAATTTGTTTCCTGCTTTATCTTTGGCAAATATGGACCTTCCCCTGATTATGTATCAAGGTGTCATAAACAATCAAACCTATGTAATACCTCATTTATTTTACTTATTCAATGGTCTAGAAGAATTTAATGTTATACCTGCATTCTCCGATTGTTTCAGGTGTGGGTCTGGCTGCTGCAGTTCTGTCCTTTTGGCTCAATATCTATTACATTGTTATTATTTCCTGGGCTATTTACTATCTGTACAACTCCTTCACTGCAGTGAGTATCTGATTTTTAAAACCAATGCCTTTCCCTGAAAATGTATATTTCTGCCGATTTACGCTTCTAGATTCCTTTCAGATATTATTTGTAAGATGCAGTTGTTGTTTTTTTTTCTATTTATTGTTTCTTCTTGTTATTTTTACTTGGCAATCCATTTAGTCAGGTGACAGGGTTCTTACGCCAGCTTTACCTAAATAAGGCTACACAGCCCTTAACAGAGTATGACATTTATTACTTCCTTTCCCACACAATTAGCTCCTTACACAAGGTATTGATAAATGCATTTGGCGATGAGGCATTCACTCCTCTGAGAAAAGCATGAAATCTCAATGTCCCGAACGAGCATCACGGTCTTGGCTGCTCGACAGCCAGAGATAATGGGACCCAGCGGTGGGAGAGTGGTCCAAGTAAAAAGAGCTGTGTGTGTGTGTGTGTGTGTGTGTGTGTGTGTGTGTGTGTGTGTGTGTGTGTGTGTGTGTGTGTGTGTGTGTGTGTGTGTGTGTGTGTGTGTGTGTGTGTGTGTGTGTGTGTGTGTGTGTGTGTGTGCGTGCCTGCGTGTGTGCGTGCGTTTAATTTCCAGGACCTGCCATGGCAGACTTGTGGCAATCCCTGGAACACTGACCGCTGCTTCACCAACTACAGCATTGCTGACTCCAGAAACTACACCAGCGCAGTGGTGGAGTTCTGGGAGTAAGCAGGACATTTGAATCTTTTCAGATCATGAGAATATTGCCATGCCACCCCCACCCCCCCCCCCCCCCCACACACACACACACACACACACACTATTGTGCACAAACATGGAGTTATTGTGTGGCAAGGTGGTTTTGCATGTGAAGATCCCATGGCTGCCAAATGTATCAGTAGCTATCTACCATAGAAGAGTATGTGCACATGGTAAAAGGTCTAATATTATCCCACAAGAAAAAGAAAAAAACTTGATGGCTGGACTCACATACCATGTAGACATGCCGGCATACAAGCATGACTTCACTTGACTATGATGCTTTAGGGGATAGGAAAATAAAGCCATTTACCGTCTCTTAGTCATTATCCAGACATGTGTAACACACAGTCATGCATGCTCCATGCACAAAAATCCAGAATGACCTTGTGGCTTTGCAATGAGACCACTGTGCTCCCTTGCTCCCTTGCAGACGTAACATGCACCAAATGACCGATGGTCTGGAGAAACCCGGGGAGATCAGGGTCCCACTGGCCATCACACTCGCCATTGCATGGGTGCTAGTCTATTTCTGTATCTGGAAGGGCGTCAGCTGGACAGGCAAAGTAAGTAGTGGAAGACGACGAGGACAGAGACAAACATGAAGCACATGAACAACTGGTAACATGAAGTAATTTTTAACTTCACATATAATGCTGTTTTCCCCTCATAAAGGCCTGTGATGTAGGATAAGGATTAAAAGTAGGTCAGGGTTACACTTTTTATACTTCACTTTCACAAAATACAATAATTTTATATCACCGATTGAAATAAAGGAGTTGCACGCACAACATTGTCCTCTACATTTGAATTGAAAGCATCCAGAGCTACTTGAGCAGTAAATGTTAAATTTCACCAAACCTTATTTTCCCCATTGAGCTACCAACTGAAAACAGTAATACGTTACTTCTCATATTAGTGCCAGTGGCAAAAACTCTGTTTGCTCTGCAGAGAAGTGGAAGACTTAGAACACGTCACTGCAGAGAGCCTCGATGACAAAACCTCTGCTGGTGTGCTTCCATTTCGGTTGAGTCGATCGTGAATGACTTAATAATTAGGATGATGGTAGGACAGGGGAAAATTAGTTCAGATAAGGAGGAAAATGGTGCACTGGCAGTGTACTGAACCAAGTCATTCTGGGGTCATATTGCCTCTGGGGAATGGCTGACGAGGGCTCTGCTGTGGGGACGGTGCCACATTAACACAGAATGTTATTGCCTCGAGGATCCTTATCAGCTTTTGAAATCCGTTTATTGCCTTTTAGAACAAATAGTCCAAATGCAATCTTTGTCACTTGTTAGTTATTTGTGGCCGAGATCATTTTTTTTATTGCTTAACGGTGAATTTGTGCCCCACTAGGTGGTGTACTTCTCGGCCACGTATCCCTACTTCATGCTGTTCATCCTGTTTTGCCGTGGTCTCTCTCTACCTGGCGCCATGGATGGAATCCTCTTCTACATCACACCAGACTTTGAGAAACTCAAGCAGTCCGAGGTACGTGCTCTACTTTGGCTTCCTGTTGGGGACGTGAGTTCGACGTCACTCAGGCCGTTCATTAGAAACGGATGTGTCACGGCAGAGCCTCCACACTGCCCCGGCATCCCAAATGCTCCAGGAGGACGCTGTAACAAGTCATTAAGACTTGTGCCTGTTAAATCTTTTCCAAATAAACCCCCGTCAGCACACGGCATTGATATTAACATCCACAGACAGTGCCAGTAACAATCGGCGTTCATTACTCTTGAGAACAAATAGTAGAACGGATGTCATTTGGCTCATGGACACAAAACTTCACGTTTGCTCTGGCTCCCACCTATTGTGCAAAGTGGAGACGTATTGATCCTGAGACAATGTTCAGTGGGACGATGAGGCGTCGGTCAGATGGGACAAGATCAAGCAGAAATAGCTTTTAGATAGATTTCTCATCATACAGTCCTCGGTGCAGCCTTAGATAACAAAAGAGCTCATGTATGCAGTAGAGTAACATGTATTCTGGTGTTTCTGCTTAAGAATGTGTCTTTGGGTTTGTTTTTTGTTTTTTTTTCTTCCAATGTCTGTCAGGTGTGGCTCGATGCTGCCACTCAGATTTTCTTCTCCTACGGGCTGGGATTAGGCTCTCTGATTGCTCTCGGCAGCTACAATCCCTTCCACAACAACGTGTACAGGTGGGTGCTTCACAGGTTCTCCGCATAAGAAACTGCTACTTGAGGTGAAATTTAAAAAAACAATTATAATTTTAAATGCACTGAACTGGTGAGGAAGACTCTCACTGAGATCATATTTGCAGTTAGTTTCATCCGAGTGTGTCTGCATTGTCTGTTTCGGTCTATCTGGGCACACGGTCGTATTGCCTGCTTCATTATCTCGGCTCTACGGTGCGTTTTTGGTGTGTGCATTAGCTTTCGCGTCCTTGTGGGGTTAAAACTGGACAGCAGCACAATTATGTGACTCTGTGATCGTCGCTGTTGGGGAAAGTACCGGGGCTCGCTGCCATTTTGGAAGAGCAGATCGATACGGACGTTTTCGAGCCTCTGTGCTGCCGCAGGATGCAAAATGGCTTTCCACCTTTTTCCCGTTCCCTTCCCCCACTCGCCCCCGACAATTCGCGACAGCGTGTGACGGGTTGATAAGGAATTGATATAAGCGTGACAATGGCTGCCTTGTGCTTTGTCTCTCCCCTACAGAGATTCTATCATTGTCTGCTGCATCAACTCCTTCACCAGTATGTTCGCCGGCTTTGTCATCTTCTCCATCGTGGGATTCATGGCCAACATAACAAAAAGACCCATCGCTGATGTGGCAGCGTCAGGTAATTGCAATCAATTTTTCAAAGTCGATAGTGACAAAAGGCACAAGCAAGTAACACTTCAACCACAGCTACTGCAAAAAAAAAACAAAAAGCTTAAGTATGGGATTATTTCAATCAGATAATATATGTAAATTCACATTATGGGGATTTATTCGAAGGGTAAATTGCTATGTCATTCTGTAAAACGGTCCTAAATACTCAAAGTCTGACATTGAAAGCACTTTTTCTCCCAATGACACTTTGGATTTAGACTCTACTGTCCTCAGTTTTACAGTTTCTGTCATCGAAGCAGAAAATGATTGAGAAGATGTTTTAGAATCCCATTTACTGTTGTTCGAGATAATTAAGCGATTGTGCTCCATTGCCCTCTTCTCGATTAAAAAATAACAGCTGTAATATTGACATTCTTCAGGACCTGGCTTGGCTTTTCTGGCGTATCCTGAGGCCGTCACCCAGCTGCCCATCTCTCCACTCTGGGCTATTCTCTTTTTCTCCATGTTGCTGATGTTGGGAATCGACAGCCAGGTAAAGACTATCCAATAAATATTCTGACGAAAACAAAGAAACTGAGCCTGTTTGTACCTGTGGAGACTCTTCTGTCATTTGCTGTGCAGTTTGTTTATATGGCATTAACTGCTTGTGTTCAACATGCGGTCAGTAGGTTGATATAAACAGGCAAAATTAATTCTGATGATGGTTAATAATTTCATTGGTGTTGGTTTTGTGTGTTAAACCTTTAAAATGGCTTAAATATCTTTCTCGTCCTATTTAATTTTGCATAATATCATTATATTTTCACATAGCAGGTGCGTTTTTGTTTGCAGCCTCATTTTTTTCTAGGAGTAAAAACAACAAAATTCCCCAAGGCTACGTTCTTTCTGATCGTAAACTTCGATAACGCGTCAAAAGTGGATCGCAACTCATCTTTCTCTCACATCCTGAAGCCGTGGCGACGCTTTCTACTGTGACAGCGGTGCACGGTGGAAGGCTTCATCACCGCCCTGGTGGATGAATTCCCTCACGTCCTCCGAAAGCGCCGAGAGATCTTCATCGCAGGCGTCTGCCTGGTTTCTTACATCATCGGCCTGTCCAACATCACACAGGTAAAACGATGAGGCACCTTCAGGTGGTTGTTTTTGCCATTTTGATTCAGGCTCCCCCCCCCCCCTCAGCCTTGCTCTCAGTAGCTGACCTACGGACCTGTAAGAGTGTCATCAACCTGTTAAAGTGGCCTTTGTGTGAAATACAGCGTGTAAAGGTCACGGGGCCAAAATCCTGAGACCGCTGAACCAGTTCAGGTCATTTAGCATCAAATTTTACTCAGCAAACCTGGTTGTGGAGCTTAAAGAGATTACAGGATCACCAACTGATTAGTTTTGAGTTTGTCCACCGGTTCAATGCCGAACACTGTCTAAATATCGACTCTTGGATATTTAAAAACACAATATGGGTGATAATTATATAATAATGCTCAGGTAGAGCAGCTATCTTTACCTTATCTTAGCTATCTTTTAATTTCTGGACTTCCTGTTCCAAGTCGTAAGGTGTCTTAGCTGAACTCGCCTGACGAAAGGAAAATCTGTTGATCTAACACAAGACAAGCGCCGAGAGGAAGACAAGGACACACGCAAGTTTATATCTAAATGCAATTTGAAGACACAGTTGGAACTGAAACGTGTGACTTTGGACTGTACCTGGAAAAAAGACACTAAAAACAGTCACATCGAAAAAAAATCTGAAAACAAATTCAATCCGATTTGATTCAATTCAATTCCTATAGTGCCAAATACAACACAGTATTTCAAGGCACTTTCACAGAGAAAATAAACGACAATTCCACTTGACAAGCTGAGGGGACAGTGGAAGAAGGAAGAAAACCTGCAGAACCAGACTCAGAAGTATCGGAAAAGATAATACAGACTGTGAGGAAGGATTCAAATCCTGGTTCAGGTCGGTGGGAGACAGTCTCTTCAGACTGCGTCACATGAGAAACATCAAAGGAGCCTTAAAACCAAAACGCGACTCCGCCTTCTTCTTCACATTTTATTTTTGCGTAACTTGAGCAACCAGTGAATCTTGGAATTTGCGAATGAGAGTCGTTTTCCTCTGGGCCTCCGTGTTCTCCCTTTCACGCCACGGATTCGACCCCGTTAGAATAAGACGGCCTTTTCCTCTCCGCTCGGAGCGCCACAAAGTACATCCAACTTCATTGAGCACAAGCGGCAACTCATTCCCCGGATGACCTCGCCGGCGCAAAACAACTAGACACGAGCTTTTCGTACATGTCTGCTCCGAAGAAAAAAAAACCTACACGACGAAGTCGGACCGGCCACAGTGGCTGGTGCTCTCGCTCGCCCGAGTCCTTCCAGCTGACCTGTCCTGCACTGTCCTGCGCGTGAAAATAATTGCTTCGTCAATGTTCCGTCCTTTGCCCTTCTACCCGTCTCATCACGTCCTCCTCTCTCGTCTCCTTCCCTTTCCTCCGCAGGGTGGACTCTATGTGTTCAAGCTCTTTGACTACTACTCCGCTAGCGGGATGTCCCTGCTCTTCCTGGTCTTCTTTGAGTGCATTTCCATTTCGTGGTTCTACGGTGAGCAACGTCCACGTCTCGGGGGAGGGAGGTTCTTCCAAGTTTTAGGTTCAACGTCGAGTTTCGGCGACAACGGGAGGCGAAGGCAACGAGCTTTGATTGAAATCAGCGCAGTGCACGCGTGATTTGATGCAGAACAAGAATTCATGACTGAATCTAAAATCGCACACATGGCTAATTCATCTTTTCTTGCTTTCAGGTGCCGACAAATTCTACGACAACATTGAGGAGATGGTGGGACACAGGCCCTGTCTGTGGTGGAAGGCCTGCTGGGTTGTTTTCACCCCGCTCATCGTGGCTGTAAGTAGTCTTTTCTGTGGCGGGCTTGTGAGTTTGAAGCAACAAAAATCTCCCAAGATACAACATGAGGGCATTTCTAGAGGTTTATGAGGTTCTAGGTGAAGGAACCACTTATTATTCGTTGTTGCACAGCGGGAAATAAAATCTCAGCTTTTTCTTATCGTCACTTAAATCTTATTGATTTGAAAGTGGTAGAAAGGTGATCCTTCCATCGTAATGTCGTAGGTTTGATTCCCAATCCTCACTTCCTATATGTCGTATTGTTCTTACAAGAAAACTTACAATTGTGAGTATCCGGATGATGTGTCACCACTGAGCATGACCCTTGACCCCTATCAGCTCCCGAGAATGCCGTATGTGTATAGTGTGATATTAAAGAAAAAAATAAGTACTTGAATTTATGGGGAATCAATGGGGGGGGGGGGGGGGGGGGGGGGGGGGGGGGGGGGGGGGGGGGGGTTATGTGATCCTCCCATGATGTGAAAAACCATTTCTTAAGTCACACTCATCAAATAATTGCCCTATGCTTGAAAACAACATTAAAGACACGGGCGTATTAGTATATTTGTATGTAGATGAACAGAACCGTCATGTCTCCTGATAATATTCATCCTTTTGTGTTCTAACTTGGCCATTAAACCTGGTTTCTTTATTTCTTTGGTGTCCAGGGAGTCTTCCTGTTCAGCGCAGTCCAGATGGTTCCCCTCACCCTGGGCGACTACGTGTTCCCGTCCTGGGGTCAGGGGGTCGGCTGGTGCATGGCCCTCTCCTCCATGATCCTCATCCCCGGCTACATGGGCTACATGTTCCTCACACTCAAAGGCACATACAAAGAGGTAAGAATAATCTTTACTGTATTCATTCAGGGTTCGGAAATACTTTCAAACTTAACTTTTATCCAGTAAACTGGGCAGGATGCTCACATTAACTGGTAAACGAATATCATGCATATGTTTTTTTTCAAAACGTATGCATGGCTGTAGCTGTCTCTCAAAGCTTCACACATCTACTGGATTGAATTTTAATCTGCAGTCTGCTGCAAGGCAGAGCATGTTTAGTGAATTACTTAGTGAGCAAGTATTTGTTCATTTGTTTTTTTAACTCAAGCCAAATTATTATTGCTTACCAAATGGCAGATCAATCTAAAATATGAACGTAATGGATTTTTTTTTTAGGCATGAGGATGGTACGATATAAATGCAAAACAGAAGCCCCGAGGCTCTTCAGAAGAAGATTAATTTTAATCTTCTCGGTAAGCTTGGATGAACATTTGAGGTCACCTCAAATATAGTCCAAATCACATAAACACAGTCACTTAATGTCTTTATCAACTTCATTTACATCTGCTTGGTTTTTTTTTTTTCCAAAGGGCTGAAATACCTGAGACGGCAGTTTGTAATTAAATTTGTACTTTTAGATCCAAAATAAACTTGAGAAAGTGCTGAGCTCAGCCGGTTGTCATTTAGTTCTGCGCCTCACTGTGAGTGGATGGTTTTCCAAGAAGCAAACAAACAAAACAAAACAAAACAAAACAAAAATGCTGGGTAAAACCAAAATAATTTGTCATTAGTGGGAAAATGTTGATAAAAGGATTAGTGAAAACAGAAATTTTAATTAGTTCTTCTACATTTCCTGACGAGCTCTCGGTGTATTCACATGCAGCACAAAGCCACGGCGCATCCTCATTGGCCCGATGATCCTAATCAGTGACTGCTCACACCTTTTTCCGGGGGGGCCACTATTTACATTAACAGCTTTTTGATTCGCAGTCGTCCACAATGCGCCGAATAATAAGCTTACATTGACACAGTCCCCGCTGACAGATTCGGCTTTATAGCCCGAGCTGACGGAATAAATGGGCCGTAATTATAGGCGGTGCAACAGAGGCGATCAGAGGCGATGTGCAGGTGTCAGATCCTGCAGTACCAGCTGATGGCTGATTGTCTAATTGCAGCAATCAGCCGGCTGATTAGTGCTCTGCAACCGGCTCACTTTCACAAACACGCCATAAAAAAACAAAAAAAAACAGAGCTCGTGTCCAACACCAACCACAATCGGGAACATTTGCAGGATTTCATTTCATTCCATTAGCCGTTATTTATTTAAGAGAAACACATTGCGATTAATAATCTCTTTTGCGAGTGTGTCCTGGGAGAGGTACATAAAATACATTTACTGTGTCAGTAATACTAAAATGTTCTTAAAAACAAATACATGAAGCACAATAAAAGTACAGACACTGAGAGCATATGAAAAGTAAAAGAAAAACTTAAAAAAAAACATCAAATAGTTTGAAATAAGTTTGGTAAAACCAGAACTTGGTGACTTTTTTGTTTCCAACCACTGTAAAAGGGCCCTAAACTCGGTCTGTGAAGTATGGAGCAGAACACATGAAGGCTTTTTTTGCCCAATTCCGTACGGACAGTTGGAATTGGGCATGAAAATAAGTCTTCAGACCGCAGACTGTAGTTATTTTGGGGCTTTTGAGTCATATAACTGCAAAAGGTAGGGAGGCAGCAAACCAAGAATTCCCTTATAGATTAAAAACCAAGCCAGTGAATGGATTCAAATAAATTCAGGAAGTTTTGCGGGGAAAGTGTATTTGATGCTACCCAGTCATGTTTACACTCTGACGTGTATCCATCAGGCTCCCAGCTGTGGAGCTGGTGTGTTTTCGTCACAGCTCAAGAGACACGAACTTCCCAGCTGGCGCGCTAACCCAAAGTTTCCCGTCGTTCCTCTGTTCCCGCAGCGTCTGCGGATGATGATCAAGCCTCTGGCGCTGGTGAAGGCTCAGGAAAACGGCCCCGACCAGCAGACGGAGAACCAGAGTCAGAACCCCGCCAACGAGGAAGCCTACATCTAAACTGTCGCTCCGTCTCGACGCCGCGCCGGCGCTCCGCTACAGAAGAAACGTAATCAAGGTTGGGAACGACCACTAGACTTCGACGTCTGCTTTTATTCACCTACCTCCTGGGGACACGTGAAACCAACCTGATTACACAGTTATTTTTTAGAGGTGTTTCTGTTTGTTTATTTGTATAATACAGAGTTATAAAAACTTATGAAGAAAAATAAATCACCCAGCAAAGTTGTTGTGATATTATGAATTTCATTATGCAAAAAAAAAAAAAAAAGTTAGTCTTTATAGAAAAGGAAATGTGACTTAGGAAATTACTGTATATTGAATATATATAATTTAAATTTGGAGGCCCACTTTGATTCAATAGTATTGTGCTTTGACGATATTAATCTACTAAACTCTGATTACTGTACAAAGAAAAATATTGGTAAAATGCATTTTTTTTGCTTTTACACGAAATGAATACATTATGATGAAAGCTGGTGGATAAATTGCAATTTGAAAAAGCTTGTAAATTGAATAATGACCAATTTTAAGGCAAAGGCAATATGGGAATGTGCAACAGGTAAGGCCAAATCTGCTTGTATGTGTGAACTATAATCTCGTCAGACTATCACTCCCTTGCAGAAAGCTGCCCCCCCCCCCCCCCCCCCCCCCCCACCCCCCCGCCTCAAATGTTTACTGCCCACGTCTGGGGATCCGTACGAAAAGCACAAAGCACAGTCTGGAATTTTCCGAAGTGTCAAAACTTCCGTTTGGCATGATTGAAACCTGTGACAACAGCAAAAATAACCTGCATATAGGATACATAGCAAGAGACTGTTATAATTGTTTCTTTGTTTTCTAAAGAACAATAACTTTGTATGTTGTCTGAATCTTTTTTGTAGTCATTTTTAGCTCATTTTCTATGTGTGAGATTGAAAAGGACCAAAATCGAGCTCTAGTTTAAAAAAAAAAAAATATAAAGAAATAAAGAAATCAATGAGGACATCCAACCCGATGAAAATATACAGATTAAATCCTGCAAGCACAATTTGAATCTGTAAACTACCGCCGCTCATAATAAAGGTGTAGCCATTACAGGAATCCCACATTTGCACTGTGCGTACTATATTTCTGCATGAGAGAAATTATTTGGGAAAAAATTACGATTTTATTTACATTTCTTTTTTTTCCTGTGACTGACAACCAGTAAAAAGCAAGCGTGTTGCAATAAGCCAACTCAGATGTATATTTTAAACTGTGAGAGTGAATAAGCTGCAGAGACCGGTGTACTTTGTTGGACACTGAACGACGATAGTTACCACTTTAATGCCTGGAATCGTTTACTTGTATATCTATTTAGTAACCCTCTCCTCAGGAAACAAAGGTGGACGTGACCAAATTCTCTCAGATGCTACCACAATACAGCGAAAGTGACGTATTTAAAACGAAAACAAAAAAAGCACAAACTCATGCAATTTTCCCCATAAATTCAACTGCTACAGCAACAAAACATGAAGACATAAACTAATGTAATGACTTGATATGATGCAAAATGTTACTTGTGCTCAGCCTGCGTTATTTCTTTCCATGCATATCAACTCTTAAGGCGGCTTTGGCTCATTTCAGTACAAAGTCATAGTGTATTTCTATTGGGTAGCAAGTGCGGATTTCCAATATTAGACTCAGAGAGAGAAACTCAGAGATAAAAAAAAAAAAAAAAAAAACATGTGGCAAAAGCACTGTTAAAGCGACAGGACAGAGCCAGACGCTGTATAGGCCAACACCATGAATAACTACCCACTTCCACAGGGTGAATAAAAACCTATCTCTACATATCAAGCTTAGTTTTTTTTTTTTTTTTCTCCTTCTGGGCAATATAAGAACTTTTTGTTACAGACCACAGATATCACTGTATTACCACCAAGAAAGATCAAGAGAATTTGCTTCTGTGGCAGCTACATGCGACAGGGATCAGGTTGAATCAGTCCCATTTTATTCCTCTAAGTTGTGTTTTTTTTTTTTTTCAAAGATATGTGAATAAAATGTGCAATGAGAAAAAAAGGATTCTGTGAATTTTGTATAAAGTTACCATACTGCAGTTTTCTCTCTTGAATGATGTTGTAAACTGGACTGTGTAATACATGTATCTGTGAATGTCCGTACAACCTGAGTTTTTCTTTTGTTTTGTCTAAATGTTGAACAAAAAAAAAAAAAAAAAAGTGATATTATTTGCTGTTTTCTGCAATAATACTATCTCAGAAACTATAGCACATATCTCTCAACTGTAAATGATGACAACGATAACAGAGTAGAGTAATATTAAAGATGATAATAAAGATATTAATAATAATGTCATAGAAATGTCTAGTCAGAGAATATTGTTTTGTATATTTCTAGCTGTTTCATGGGCCTAATGTAAAATATTATATGTAAAAAAATATAATAAATGTCTTTAGATGGTGTTATATGAAAAAGCATGATTGCAATATATGTTATCTGCAAAATAAATAAAGACCTATAGATTATAGTGTCTGCATCCTGTAATCTTTGTCAGTTATCAGTTCAGAGGTCTGCAACCATCAAAAGAAATATTTTTTAATGCTTTTTAACAACTCTTAGCCGTTTCAGCTTCACCAGATTTGTCATTTTTATATATTTTAGCCCATATAATTGTTTCAAAAATGTTAATTGTTTTGGTCATTTTAGCTGTTGTTATCCCATTTGTTAGAGATTTGAGCCATCAGGTGCTGTCTCCATTATTTTTGGTTTCTTGGTGACATGTGATGTATATTCTAGGTGAAAAAACACCTCGAATTATTACAAATGCAACAAACGAAATCACACAAATGTGGAAAAAAAATTCCACTAGATCACTAAAAGTGAGCTTAAGAGTGACGTGTGGCTCGAAAGCTGTTGCAGACCCTTTTTACCAGTGGAACTATGTGTCAATTCAGATTTTTTTTTTTTTTTTTTAGCATGGTAGTAATGTGTAATAGCTGCATCGATCTTTCAAATCCACCTATCAAACACATTTGACTTCAGGGGGCGCATGCAGCCCAATTTGATCTGGAGTGAGCTGGACCGGTGAAATAGAGCCACAATACCCTTTAAATTTAGTACACGTGATGAAAATGTCTATAACTTCTATGTTTTCAGTCATATACATGTTTTATTGTTGAAAATGTCAACGTTTTTTGTGACATTTTTTTCAATTTCCTCAGTGGTTTGGCAGGTCAGATGGGAGCCTCGTGGCCGCTTTTGGCCATCGGGCCTTATTTTTGTGTCAGATCTCTGGGTACGTCCGAAAAGTCCCTCCTATCTCCTTATATACGGACTTACCCTCCAGAGTCTGCCCCTGTGTGTCTCACCTCCCGTTTCCAATCAACCAATGAGCTTCTCCCTCTGTGTGCACCCATCATTGTGTTCCACCTGTGTCCACCCCTTCCCAGTGTATTTAAACCGCTCCCCCTCTCTCGTCTTGTCATTGTGTCGCTCCTCTCGTTGTACTTTGTGTTCCATGGACTTTTCCCGCAATAAACCTGATTTTACGAAACTCTTGTGAGTCTGTGCTTGGGTCCACCTGCAATTCCCTGATAGAACGAGCCGATACTTGAACCAGATCCACTTCAAACCACTGCTTCAATGATCCCTATGACCTGTTCTTGTCCGGCCGGCCTCCCAGTGACCTGTTCCCCTGTGACCTTGTAATAGGGCAGTGGCCATTACATAGGCTACATGTGTTTTGAAAGGAAGACACATACACAAATGACAAGTTGAAAAAATGTGTAGAAGGTGCAGACCTGCGCAAAAGAAAGTAGAAAGTAAGATTGTTCTTTTAAAAATGATTGAAATGTTCTTTGTTAGTTAATTAGTCCAATGGGAAGTCCAAACTTGACCCGCTCTGCATTATTCGGGTGCTCCAATTTATTGTGTAAGAAGGGGATGACTATGCAATCGGCTCCATCACCACAGGAGATGTTTGGCGTAAACTATGCCGATGGTTTCTGACAAAACGAATCCCGCCACGGCGACGTCCTCCCGACTCGTGCTGAGACAGCTGCGCCAGTGCAGGCACAAGAGCTTCGCTGGCTGGAGACCAATCTTCCTCGTCACAATGCACCATCCATCTCTCTCTCTCTCTCTGCTCTGCGGCGTTTGTCGCAGTCCAAACAGCCAGCGGAATCCTCCAGAAATGCTCCGAGTAAAGGAACTGGAAAAATGCGTGAGCGTGTAAGTTTAAAGAGTTTAAGCACGCGAACAATAAAGTGAGAAAACGGTGACTTTTGTGTTTGTCCAAAGTATGTGGGATGTAGACAAAGGTTTTTGGGGGGATTTTTATCTCTAAACACGTAAATACCACAAGGGTGAGCGCTCCATTCGTCTTTCCCTAGTTTCTCTTTCATCGATGGATGTCGCACGCATACAGTGTTTTATTCTTGCGCCGTCACGTCAACTCACGTCGTCGTAGGCCAACGATTCAGCTTGTGTTTTCCTCGTGCAATCTGCACACAGCAGACTTCCTGTTGCGGCCAAAGTTTATTAAACTCATGTAGCTAGTATTCACAGCTCATAGCCGTGAAATGATAAGATTGTTAAAATCACACCGTGTGTAGCAGGTATAACATGTTACAGGTGCTAACATCAGGCAAAACCTTACATATGAGTTTATTTATAAGGGACAATTAAAAAACAACAACTTGTTGGCTAAAGTTCTGGACTGTTTATTGAAACATGAAATAGAATGCAATAATTAAACACAATGTGCATTTCGGATATTGAGTCACACAATGCAACATGACACAGAAAACAAAATCACACAAGCACATGGAGAACAACACGCTATAAACATTAGCAATGGGAGAACACGGACATTCGTATGGACAGACGACCAAGTTGGATTGTTATTACGGTGACTGTCAAAATAAAAGTACCAAGTCTCAGGAGAATATTGGGAGTCGTTGTTATTATTGCCCGGTGACCAGCGCATGTGCAGAAGAACTAATAGCTGCAGCCATGATGCACATGTGCAGGAGCAATGTTTTCAAAAAACAAAAAGTATTTTCAGTGTTGTCGTGGCTCCGAAGGCCAAAAACACATCCAAAACTGTCCATTTTCACTCGCTAGCTTTTGCTGTCACTTTCAGTATGTTGCCGCGGGCTCACTGCTGGCTCCATTGAATCTTCCAACTGCAGAACAGCAGGTCACTTCAGCCAAAATGACATCCAAGGCCACTTTACTCGGGTTATTGAGCCAGGTGAGCAAGAGGTAGGAGAATACACTGAGTTTTTCCAATTACTCTCTCAGACCTTTCCTTTCAAACACAAGAGGCAGGAGGACAAAGGGAAGGATCCCAAAGTGAAACAGAAAATGCTTTGGCACCACGAGGCCGAGGCTGCTGGATGTGAAATAACTGCACTTGTGTCCCTTCATCAGCTGCTTTTCAACCACCTTCCAGGGCAGAACAGAGTTATTTTAGCTTGAAGCACAGTGCATTTATAATCGGAACAGCCTGGTAAGAGCATGACCGGAAATAGGTTCAGTCTTAATGGCGGAATGAACATTATAACTGCTGCTGCAGAAACAGTCATCTGGTCACCTTAAAAACAAATCTCAGGTCTGCAAGGGGTTTGTTGTGACAGAAAGTGTTCGTCACATATTGGAAGCAGCGGGATGCTGCTGTCTTCCAAACCGGCTGATGGACTTTTCTCTCTTTTTATCCGCCAAATCACACGGAGCCGCCCATTATGTGACCGCGACACACGTGTAGAGTTTATGATTACCATCATTTCAAGAATGTAGAGTCGATGATCAAAACCTCCCTGCGAAAAAGCGTATTAGGAATGGAGCCCAGTGCCAGATATTATGTGAAATCTTCTGCACGTGCACTTGCAGATTAGCCACTGCAGCAATTTCCGTACGTTTACTCCACGCGTAGAAGCGGGAGCGGCTTGTGTTTGGCTGCTTCATGCTAAGTAACATCAAGGGAATGAAGAAAAAAAAATCTCATCCAAAACCCGCAAGATGAAAGTTTCAGATTTACTGTCGAATGCAGCCACAGCTAAGCACGTCGCCATGTCGACGTGTGTCCTCAACAGCAAAAAAAAAATAAAAAATACACAATATAACACATTTTAAATAATTTCAGCTTCTCTCTTCAAGCTTAGAAGAAAAAATCTATTGAGCAGTGAGTGAAGAAGTGCGCGTAAGGTTTCACATGTTCAGCTTGTCCATAGTGACGCCGACCAAAATCAAATAAATAAATGCGTGTATGAGTAAAATGTCTGAGTGTGCTCATCTGAGCATGCGGCGAGAGAGCAGAAGTGTTAGTTGTGGTGATGACACAGACGTGAGTGTAGCAGCTCTGACAGCTCCAGTCTAGCAGAGGTAGAAGCAGCTCAGAAGTCACCTCCAGGGCCACACACACACACACACACACACACACACACACACTGGAAATGGTAATCTCCTCCTCCTCCTCCCTGCCAGCTTGGCCGGGGCTCCGAGTAGCATGCACACTCTCCAACCACATCACAATCAAAAAAAGAACAGAATAAAAAAAGAAAGCCAAATAACAAGCTCAACTTGTGCTTCGCGTAGCTGCAAGGCTTTATTTTTCCAGTTGTTTCATGTGAATGACGCACAAGCGTTACGCAATTGACTCTTGTGATGGGAACGCGAACATATTGGATAACTGTTTTAATGAGGGGCTTTTGGTGGAGTCAGATCGTAGTTTGACCTGGACAGTGGTAATGATGATGATGATGGTCAGCGTTCTTTCTTCACAGCCAGGTGGGCCGCACTTTTCAAAGCTAGCATGTTCTCCCGGTAGGAGTGGGGGTTTTCACCGGACAACTCAAATCAACACCCACAGCCCAATGTGCAAGTTTCATGGGTGACTCAGGCCCCGTTTACACAACAATGTTTTTCATTGACTCTCAACTTGAAAGCTATCAAGTCCCAGGAGAATATGGACCGGGGCTCATGGTACTCTGGAGCAAAAATATGGTCGTTGTTGGAACTATTTACTGCAGCCGTGGTGTGCATCCACATTTGCAGCGTTTCAGAAACATTGCTTTGGCTCACCCTATCTATGGAGATGTCGTCGGAGTATTTCCGAAAGGTTCCACAGTGGAAGCTATATTCAAAATGTTTGCAGTGACTCTGAGCACCGTGCAAACCCAAAATGCAATGACAGGTTTGTCATGTAAACAGGGCCGGAATTGGCCAGATACTAATACAGATTAAATACGAAATAAGACAGGCAGGGAGAACATGCAAACTCTGCAAATAGACATATCCTGGGTTTAATTTATGCTGGAAATGAACGTGACGAAGAACTGCGTGTCTAGTTCCTATCATGCCATATAGCAGCATCCTTGTCTGGCAGACAGCGACAGCAGTGTATCCGATCGTCATCACCAAAAAAATGCCGGTTTAGGTTTAGTTTTGTCCGGTAAACGACTCAGTTCAGCTCAGAAGATACATATTGTGGTGCGGTGGTGATTTTGTTTATTTTCTAGTTGAGATTATGAGACTGTCCATGTCGCCTGTAACCTAAAATAAAACAGGATGTTTGCTGCCAGCCATCCTCACTTCCACCCTATCTATTGACACGGGCCTCCGTCACTGTATGCAACCCTATTTGCTCCACTGGCATCGCTCCTGTCATATTTTCTGTGACCAATGCAGATCACTGGATACATGAATACATCCATTCACAATTTTTTATACCCCTCGATGCTTGACCGTCGTTGTTTTTTGGGTGTGAGAACAGCTTATCCCGAAAAGGGCGGTAATGACTGTCAAAATTATGATCAGAGCGATGAAGAAAAGGAAAACAAAGACATTGAACAGTTAACAAAATATGTCTATTTAACATAAGAAAACGTTGTTTGATTCCTGATTCCCAACTAATAACTGTCACCTTCAAGGTTTTCCTGTCCATTTGATTCAAACCGACCTGCAACTGTGAGACCTCGTCACAATAAACAGACATGTAGTACCTCTGCAAGATACTGGCATGTTGTACTTCTCTGCTCACGGGGGCATCACGTCTGAATTTGTTAATAATTCTGCAGACAGCATTGATGAGCAGCGGTTTCAATTAACAGCAATGTTTCACACGAAGGCCGCTATTACTCTGCACCTGAACTTTTAAAGGATACCTGGCGTATAGGCTGCCGAGCATTTTCCTTCACCCAGCTTCCCCGAACCAAAGCTGAATCGCGATATCACTGAGTCTTCTGTTCACCTTTACAACTGGGTGCTGATAGCGTATCTGCTCCCAGCAGACCGGCAGCCAGACAGGCAGTGGGAGAAGCAAACGCCCTTATCGCCGCCTGCCATATGATGGGATTAGCTGGAGTGTTGTCTAACAAAGCATTAATGAACAGTTTTAATTGCCTGCACGGCATTTCGTGCCAAGCTGCTGAACTACACACACACACACACACGGTTGATACACACACACATTCACGCAGCCGCACAACAGAGGGCGGTGACGTGTATTTGTCCCAGCAGAAATTGCATCCAAGCGATGCAAAATTTGTATTCATAGCCAGAGTACAATCACGCAATTACTCCCATCATTCCAATCTGTTTCTGTACAGTGTGACGGGAAACACAGGTTTGAATAAGCTCCCCTCACTTCTGCAGAAAACACAGGCTTGATTGAAATCAACAGACGTTTGGAATTACTTGACAGTGCAAAATTGCGCCGCAGCTTTAGCACCGGTATGTCGGCACTGGTGTGACTTGAAGGGTTGTTTGATTTTACCAAGGGAGAGGCGGGAACTCTGTCCATCCGACCCACGGAGCTAAATGTTCTCCAATGAAGGCCGTCGTGTTACTGTTGCTATTGCACTGGACTTCTGTTTAGGAAAGGAAGAAGAACCCTATGAAGATGAACTGAGTCAGTATCCCAGATCAAGATCCGTGCTCATTTAGATTGACTTTCATGTTAGAATACATTAAAAGACTTTCAGGGGCTGAAATCGAGTCACGACCAAGACCTGGCCTTCCCAACATGACAGGATCAAGAAGGCAACATTTTTTGTAATATTCTCTTTATCGGGCCCAAAAAAAATGTGGAATCTATGCTCTGGAAAGAATATCCAAGGTTTCTCCGTCCTGCAGTTGCACCCTAACCCTAACCCTAATCTTCCTCGCTACAGACATTTTGGATCAACAAACTTCTCCGTGTGAAACACAAACCAAGCCCGGAGGGGTCGGCGCTGCGGCCCGCCACCAATCAGGCTGATAAAAAAAGAGTTGGTGGGAAAACGGCTGCACAGCAGAAAGTGAGCCGGCAGGTCAGTGATGCAGAGCGGGCAGGAAGTGTGGCGCTCTGCTCAGTCGTCACTGTAATTCTGCATCGTCACAGTCGGGGGGGGGGGGGGGGGGGGGACACTTCAGACTCAGGGATGTGACTACTTCACTGACCGAACACTTCATATGGCGAGGTGACGGGCAAGTACTGCCCCTCCTGGGGCAGAAGCATTTACAATTATTTATGGTGGGATTTGATGAAGTGATTCTCCGTTGGTCCGCAGATTCCAATTCATCTCCTCTTCGAACCGATTAGAGGCACTTTCACCAGCTGACCGGGTAAAACACGTGTCTAAGAGTGTGTATGCACATGTGCGTATACTGTATATACAATTGCAAATATTGATATTGTAAATGAGTATGAGCAAGTAAAGTTGAGCTGTCATCTGTCATTTAGAATGATACACATTCTTCATTCACCCTCATACTATCACTTGATTCACACAATCCAGCACATTTGGGCTGAATTCTGGATTTCTGGATCTTACATTCTGCATTGGACTGCATGTAAATAGTACTGGGAGGGAGATGTGTTTTTTTTTATGCTCTAATATTGAACTGCAACATCATTCCAGTTCGATTTATGAACCAGCTGATAAGCAGCCTTGTGCATTGTGAGGATTTAGCCAAATTGTTCTTCAGACTCTCTCCGCGGCTCAGTGATGAATGGAGATAGAGGAGGCCTGTCGAACAAAACATGGAGGGTGACTTTCAGCGGAAAATGCTTCTTTTTCTCCTGGCACAGACACCCTCCCCAGTGGGGAGAGTGATTGCCACCCGAGAGCCTCAAACCAATGAACCTATCCCATCTCTCCCCGTCTCTGCGGCGTCTCTGAAATGGCACATTTATCACCAAATGTACCAGGAGGGCAAGCAATATGATGCATCTCACAGCTCAGAGCCAGATTCTTTTCTTTTTTTTTTAGCACCTGCTTCAAAAAGTAGGCAGAAAAAGCAAAATGACATAAGACAAAGTGCAATATAGAAGAAGATGTGGTAATACTGTACAGTTCACGTTTGAAAGGTCGAGACAAGAACTTCATGATGTGCATGTTTTTTTTTTTTTACCTCCTTCCACGTGTTTCTATTGAACAGCAGTCAATCTCTTGCTCGCGAAAGACGCCTCACGATAAAACCTCATGGAGACGAGCAGAACGACAAGGTTTCCGTCCCGGCATTATTGAAGGAGGTGTAATTAGTGTTGCATTCGCCGTCAACGACCATCACCTCATCAAGTCGGAGCTCTTCGGCGAAGGCAGGTCGTTCGTGCGCCTGCGTCTCTCAAGAAACACCAGGCACTTGACATACTTTCCGAAGTGCAATCCACAGAACTCACAAAACAGACTGAGAGAAATGAATCAGGAACCAAAAGGAGAAATGAACACATCCCTGCCACCTGCATCAAGCTACGACCCCGCTGATGCACGTTCTTTCTAGTTGCTTCGGACCGTGGGCTGAAGACAGGTTGAGAAAAAAAAAAAAAAAACACCTGTAAGAACAAGTAAGCTCAATATAGAATGAACGTCCAACACCAGAGTCTGGCCGTCACTGTATCCGACGCCAAATACCCTTCTCTGATTAAGTTATCAGCATTTCTTTATGTAACTTCACAACTAGCTGTGACAACTGACTGCATTCTGCAGGACTTACTGATATTTGTTAAGTTATGGTTCACAGCTCTCATACAAACATAAACATCAACGCGTTTTGCCACTTTGACGCCACACTTGATGGTGAAAACGGGGCCTCGCCATCCCTCTCACTTTTTGGGTTTCAAGCAGGAGGTGTCAGAAAAGTTACCACATGTAAGAACTGGCTTGTGGCGGCCTAGCGTTAATTTTTTATTCTTCTATGTGGGATCCCCAATCATCGTGAGGCAGAATTCACCAAACGTTGGGACTGTTCACCTACTAATACGGAACGTGAGCTGGGATTACAGACCATCGTGAGACAGGTTAGTTTCCCCCTGCTGATCATGTGTCATTGCATTAGTAATCCTGATCAATATGAAGAAGAAGAACAAGAAGCAAGAAAAATTAATGAATGCTCACGTGTGTCCCAGTGTCATTTCTGGCAGTTAGTTCATACACAACTTCTACAGCCATGCGTGAAACTCAGTGAGGCTTGGTGCTTATGCTTCATGCCAAACGATAGAAATGTTAAGCAGTCTGCCACAACAATTCCAGATGAAAAAAAAAAAAAAAAAAATCTCCATGGCGCAGAATGAACACACTTTCCAACCAGGAGCCATGAATAAACATCCTGTTTGATGCAGCAGTTCAATGCTCAACAGCACTACGTCCGACCGAGGACGCGTCGTATGTCGACAACCCCCAACCTCTCCGTCTCCTTAATGCTGCTTATGCAGAGAGGAGGAAATCTGATGTCATGCCTGCCTGCCCTCGGCTGTCAAGCCTTCACGCACACACACAAATGCAGACACACACACACACACACACATGCAAACACAGACGACGTTATTTACAGTATAATTACTTCCATGACAGTTCAGATGCAGGCCTGTCACTGAGTATTATCAAACCAGCGAGGCATGTAACAGTCAATAATGCAGAGAGGAAAATCTATGATTTCTATTACTGAACCACACAACGCCGTCTACAACACACTTGACGTAATCTACTGGCAAATCAATGCTGGCTGATCTTTTTTTTCCATCCTTCAAACGAACCAATTTGAGGCCCCAAAAATGTAAAACGAACAAAAAAGAGAACGGCAACCTCAAAAACCAACTCCTGGAAATAAGAGTGACCCGTATAAAAAAAACCTCTTATCTTGTCAATTATCATTCGGATTCAGGCCGGTGAGTAGAATTGTGCGGAGAAATAGCCGGCGAGTGATGTTTATGGGCTTCTAAAGCCCGTCGTTACTATGCAAATGGCGGGTAGAAGACAGAGCGGTTGCGCAGATCGCTCACTCATCGACACTCAGAGCGTCGCCGTCCTGCTGTTCTCCCGCTTGCTCCGTCTGTATAACCTGCGCCACCGGAGCAGAACGTGCTCTTGTCTTGCTTCATGCTTCAATTTGAACATTGCTGAGGGCGTGCTGAGAGGAATTGGATGTAATTAGGGGGAATGTTTGAGAGGCGGTTGGATATTAACATGGGTTTCACCACTCTACATGGCGTGGGACGCCGGGCGCACGTCTCCTGCAGACACTTTATGTCTGCAGACAGATGTTCTTTAAAGGACCCCCCCCCCCCTCTGCTCCATCAGGAAACTGTTTGGCGTGAGCTCTGCTTCCATTCTTGCAGACAGTGGTTGCAAGGAGAATGTGGTTTGAAAATGAGTTTAGCCAACGTTTTTATCCGAAGAAAGAAGATTGATCATAAAAAACAATGTTCTATGTTTTTTCTAGAATTCTTTCATGAATATTAAAGAAAGACCCCTCATTTAATTTATGTGTAACTTTCTCAGTTGAATTTCGTGTTAACAAGATGTTAGCATGTGAGCCACACATGTCAATATTTGTCCTATATTGTCATTTATTGTCTTCTTTTGGCGAGAATGACAAGATTGATGGAGCGATGTCAGTCCATGTATCATCTTGATGACCAGAAGGGATAAAATCAACCTGCACCTCATATCCTCATACTGATTAATCAGCAGAAAAGCAGTGTATTTATTTTTTTTAGAACCAGTAAATTCAGAGATTGATTGTCACGTTTTCAGTACAATAGCTCATTTTAATAATGTGACAAAGACACATTTGTGTTTGTAGGCGTTGCATCAGGGCCTTGTTGGAGAATAGCCATATGTGTGTATGTTGTGCCACTCCAGTAAAATAAGACCAACTAAACCATATGTTAAAATTTGTGGTCAGATCTCAGTGCGGGAAAAAAAAAGCATCTACATGATCAAACAAGAAGTGGAAGGTTTGGGAGGAAGGTAGGTCTCTTATCTTAAGTATCTCTGCTGAGGGTCGAGTTAGTTTTCAACAACAGTAAAACACATTGCAACACAATATACATTAAATAATATATAATGGATCTCTTGACCTTCTCAGTCCTCCAGCGCACTGAAATGCACCTCTAACTAAAACTCCCTACACACAAGCCACAACCACCGTATCATTTAAAGTACTTCTGTATGTGGCCGTACTCTGAGCTGCATCTAAAATATGATGTGCACAGAGAAAACAGGAATGGTTCTAGAACAGCGCCCTGAGGAACCCCCTTGCAGCACTCCAGTGTTTCAGAAACACAGTTCCCTACAGGAACGGTTTCAACCCCAATTAATATGAGGCCAGCAGTGATATTTTTGCAAGTAGCCTATTCTTTGTGAAGGTTTAATGTTCTATGTATTACTTTAAATTATATTTAAAATCTCACCTCAGTGGGACTCCAGCTGAGAACTGGGGGAAGTGCAAAACTCTCTCACACACACACACACACACACACACACACACACACACACACACACACACACACACACACACACACACACACACACACACACACACACACACACACACACACACACACACACACACACACACACACACACACACACACTGAGGAAAATAAGTAAATAGGACATGCTTCGAGGAAAAATGGCAGAGACAGATTACAGATTAAGCGTGCCACATCCAGCTCTCTAACTCTTCTCTCTCTCCCTCCTTTCTAATGGTAAATACTTTCCTTTTCTCCGCTTGGAGAAAGTAGTGGGAAAGAGTGAGTCAGGCTGGAGTGCTGAGAGCTGGAGCGGACTGTTAATGGCGCTTAATGAATTAAGAGTCGGTTCTGCTGGTTTACCATTTGAATGACTGGGAGGCTTGGGAAGGTGGTGAGCCCTGAACACAAAGAGATGCTTCACAGCCTAAATGCACTTTGGTTCACATCTACATGTCTAAATATTTGCTTCCAGGAACACAGCATGTTGTGCAGAAGTGGACAGACATTGCATTGTGCCACAAAACCAAAAAACAGCTTTGTTGTGCAATTTACATATACAAGTGACTTAAATGTCTTCATTATATGGGTTGTTTGTTTGCTTTTTAAGTGTGTAGTAATTGTGAACATCTTATGTTTTATGTGGATTTATAAAAATGTGTAAATGATTGAGATGGTCCCAACCTTTTTGGAAATGAGGTTGGTTAAAGTCTGCCTTGCTGAGGCGGTGCAGCCGTCTATTGCTTTTCTGTTAGCAGCTACTTACAGTAGTTCCACCATTAATCCCGCATATGGGGCAATTACAGTGGGGGGTATGCAGAGCGCTCTGTGCTCTTCGTCACCGGGATTAGTGAAGGATACTCGGATTAGTCCCACAGCAATCAGCCTGCAGCGAGCAGCCGGTGGTGGCGAGGCTCTGCTAAAGTAACTTTATACTCCCATCAAAGCTGTAATTGTGAAGTTGGTATCACCTTTGGGCTTTGAGCAACACAGACGAGTCTCGGCGAAATGGTTCATCCGCCGATTGTCCCCAATTCATATTGACGAGTGAAACCAAGGCGTCTCGTCGGAAGGATCAATCTGTGCTCAAAGGACTGTAGTTTAATGTGCAACATCTTCGATATCTGGAGGTGTTGTTTTCCACAGAAACTCGTTGTGAAGAGCGAACGCGTGGAGGCAGGTGAACACTTTGTTCCCCCACATGGTGCTTTGACGAGTCTCATCATCAGTGAGCCCATCGAGGGAGTCCTGATTGCAATGAGAGTGCTTTACTTCAGCTTTACAGGAACCCTACTGAGGGTGCTATATTTGTGAAGTACACAGGTCATATTTCAGAAGAACCTTTTGCAGCCCGTAGCAGAAATCTTGTTGATTTGCGCCATCGCGCATGATTAACATTGAGCCTTTTCAAACCTGGTATGTGCAATCGTTATTATTAGCTGTAAGAATCTTTTGTTTCGTGGATTGGAAAGAGAACAGAAAAGTGCTGATACTCAAAAAAACTAATGATTAGATCACATTATAAATCCAAACAGCTGCTGAAACTGTTTGAATTCTGTTCTTTCTGAAATAAAAGACACCCTTGCTTCACATCTTTCTTCCAAAATAATTAGTGGCTTCCACGTGTTATTCATCCGTCCATGGCTCCATGACATGATGATGATAATTTATGACTAAAATGATCGTTAGAAACTGACACATTTACATGAGCATATACATACATAACTACATACACAGCTAATGTATATTCATATTCCTACAGATTTACCACACATGTACACAAACATCATGTCCAGAAATAAGAACAAAATGACTCAATATGACCCCTTATTCGATATGACAATTTATTGGAATATCTTTCCAAACAGGAAGTTTGTTGTGTCTATCCAAGCATTATTACATACTATTTAGAGAAGCATCATATGGGCCACCAAATCTACGAGGATCCAGCGAAAGAAAGAGGTTCCGTTAAAGTAACATGTGGGTAAAGCACTGTGTGCAGATAGAGCGGTGAAATCTGGTGAAGTGTGTGAGTATTGAAAGATTTGGTGTAATGGTGGGTAATTCTTATGAAATAAAGTCAATGGGTTGCAGAGTTACATTTCTTCTAAATCCTACTCAATAAATGTTTTTTTTTAATTAAAAAAAGATTAGTATGTTTCCACATTTTAATTTATTTGCTAGTCTTGCTCTAGAAAAGTTTTTGTACTTGTTTGCGTGAATTAAGCGGTTGGGATTAGCGGTCTTTCAAAATGACATCCCACAACAAAACGAATGCGACATCCACAATCACGATGCACAATCAAAATGCTAAATCCTACCACTTTCAAAAAAAGAGGAAAACAGTTGGATTGGTTGAGTTTTAATAGACACCTCTGATTTACAGCCTTCAATGATACATACTATATTTAATTGCATTTACAATAAAACTCCCAACTAATCCAAGGGAACAATTTTTTTAACTTGAGGATTCTGCAGGACAAACATGGATCTGCATTCTCGGAGGAACCACAGATTAAATTTAATGAATCATTCTTGAAGCCTCACTCATTTCAATAAATGTTTAAACCATAAATCACAAGGAAACGGAAAAAAAAAAAATTAAGACGGTGGAGAGCTGCGTGATGCAAATAGCTTGGAACTGTTTGTATCTGCTAATGGCACAATTAATCATACAGGCCACCGCATGTGTCACATACAAGAAAAACACATTCTTTTCATTCCCACATAAGCACGAAATTCCCCTCTCCCACCGACCCCGCTTCCTTTTTCTGCAGCAGGAATATCTCCAGGCAGCCTCGCAAGACAATGGCACGCAATTACCCCGAGCAGAAAGCACTGTGGCACTGACAAATGTAGTTTTTACTGAGCAGGAGACACTTGTGTTCTCACATCAGAGTTAAATACCGCCTATTTATCTCAGCAAAGGCAAAAGAGAGAAAAGAGCAAAAAAAAAAAAAAAAGTTGAATCAGAAGGCAGGGGGGGGAGAGAAAGTCAAAGTGATCAAGATAGACAGAGTGAGGAGGGGAAGTAAGCCCCGGGCTGTGGAGACATTGCGAGACGTTCCATGACAACCGAGCAAGGAAGGATTTTGAACCATTTCGTTTCGTGTTGCCGCTAGGAACGTCACACGCCGAGTGACAAATTGCACCGCGAAGAAGGTGCAGCTGCGTCACGGCCTATAGCTTTTTTTTCTCCACGCAAAGAAACAAACGGCACAGATCCGTTTGAGCAGCTCACCTGAACCGAAATGAACGTAATGTAAGGCAGTAAGGCTTGGCGTTCGCCGGCGGGTCGCTTCCTATACAGCAAAATGCTTCACATTGGAGAGTCTGGCGGAACGCAGAAGGACTTTTGATAACCAAGTCTATAATTCACTTTTTTAAGATATGCAAATGGTTTTGCTGTCTCCACCAGAAAATGATGAGCACATATGAAGTTGTATATACGGGTGATACAGTGTGTGTGTGTGTGTGTACTCACACTGCACCGTAAGCAAAAGAAATCATAAACAGAGAGAAACAACCGAAGGCGGTTTCATGATCCTCTCTCCTTCAAACAAAAGAAAAATTCATACTCACAAATACATTTACACTCCGTTTTAGAGTCACCTATTAAGCTCAAACACATGAATGGACTGTGGGATGAAACCAGAGCACCAGGAGATAACGCACACAGAAAAACTCCACCTTACCATAAAACCATCACCTTTTTATGAAACGACGGCACAGGGGACTGGTGTGAACAGAGGTCAGATGCAGAGGACAAACGTTTCTATGGAAGTCAAATAAAAAGAAAGAAACGCTGCTAAGATCATCACTCACACCTGGTTTATTTAACAGTTTTTTTGCTCAATTCTCTCGAGTCGAGCTATTAATAAAGTTTTCCCGGTAATCAAGGTTGGTCTGTTTTATCAGCGCGGTTTTGTGCCATGCTGGGATGATTTTTGTTGTAACTGCAGCCTCACAGCAGGAAGCAACCTGTGGTATTGCGGAGTGGAAAAAACAATCAGTGCCTGAGACTCTCTCTCTCTTTCTCTCTCTCTCTGTCTCTCTGTGTGAATTAAATCTGCTGCTGCTTCCCGTTGAAACATTCTCTATGCTAAATAATGCACTGATAATGAGGAAATGTATAAGAATGCAATGCAATGCCGAGAGTAAAGATTTGAATTAAAAGAGGTCAGGTAAACTGGTCCTGGAAATACTCTGTGCTATTGGTAAGAGAATAAATGAATAACAAGTACTACAGAATTGAAAGAAATCCTGATATGTAAATGGATGCCGATGAAAGCACTTCCTGTTTTGTTATTACTAGTATACCTCATAGACCATCCAGTTAACATCATGGTGGAGGAAGTTCACCCTCTTTCTCAGTTTGGCTCTTTGCGACAGACAAAATGAGTGTTCCGACACCAGTCAGGCCCGGTTTGCAGGCCAAAGCTGGAAATTGTGTAATTTTGATGTCAGGCCACTGGGAGGTGCTGTCGTTTGTATTTGTGATGAAACGATGCATATGTGCAGAGATCAATTCTCTATGAACGTTAACAATGATAACATTCGTGTGGACAGACGATGAAGTTGTGTTGCTTTTATGGGTGCCTCAACTATAAAACTATCCCCCCATCCATCCTCTATTTGGGAAACTGATATTTATTCAAAATAACACTCAATTTATGTGAAATGGCTGCGTCTGGACTGTGGGAGGAAGACGGAGCACCTCGAGAAAACCAATACTTGCACAGGAAGAACGTGCTGACTCCATACAAAGAGGCCAAGGCTCGGAGCCAAACCCACAACATTCTCACTCGTAGAAGGAGGTGCTAAACGCTCCAAAGCTGAGCGGGCCAGCTGAAAAGCTGCTTGATACTCCCGCGGCTTGAGGGGCCGTCCACACCAGGAAACCGATTCACCGAAACGTGCTGTTTTTGGCCCGTCGTCCACACGAGGCGGTTTTAGAAGCGTGAAAACAGGTTGTTTTGAACACGGGTCTCCGAGTGGGGAAATTCTAAAACCCCGGCACGTGCCGTCCAACCCCCCCGGGGTGTGGACGGCAAAGATGATCATCTGTGGAAAAAAAGATGACGTAATCGCCCCCCCGTCTCCCCACTGCGGTCCGTGATGTCATCAAATAACCACAACAATCACGGACCACAAGCTCCGGTGGAGCTGCAGAACCTAATGATGCCAACAGCAGCCATAGACCTATAGAACTAGAGCTATATACAGGTTTATGTACAGGAATCTACTTCTAAATTTCTATGTGCTCTGTCTTCTTCTGCGTTTTTGGTGTCTTTGGTGAGTCACAGTGCCCCTAAAGGCCTGGCAAGTGTACTACATGCCCTGAACCCTCGTGTTGCGCCCAGTTCATAGTGACGTGTCGGCAGAATTCTTTGGGAGAAGGCCCGGGGAGAAAAAAAGATCGTGTGGATGTGGCCTGAAACAGTGCAAAAACAGTACAGAATTAACAACCTCAGAAACCAGCTGAATGATTGTCACTTCACGTGTCTAGACTTTTTCCAAAATATTACTACTTGAGATCTACCGAAATGCAAAGAAATTAAAAACGCGGCTACATCTGTCGTGGCGAAGGTTGCGTCAAATTGTCAAGCGTGACTTTATTCCCCGGGGCGTCCAATTTCGCAGCACAACCGCAGCAGGACAAGCTCGTGCCTTTGGTCTTTTCATTTGTGAAGGGCAATCCCGACCACGACGCGCGGCTTCTGCCTGTGTGTTTGGTCACTCTTCAGCAGTCAGCGGTGCATCCGTCGCTGCTCTTTCTTTCATCTCTGAAGCTCCGTTGTGCAACTCCGCCGTCAGTAAATCACCAGGGGGTCAGTGCAGGTTCAAGGTCGGCCCCAGCTCCGAGTGAAAAGGTCTCGGGCTCTTCTTTCTCTCAGTCCGTCTCCCTCGGTTGGAGCCGCCACTCTGATCGCAGATAATTACCTTGGCAATGTGTGATATTTTCAGGGGTGTGTTTTCGGCCAGTGGAAGCAACGTGTGTTTGTGTGTGTGTGTGTGTGTCCCCACTGAAGCATGTCTGTCTCATACATTTGTTCATTTCTTCACATTTTCCCCATTTCAAAAAAAGGTGCCTTCTTCAATCTTTGTGAACGCGACTGTACTCCTGATGTTGTTTGGGTGCTACAGTACAGAAAGCCCAAAGGCCGTATACTTAGTATACTCTCTTCGTCCCCGGGACGAGAGTTTTTGGGACAATGTCAAGTCCTTTGTGCTGCTATCATCTTCAGTGCAGAAACCCGTCTTTTATAATCTGTGTGTCACTGTGTCACGGCGCGTACGGCTCTCAGGGCTCTCTGTGTGTTCAGGCATGACGCAAGAAGAGCCGAGGCGATGGGTATTTGAAAAGAAAGCTCTGATAGTATTCAGTCTTTAGCATTTAGACTATTTCATAGTGCAGCGGGCACCAGAGGGGGGGGGGGGGTGAGCGGAGGAATTAATCCATGGCCCCTTTTCATAAAGTTAGTGAATGCCGTGAGTGGCGCTAGGAGAAAAGCACCAGGCCCGGCAGCAATGGGAACTGATGATCCATGATGCCTTTATGCTATGCTGGTCTGCATCACTATGCCTTCCTCTTCTCCCTCTTCAGCCGCCGTGGTGGTATGTGCTGAGGGGACAAACCCGTCTGCACTCCATGAATACAGAGAAGCTGCCGGAGCCGCTACCAGAAAGCATCCGCTCAAAGACCCTCACAGCTCAAACATCCTTGTGTTCTCCGAGTCGCCGGTTCACAACTCGTTAATACACTGGAGTGAGGCCAACGCTTACAAGATGGACCCTCGTCACTGTTTGATATCGCAAGAAAACTGAAGCAGTCTTCCTTTGTTATGTGTGTTGGGGGAAAAAAAATCCAACATTCGAGAAAGAAGTGCGTCTTTGTTCCAGAATTAGTCGTGCACGAGATGACGATTACACATCAGGAAAAGATTAAAACACAACTACTAATAAAGGCCCCGTTTACACAACATTTCAAATGAAAATGCATCATTTTTACGTTTATTTTTTCACATTTGCATTACAATGTTTTGAAAACAATGTCCGTTTACTCGGTGCTGTTGGTTATTGTTGTTATGGAAACCACACACATACACACAGAGAGCAATAAGCTATGAACATTAACGACGGGAGAACATGGACAGTCGTAGGGTAAAACTTTGAATACATCTGAAATGAATTTCTACGTTTGTTGTCCAGACAAGTGTAACATTGAAAATTATTACAACTTGGTTTCTCAATGGAATGTTTTTGTTTTTTTCTTAATTAATGGTACAGTGAGTATGAGAAGATCTGGCAAGCGTCTGTATGTAACGATAGTTGTCTGGAAGAGTGAATTTATTATTTACCATGACATACGTGCTGACATAATTTCATTGCAGATAAAGCAGCCGAACAGTTGTTTGAATTTTTTTTTAACATATATTATTTATATATTGATATATGGCCAGAAACAGTGACTGTTTTGTTGTTCCGCTGCAATAATTTTCATGTTTTTTTTTTTAAATCTTATCCCACACATTGCACACATGCTGCCCTGCCTGCTGGGTATCTCTTGGCGAAGCCTGATTTTCTACTTTATCACATCTGTAATGAGCTGCGAAATCCTTCCTGCTGTATTTACTTAACATTTTTACACGGGCACTGCCAAATATGGAATTTAGCCCCCAAAGATGTTGGCGTTTTTTTTTACTGTTGTATTTCCTGCTGTCTGGTCCTTTCTCAAGTGAACCCTCCTACGGTCTATTTTTGAACACACTGCTGAGTGGCTCACAATAGTTTTAAGGCTAATGTACACTCGATGTCTTCCTCCCTAAACAGAGGCACCATTTTCAGAGCGATTGACCCACTCGTTTTAGAAAAATCCAACCTTTTTCACGCTGAAAAGCTCACGGTGAGAAAAAAAAAAATGGAACAAGGTCCTTTCAAACACTAGACTGGCAGCGAATGCTTCCATCCCACAATACACAAAGACAAAATACTTCCTTTCACCCTTTATTCCCCTGTGCAGAATTAGGAGTGGAGATATGATAAGAGCCCTTTGTGGGCTCTGTGTAGCTAAAGTCTGTACCAGTCAACAGTCCTACCGTCAAGAAGGATACACTTCTTTTTTAATCCACAGAATACGATTTGAGTTTGGGGGAATTGTTGGCTGACATAAGCTATTTCCATCATTTCAAAGGGTTTCCAAAGGCTGCAAAGCCCGCAGATCCTCATATGACCTAAATGTGGGAATGAGAAGAAATGTCATATTTGTTGTTCAAATTATAATCACGTCTCGGCTGGGAAAAGGGAAAATGTGTCATCATGTCAGATGACAAAACTCATGGCGCATCATATGTGCACAATATACTTTAACTGAAAACAGCACGATGTGCGTCGACGAGCGATATTGAATTGAATGGAAAATATTCTTCATACTGAAATATAATAGAGGGAAGGTAATTTACTCCCAAATAAATTCAGTCTCTTTGGAGGACGAATCAATTAAAAGCCTATTATATTAAAACAGCATGCATCAATAAGCTCCAGTCTGTCTTACTCAATAGTTTGGGCCCCATGGGGTGAACAGTAATGGATCACGCTTAAATTTTCCATTATCGCAATGTAGTATCGAAACTGACTATTACATTCGTTTCCAATATACAAGAGAGAGAGAGAGAGAGGGACATAATCATGAAATCAGTAAATGTGACCTCCCGGCGCCTGAGGCAGAGCAAGTCACATAGCAGCAATGTTCATTTTAATGATCTCATGCTGCATTTACTGTTTGCAGGCTGCTCTATCTTCCAGGCTCACGGGACCTTTGCTACGTAAAGAAAAAAAATACATACAGTGGGAAGTCACACAGAGTATGATATGGAGTGGGTTTGTCACATATTGTAATGCACATATTCTCTGCTTGGTCTTCTCACGGCATCCCCACACCGCATAATTTCGATTTATTGAAAGGCTAAACTCCCTTGAGATGCAATAAGATAAAATAGTGCGGGTCTCGGCCCGCGAGAGGAGCATTTTGCATAAACAGTGCAGCCTAAATCTGAGCTAAAAATCTGACTCATGAGCTGCATATGCAGTGGAGAAAGAGGAGTCTAATGAGTTCTGACTGGAGAGCAGACCCTGCTCTTTTCATTAGTCATTATGTGAGGAGAGGTGTGGGTGGGCCACTAAAATATAACCTACGTCTGACAGACTATGCACCGACTTTTGAACAGAATTCATGTAAGGAGTCATTGTCGGTACATTTCCAGAATTGTATTTTCAGCCCACTTGCCGAGGACTGCGTGTCAAACAGTATGTAGAGACGTCTCCTCAAGCCTGAGCGCGAACCAACAGTCCCTCATCATAGGAAACAGGAAGTCATGCATCTATATAAAAGACAGGGAAAAAAAAGCTTTAATGAATGAGTGAGAACTTATTCAGATTATTCAATATGGGCCAGTAATTTCCAACTTTTTTTTTTTTTAACCCTTATTTTGCATATATATGAGCCCGCTCAGTTCTCCTCCCTAGCATGCGTGTACACGTACACCAATAACATGATTCATATGAAATCTTCATTGAAAAGATTAACATAAATTATACAGCCTTTTCCACTACAGTCCATCCCTGTCACGTTTGGTTTGCATCCATACGTCTTTTTAATTGAATTCATTAATGAGTTTGCATCCATGAACATACAGCGTGCGTCATGTATGTAGATGCATGAGTAAGCAACACTTCTATGTTTCTTACATATCTCATTCATAAAGTAATACATCTCTGACTGCAGCAAAAAAAAGTTTGAGTGGTCAGTTGAAATGTGTGTTTTTATGTCTTTGTTTTTTTTTTCTTCATGTGAAGATCTGCTTGAGAAATCCTGATTTCCTTGAACCTGATGAAGCCTCACAGGATTGTTTATGACGTCTCGCCATTCAGGGATTTCAAACCATAAACTCAGGCCACAAATCTTTTAATGATTTGAGAATCATGTCAGACACTGACCCAATGATCTGAGCTATCTTCTATACTGACCACCTTCGGAAGCCCATCACAGCTGACTATGGATGTACACAAGGTTCACTGCACAGACACTCGTATTCATACCCCGGGGCCATTCAGAGTCACATATTAGCCTCAAATCCAGATTTGTGAATTGTGAATAAATGGGAGCCCGTGGAGAACATGCAAACTCTGCAAAGAATACAGCACTAAGTCATTTCAAGGCACTTTTTAACGGAGACATCCCAACAATTCCTTGTGAACGAGCACAAATGTCTCTGTAAAGGAAAAACTCCTTGTGTACAAGTATCTTGGCAAAACTGCATTTGGTGTTTTAGAATATTACTTAGGCTTTTTCACCACTTTTTTAGATGAAGGTTTGTCTGGCTCTTGTTTGGCCCATCCATCCATCCATCCATCCATCAATGAGCACCAAACATGTTTGAAAAGCAGATTTGTGTGCTTGCATACCAACTCCCATGTTATAAAACTTCCAGTCAAAGACACAAAAGTCTTTTCAGGGTACTAAGAAGAGTCTCAGGCTCTTGCTACCCTTCAGAGACTTGTGTCTCTGGTTGTCGACACGAGACCCGCCCCCAAATGCATTGTTTTGTGTCGGGTACAACGAACGGCATTGTTGTCGAAGTACAATCGTTCCCTTTTTGAACGTGGGTCTGGTAAAGAGCTGGTTCACAAATGTGAACGTTGTCTAAGGCACATTGTATCCTCGGCTATTTCTCTACATGTTTTTTTCCGGGCCGTAGTCAAAGCCTGTGGGGAATATTGTTAGAAAACCTTTGATATATGACATTGTCACATTTGAACCCCGTGGCAATGGAAAATATATCAAAGAGTATTCCACCCCCTCGTCCGGAAAATTATTATGTCTCACGTAATGGGTTCAAAATGCATGTCAAACAGTGGAGAATTAATAACGTGCCAAAACAAGAACGAAAGCAAAGAAGTTTGCCGTCACGTCTTATATTTGATGCACTTTCAGAAACTTTGGGAGCTAGGTTTAATCTTTGACCTTGGATTGCACACCAGAGGGCAGGTCATGCTCACATGTTATTTCTTGGTTGGTTTCTGAAAAAAGTCCTTTAAAAAAATAACAAATTTCAAATTCAAAAACCTGTAGGAGATGCTGTAGAATCGTGAAACAGTCCAAGTGTTTCAGAAATGTTCCACCTCGGGTTCCATTTACATGTTTATATGTAGGTTGCCTTCTGTTGTCTGAGCTTGTGCATGTTTCTGTCACTGATCCATACTTATGAGCTCATTAGCTCCAGTGTGCAACGAGGATTTCATAAACTTGGAAGTTGGAAAGCAGAATGTTTCTCTTCGCTGAATGGCAGGTTTTCTGAACATCGTCCTCATGAAACAGCACCTTCAGGAGAGGAACACATTGAACCAAGACCTCCAAGCCATTCTCGTAGCATTAATTTGCAGGAAAACACTTACAATGGAACTACTTGAAGGAGAATGTGCACACGGTCCAACAATCACCTTAGAACCACAGTTTTTGAAACGTGACCAATGGCAATGTCCATCTGTCATCTGGGACGGCCATTTTTACAACATAAACACCTTCCCTCCTATCTGGTTGAGTACCTGGCCATTGTTTCAGAATTCTAATCCAGCTGCTTCGATGCATCTTCCAGATGGGTCGACACCGCAACGCCTTCAGATTCCCAAACCAATCGTATGATTTATTCAAATTCAGCTGCGCCTTGCAGATCAATGAAAGCGACTCCGCAGCAAGCCGGCTCCATCTCACGTGGTCTTGGAGAGGCCCCTGGAGTCATGATCTCACTCGGGTCCAGGCAGTGCCCAAAGTGACATAAATGCATTTAATTATAACAGAAGACCTTTCGCACTTGTCTCTCCCGTTGACGCTTCTGACCTTGATGTTTGACGCCCTGCCTGAGCTCGCTGGTGGCGCCGTCAGGCCTCACTTCACATCTCTATGTTATTGCTAATTTATAACCTTGTGAGCATCTTTTCATTGCCTGTCTTCTTGTTTCTTTTTCTTTCCTATTCCAGTGATAAAAGAAGAGCAAGAAGAATGGGTCTGCTTTTAGATACTTGTAGCTGCAGATTCATTTAAAGCCGGACGTCTTCATAGACTATATCTGATAACACTGAAACTACCAATGGCTATTTGTGGGTGACTCTATCATCTGCTATCCGTTTTCGACTCCAGCGTTCCATTGTCTGTGTGACTGATAACAATATATCTGAAAAACCAATGAGCGGATCTTCATCAAAATTACTATACATGTGCATCTTGATCAGGGTGAAAATATTTGTTACCATAGAAAATGTTAATTTTGCAATATATTGTCTTATCGTGTGTTCTTTCAAATTATGAAATAAAAAAAAAAACAAGTGATCACCAAACTAAATAAATGAATAAAGGCAGTTGATCTGGATGTGGAATATGTGTCATTTCCCTGTGTCCATATCGACCCTTGGCGAAGGTCAGAAATCTACGATTGCTCATTATTCTACTGCAGAGAAATCTGCAGAATGAGCCTTTATGTCTCATGGAATAAGCAGCTTTTTTGTGTTTACAATGTGATTTGTTGTAGTTTGATTTCAGTTGACATTAATTAAAAATAACTGTTTAAAAGAAGAATTGGATCTGCATTAAATAACAGAAATGTACATTAGTCAAATATTCCTTTATTCATGTCAACATTATTATGTCATCCTGTGTATCATTTATGTTATTCATTTCCTTATCGCTCTTTATGCAACCCTTCCCACTTTTTTTATCAGCGTCACTTAAAACTAAAGAACGAGTGGTGGGTAAGGGCGGCAGGCTTTAATAGTTGTAGTGAATCTACTACAGCGCGTCTGCCTGTGAGCTTTAAATGGAGTCTGCTGGGACTGATTCAGTCTCCAATGGACCAGAGGATCCAGACTAGCCTGACTGCCTCTGACTCACAGAGAGAGAGAGACAGAGAGAGAGAGAGAGAGAGAGAGAGAGAGAGAAGAGTCTGACCTTAGGTCTCCCCTCCATCCATCCCTCACCATTCATCCATCCATTCTTAATGGGATACTCTAACCTGGCTGTTTAACACACATTACCATCAGAGCTCTTCTCAGCTGGAAGTCTGGCTTTGGAGGCTTTTGGCTATAATGTCCACTTTGAAGGGCATAATCACATTTTAAAGGCTAAGTTGTAGATCTGACATGGATGTACGTGAAAATACTAAGATATGAGATTAGTAAAAATGATTCCCTGAACTGATATTTTACTTTGCTAAATATTTAGATTGATGAAGGAACATTTAATTGAATCAAAATGTAAGTTAACACATTTTTAAATGGACTTAATAATGTTTTATATAAAGACTTGTCTCATTATTATGCTACTTCTTTTTCTAATTTATAAAATAATTTATTTTGTGACTCAAAACTTCAATAAAAACTGAATGATGATCGGTCATGGACAATGTTGATTATCCACTCTGATAAACATAATGCTACTTTAAGTGCAGAACCTTCATTTGCAGTTGAATAATGAAATATATGTATATATGTATGAGAATGGAGGAGTGTGTAAGAATTTAATCCACATTGTGTAAAATGATTATGCAAACCTAATCTAATTTTTACATTATAGTAAGTGTAACTGTGCTACATCATCATTTATACCAAATACGTACTTCACAAAATACTCTAATGTTGAAGTCTTTGGTTAAAAGAAAAAAAATCTCTTTTTCACATTACAAGCTCCAGAGTATCAGACAGTCACATAAAATGCTGCAGGCTAAAGAGAGTGATGGAGTTAAACATGTTCCCATGTTTGTTTATCTATTAATGATGAATATCCATTAACCCAGGGCAAAATTAAATGAAGTGCTGCTTGACACTGGGCTTATTAATCTGTAACGAGAAACAGTGGGAGAGTGGTTATTGAGAACATGGCTCCCTGCTGGTTGCTGGTTCTGGTTGGTGGGCGTAATGATGTTAGTTTTACATTAAGTTGATAATATTCATTCCCAGAGGTGCAGCAAAATATGCTTTCATCAGTAAAGACAGTCACGAAAGTCATTTTTTTAATGATGTTGACACTGCGCTCATTTATGGGGGGGGTGTTTTTTTCTTGCTTGCTTATTGTTATATTTATATATTTTTTGTTTTTATAGTTATAATTTGGGGGTGGGGGTGAGCTGTTGGGATGCATATATGTGATATAAACCAGGAAAACATTGTAAATTGACATGTGTTTACAGGTAAATTGCTTCATGTAGCAGCCATGAACTGAAATAAAATATTCCTCTCACTTACTAGGACAGACAAGATACTGTTAGTTTTTGAAATGAAACCACACAAATACAGAAAACAATATCATATAAACATTAAGAGTGGGAGTACACAAACATTCATATGGACAGACGACACAGTTGGACTGTTATTCCGGGTGACTGTAAACTGTAAAACTACCAAGTCCCAGGAGAAAAAGTACCGGGAGCCATGACACTCTGGAGGAAATATGTTTTTGTTATTGGCCATTTACTGAGCATGTGCAGGAGAACTATTTACTGCAGCCATTTTGAGCATTTTCCAAGACTCTGGGCACTGCTGCCACGTAAACAGACACCAAAAACACTCATTTTTTTCTGCCTTCCCTCGAAAACATTATCGTGTCACCAGTTTAAACTATTTCTGCAGTCAGTTGACCTCACAAATATGTTTTTGGACTGTAAAACAAAAGCTCAGTGATCAGAGAGATGCCACGCATGCTCAGGTGGAACATGAAGCTATTCTCAATGGGGCAAGATTGTTAATCATTACATCACAATGCAGCCCACAGCGGTGTCTAGACAGGAGTTATATTGTCATTGCACACGGTGTTATACAGTGACTTTCTTTGTGACAGCAGAATATAAAAATAATACATTATTGTTAAATATCCCAAATAAAATAAAGTAAATTGGTTCAGAGCATTTATATTGCTGGAAAAGATGCTTAAAAAACACACACACCTGTCAAACCCTGACAAAGAAATTCAAAGACAGCGACAAACTGTTAATTCAACAGTTTGTTTCACTGATTATAGATTTTCATCTTATAAATCCAAGTGAAATAAAAAGGGGGTCAGAAGGTAGTGGGATTAATTTTTGCCTTCGTCCTTTGCACGGCGAATGTCTCCAGTAAAACTCATTAAATGTTTGGACCGTTTCATCGGTCCTGCTCGTGATTTATCACTCTTCTAATGTACTAATGAGATCTCGCAGTATTGTGTGTATGAAGCAGCTCAGACCACTGAACCGGCGAATACAATTATTTGACCATTTATTCAACATACTCCAAAAGATAAAACTAATGGAATGAAAAGACATTTTAATCAGTTCACACAGCTCTTACGAAACATTTGCCCCCTCTAAATTACAGCCTGGACTTTATTGGATTTGGATATCACTGTTGTTTTTGACCGTTCTCTCAGCTCACGTTTGATTAATGTGAAGCCTGTGATTCCCCCCCCCCCCCCCACCCATGGGCTCGGATACCCTGGTGTATTGAGCGCTGAGAAGAAACCAGCAATTAATCTGTCACTTTCAAAACAACGTCCTTTGTGTATGGTGGGTGGGTGGCGGAGGGGGGCAGCGGGTGACCACAACACACCCACAATGCACACACACACAACTCCCTGTGCCACTTCGGGGAGGCTACCTTCTGCAAGGCCAACATTTAGTAATGTGCGTTATTGTTCCGGCGGGAGGCCGAGGCTCCCCTGGTGCCCGGACTCAATGGCCTCCTTTACTTTATAGCAGGTCGCTGCTCTCCTCTCAAGCCGTATGATTAATGTTTTACCGCCATTAATGTAGGTCACCGATGACAGCGTTATTACGGCATTATGTGAACACACTGCCATTATTTATTGTAGGAAAATGAGTTTCGGGCCTTTAAACGAGGCTAAAGAATGATGTCTATTATGATAAGGTGGAAACAAACAACACAGGGACAGTGGGGGAACTGTAGTGCATTTATCTTAGTCTTCTTTGTGTTTATTGGATCGGATCCAATATTATATCACCGCCACGTAGAGTGACGAGCCGATGCAGTAAAAGTGAGAGTAATGTAGTTTTAATAGGTGCTGGATATAGGACATTATGGTTATTTGACTGTATATCTGCTGGGTTTCAGCTTATTGTTGTGAATCCATCTGTTTTCTATATTACTCTATCCAATGCAGGTTAGTTGGGGCTCGGGAAACGATACTCGCACAGGAAAAAGCACTGCACACGCTGTAATGGTCACTGGTCTGTCACAGGGTCGGACACCTATTAACTGGAACATCCAGAGAAAACCCACACATGCACAGGGAGAACATGCAGAGAGGCTCCTAAATTCAACAAACCACTGTGACTCAATACATTTCAATTATTATGGGGATTTCCTTTTGTTTCTCTCAGTCGCCGCGAATCAAGGCTTCCAATTCCAAACAGGGAGTTTGCATTGAGATTTGAACCAGGACCTTTTTGCCGTGAGTCGGGACTTCTGGTCCGATTCTGATTCAACACATGTGAATTTTCTTTTGTTTCTTAGTTGCTGTGAAACAAGGCTTCCGATATCCATCAGCGTCAGCGTCACAACGTTTTGCTGTGAGTCAGGAGCGGTAACCACTGCGCCACCGCGATGCCAAAGTTTATTCAGGTTTTCAAGTGAAAACGCTGAACTTTCGTTGCGGATTTTTGTGGATCTGCTTAAAAACGCAACATTCTGAAAACACTCCGGCTTTGTCTCCGTGTAAACGGCGGAAACGCTGCTCCTTCTTCTGCACGTCCGCAGTCACCACAACGGCAATGCAACTTTATCATCTGTCCATACAATTGTATGTTTGAAATACATATTTACTGTGATCAAATTGACAAAATAGTGGCTTTCTTTCTGAAAGATGCATTCTGCTGCCAGAGAGCGTTGAAAGCAGAAGCATAGCGCCACAAAAACCTGATATACTGACAAATGCCGTAAGAAAGGATGTTGTCGAGTGCACAATGTAAATACAGCCTGTCGGTAGATTGATTTTGTGCTGAACTCCTGCGACATGCACTGGGTGAGCAAACCGGTGTACGAACCCGTTTCCAAAAATGTCAGCCGAGTCATTGAAGCTTGAAAGAGGCAGGCAGGCTCCACATAATGAGTGTGGTTTTCAATCATGTGCCATTGAGGCTCGAGAGTCTGCCGGTTTCCGTTCCAGCCAGCAGCCGACACTGAAGCAGCTGATTTCTCTGATTGCAGTTTCAAACTGAGTCACGGAGCACGGAGGGCTTTCATTTCGGAAGCGCCTCTGAAATACATTTGTGATGCTGATCAGAAAAAGGGGGGGGGGGGGGGGGGTGAAAGTATTCTGCATGTGCATCAGTGAAACAAGGATGATTTAATTGCTTCTTTTGTATGTGTTGTATTCAAGTTATATTGTTATTCGTCTGTGAAGATTATTAGACCTCCAGATTGCGGTGAGGTTATCTAACACAGAAACACTGGACTTTATCTCACAGATGAAAGGGAGTACACATTAACACACACACACACACACTCATCGCGTGTCGTGTGCAATCAATACATTTCACCCTAAACTTGAACTTTTTCCTCAATGCTGAATTCCATAATTATTCCTTAATATTGTCATCACACTGCTGGTTTCACACAAAGAAGAAGGCATGCTGGGAAATAAATAGTCTGCTTCTAAAGCCCAATGATTTTGGTTTTAAAAAGTAGCAGTGATTGATCTTGAGAGCTAAAGAATTATAACTCAAAAGGTTTCCCAATCCTGAAGTAAAATAAGTATAATCTTAACACGATGTGGGTTTTATTCATGTTTTATCACTGAAATGTCTAAAAATCACGCCGGTTATGCTGCGTCTCACAAATTTGTTGTGTGTAAAATATATTCAAAAATATTGGCAAAATATGCAGAAAATCTCATGCTTGATGTTGTTGCTAATGCTATTGCTCCCAGAACAGAACTGATGTTCAGTAAATAAAATCTAAATGAGTTATTGTTACTGCTTTTTCATTAGTTTTGTAAGATTATTAATATTAACATGAACATGAACACAACCACTACTATAATAATAATAATAAGGATAATGATGATGATGAGGTAGGTAGGTAGGTAGGTAGGTAGGTAGGTAGGTAGGTAGGTAGGTAGGTAGGTAGGTAGGTAGGTAGGAAACACAAGACCATTACCACTAATTTCCACAAATTTCCAAATCACAGTTCCTCAAATCAGTCACACCAAAGTCGCTATGTTTAAAACAAGTCAGAATTTGTAGCCATCCAACCCTGTTGATGTTTCGCTAACCGACATCATCTTCTGAAACCTGCCGCAAGGGATTCTGGGACATCAAAGATGGCGTCTCAGCAACTCCAGCAAAAATAATGACATTTGACCAATTCAGGCACAAAAATAATAGCGGAACTTTCTCTGAGAAAGAGTATTCAAGCCAAAAGAATAGTCTTAAATGTTGTGAAACTGACATCGTGAGATCTCCAGAGTGTACAAACAGGATCTTGCTTCCAGATTCTTCGGGTGTTCCTGTGACGCTAAGATGTCAATAAAAATGCTGGAAATACATGTTTGTCTGAGTGTAATGAGGAATTACCTTCAGGAAGGTATTGACAACCTATTAGAGATGTACAACTAAAACGTGTTGGGTGTTTTTTAACGCCTTCTCAAAGACGACTGTTTGTGCTTTCGTCTTTAAAGATTCAGTAACGATGCTGTTTGTTTACTCTTCTACTCTCCATTTTTAAAAACCCTCCTTGTCCTCTCCCAGAGGACCTGCACGGTTATGGACTTCCAGCCACGCACAACAGAAAATTATTTTTGCGAGCGTAAAGGTCGATGCGGAACTTTCCTCCCGTTTACTTGCGTGACAGCTGTCCTGTCCGGCCATGTTTGTCCTGAAAGAAACGCCCGCAGAGACTGTATCTCATCACCCTCTCTTTAAAAATAACAATATAGTGCAACCGGTGTCCTTCCTCGTTACATCATTGGGGGGGGGAGGTGACGCATGCACAACAACAACAGAATGCACATGAAGCAAGAAGTCCACTGTCAGAGATGAAACTCACAGAGAGTCCTTCGAAGAAAACGCGGCGCGTGACTCACCTGCGTCTGCTGTCAGGTGCGGTTGCATGTTGACAAAGTCCAGAAGAGAACAAGTGGGTCACCAAAGTGGAGATTTGAACACAGCGGACTGCTGCTCACTTTGGTTTCTTTCAGCCATCTCCACTGCGGTTATTGCTCATCCTGGTCCTGAATCGTCCACTCAGGTTGTCTTGGTTATTTGGCAGGTTGGACTTAACGTCTGATGAGATTCCGTCACTGGAACAGCACATATGTGGAAGTGCAAACATTTTCATCCAACATCAAACGTGCAAAACCTATGAAGATTGTTTTTTTTTTTTTTTATCTGGGTGAATTTTCCTTTTTACTACAAGTAAACATTAATGCTTCATCTCTTCAGCCACTGCAACCTTTCACTCTGATGTAAAAATTCATATTTTTGTCTATTTTGGTATATTTTTCATTTCGACATTCACAAAACCAGTCCTGCACAAAATCACTAAACATTCTATAATCTCTCATTGCCAGTTTGACTATTTAACGTCACTGTTCTTTATTGAAAAAAAACAACACAAAAATGTGTTATTTTGTATTAAAGATAGGTTGGAAATTTGAAAATATGATGTGCTTATCTATCAAATTATTTATTGCCATTTCTTTTTCATTTATTTATATATTCCTTGTTGACTTAAGAGATAGTGTTCCATTAAACAGCTGAGGATGTGCAACCATGAGCTATCATAATATGTGATGTTGTGAAAACCACTTTTCCTGCAGAAAAATTGTTTTTCCAAATTCTAAAAACCTTTATGTTATCTCAGTTGTTTTATTACACCACCGTGTGATCGTTAACATAAAGTGGTCGTGCCCAGCATTTCCTAGTCTGTTTTTTATTTCTCCTTTAACGTGTGTGTCTTATTGACATATTTACCTTGTCAACACAAGGTCAACACCACACTAGGATCATCTCAAATCCATCATCGTCCCCATTGTTATGATAAACAGTCAACATAAAGTATGTTCAGTGCCGCTCTGAATATCACAGCTGTGCCGTTTTCAGGATGACAACATGATTGTTAAAGCCTTGAAAGGTAACAAGGGAGTGTTTCCTTCTTCTTCCACGGCCAGGATCTGAGCTCAGACTGCTTCACAACAAAACACCATAAATCAAACTGTCAATCTGCTGAACGGAGACGAATTTGACTGCACAGTAAGGATCTGTGTGTGTGTGTGTGTGTGATATTTAGCCCAACTATATGTTTAATAGTTACACTACTGAGCCTCCATTAAATATGGACATCTGCTAAACTATTAATCTTCTCATTCCAAAACCATAAGCACAAATATACGACGACCACTTTGCTCCGGAGACCTTGACGACAGGGATTTAATCTCTTTCAGCTATAAGAGCATTAGTTAAAAGACAGATTTCCAGTGATATTAGAAGGCTCACAGTTTGGGTTGAGGTTAAGGCTTCGACGCCACACTTAAGGCCCCGTTCACACAACAACCAACACGAGTGCATGCGCAAAACTTTCTTCACTTTTTCTTCACTTCTGTTTACACGACACCAGCGTGCAGATCCACTGTAGCCGCGAAGTTATTAACCCGGCCTCCCCAGGTGGAAAGATTCTTTCCTGCAGAGACTGACGGGAGGCTATAGATCCCGTTACTGCGCATGTGCACATCTCTCCCCCCGTCCATCCACTTGTAAACAAACATGGCGGACCCGCATCGGTATCGATCGCAGTTTGTATTCTGGTTTGATCGTCCATGTCAG
>NC_137653.1:2240797-2270797 GCF_963422515.1 Blennius ocellaris | reverse complement strand
TTATTCTTCATTAGAAACAGATGAGTGAGTCTGTCTATTCCAGGACTGCCCCTGGGTTCAAGTCAATCCACCACCCAGGCACCCACACACACACACACACACACACACACACACACACACACACACACACACACACACACACACACACACACACACACACATGCACCCACATCCTAATGCACATTATGCACCGTGTCTGTTTTAGACAATGAGCAACGATTCTTGATAGAAATTTACATTTTGGAGCCGTACGTCAGCCAACATGGCAGTTTCATTAGTTAAATTGAGACATATGTTTTTAAGAGCATAAAGACCCCCGTGATTCAAGTCCGCTCCAATGAACACGTTCAACATTCGCTGGACGGAAATTCTTGGTCGCTAAAATAACCAATTAAGGTCAGAGAAGTTATGTTTTGGAGGTTGTCTGAACAACTTTTAATTAAGGAGTTCAAAGGGCAATGAGCTAGAATAGTATTTTGATTCTCAATGAATAGTGTATACATTAACATCATCCTCCTTTAATTAGCCTTTGTGGCAAATAATCTCAACAGCAATTAGCCTCGCACAAAAAAAATACAAGAGCTCACTGCAATCTTCAGCCATTACATTATCACGTTAAATAGAATCTGAAATATCACATTCAGACTTAAATTAAAACAAATTTAAATAGAAGACTTTGTGAGCTTATGTGCAGAAATATCCAAAGTACCCAGTCAGCGACTTCCTACTGAGATTTCTCTGTGAGAATATAAATTGAATTTCAGGATGCACAGGCGTGCATGATGAGCCTCTCTGCTATCTATCCGACACTCTCGACTTAATATTGCCAACCTGCATATTGCTGGCTATTTGTTGGATGGAGTCATCGAATGTGCTAACGCCACTTTTTTTTTTGTGCTTACTCAGGTCAGATAAACTGGCTTTTTTTTTTTCCAATACGAAGAAATATTTTCACCACGAAGAAAAAAAACCCCACATTTTCAGCTCATCAATATGTAAATATATGTCATACCCAAATATTTCATTGAGTCTATAGCTTGTTTTCATAATATGAAGGTGGTTGATCACATTGTGTGCAATTTGCATTTACAATAAGATTCCTCCACTGGAAGACAATTTTACTTCTGTTGCTTCCACTTCGTTTTCAAATGGGCAGCGTGGTAAAAAAAAAAAAAAAAAAAAAGGAAAGGAAAGACAGACAGACAGACACAAAGAGAAAGAGAGGAGAGAGAGAGTGTATGGAGAGAGCAGATTACATAAGTCCTTCACCTCACATGCCTGACTGTGTGACTGCAAAATGCCCAAGAGACTGGGGGGGATGGAGTAAGGCAGCGAGAGGAGGAGGAGGAGGAGGAGGAGGAGGGGGAGGGGGAGGAGGGGGAAGCGGAGTAAATTGGAGAAAATTAAGTAGAAGAGGGGAGGGAGAGAGAGAGCGGGAGGGAGAGAGAGAGGAGGGATTTGAGAGAGAGAAAGAGAGAGGGAGAGGGAAAGGCGAGTGAGCTAAAGAGGGAGGGAGGGAGGCTGATGAGAGGTTTATAAAAAGGAAAGTGAAGATGATGTAGAGGGCGTACGAAGTAGGCCTCTGTCATTCTAGTTAATGCCGGTCGCCTCGCCTCCACGGCGGTGAAAAGACTGCAGCTGAGGAGGGGCTCTGATGTTGCAGCCTGACAAAAAACTAAAAAAAAACAACCAAAAAAACCCACTTATCAGATGCGGCACGGCTTGAAAAATGCTGACGTGCCGACAAAACGTTGAAATCAAGTCGGCCACGAGGCGGGCTGACGGCCTTATATTTAGATTGTCTGGCCGACGCAATGTGGAGGAGCATTTGTTTTGTAATCGTCTCGGCCCATTTCTAGACGTCGTTGCGTTTCTGGACATTTTAATTGAATGGAAAAATTTGACAAAGCGACGGCATGTAAGTGTCGCGACAGGAAAACAAGCCTCCATTTTCCTTTAATGTTTGGTTTGAGATTAATGCGGGTTGGAGAGAAGTACTTTACGTACCCTAGCTGTGGAATCACATGGTAACGCAAATCTCTTTTGACAATTACAAGTACAAGTACAAGTGCTCAAGGACACTTCAGAAGGACAAAAGCACAATTTCACTCCAGTGCTGGAATGCATCTTTTTTTTTTTTTTACCCAGTTTATACGAATATATAATTGAACTGTATACAGTCCTGTGCTCGCCCCCTTGTTTCATCTGCACCAGAAATTTTAGTCCATTTAGTGTTTTACTGAAGTAAAAGGAGACTTAATGGTCAAGAGGAAATCTTCACAGATCCACAGTCATCAGTCCGTGGAAGTTTGGAAAGATGTTCTCTTGCTAAACCCGCACAGTTTAAGACGATTTTTCTCCGACAACCTTTCAAGTGAAACCAGATCTCTTTTTTTTTTTTTTTTTGCATTTTCATTTCAGAAGAATGTTTTGCTTACACAGCAGAATTTTGAAAACGATGTCCACACAATAACGGCATAAATGCTGGAAAGTATGTAGTTTTCGCGTTCGGCCACTAGTGGATGCTGTTGTTCGTTAAAATAATTCTTTACAAAGGGGGGGGGGGGGGGGGGTTGGTGGTAACAATGATGAATCAACGTTACAGACGCAACCTAGAAATAAACAGTGGATTATGAAAACTTCTGCTTTGACAACATCAACACTGTTGTTATTTTTCATTTCAGTGCACCTGCTTCATGTATTTACCTTGAAAGTACAGAAATATGAAGAATCATGACACTACATTTGATCATATGCATCCTGCACTTAAAAATAGTCTATATGTCCATTTTTGAATAGAAGGATAATACATTATGTTGAGTCTGGGGTTAAATACTGCAAAGGCAAAGTGGGTGTATTAAAAGAAACCCAGGAGAAAAATATTACCTAAACATTTGAATTCCTTTATATGTATATGGAATATGTGTACCTTCTATTAAACAAAACTCACAATATAGGAGAAAAAAAAGTGCATTGTGATTTGTAATGCTGATTCAAACTGTAATTTGTCGACACAGTGAATTGAAATATTGACGTATTTACGAGAAAAGCATGAAAAACAAGGCCACTACCTCAACAGAAGGAGACTTCTAAAAGTCCCCGGTCCGTCAGCCACATATTTCAAACGGTTTCCCATTGAGTAAAAGACTATTCTCACCCCATGTAAAACACAGTGTTTGGCTTCCCTCTGTTTACATCCAGCGAATGCAGTTGAGCTCAGATTAACTTTTCACTCCCCGCACTCGGATTTGAAAAGTGTCACAGCCAGAGCAGCCATCATTCTGCCCAGTGAGGCTGAAAAATCCAGGCGGAATCATCAGTGGCCAAAACATGTTTGAGTGACAAGAAAATTCAAGTTGATGCCTCTGAAAAGCTGTTTTCTGTGACATTAAGGCTCTCTGGAGGTTCGTGTGAAAGGAGCTGCCGTGACAGACGTAAACTTCACAGATAGAGGGAGGGGAGGTATGAAAATATGTCAAGGATAAAGTAAACCAAAGGGATCCCCTTCCATCATCCTTCATGGAGGGGGTGCATCGTTGTATTTAATTTGCTTTGGTTATTTAAATTAATTATGATTTGTAGAAGGTTGCAACTGGCATAGTTCGTTCTCCTGTTGCATAAGAGCAAAATCCAGACATTTATAGTCTTATTCAAGCCTGCAGAACAAGCATTTATTTGTTTTTATGAGCTTATCATTGCCTGTCAGAGTGTTTTTATATATATAGTTTCCATATTCATGCTTAATCTCAATCTTATTCCTTCTGTCTTTATTTCGCAGCGTAACTCAGACGCTGTTGTTTTAACTTTGTATAAACATGTGTTCTGCCTTGGCAGGGGCACTGTGACGGAGGCTGATAAGCAAGAACACTGCAACCTTGCCTCAGCTGATGTCTCGGTAGAATCCCACGCCTCCATCACACTGCGATTCTCTACAAATGTCTAGCATAGCAATGTGTTTCTTTTTCCTGTGTAAACCCTCCCATTTGTTAATCTAAATAAAAGCGCAGGAGAATGGCAGGGAGCTCAGAGTGGGTCGGAGGTGGAACTTGGGCGCCTCCTGTTCATTCTCCTCGCGAGTAAAACCAATGTTCATTCTTGTTGTCTTCTTCTTTCTTGCAGATTTAATAAATGTCTGTAGCCTAAACCTGACATTTAACTTGGTCCTTCGAGCCGGATGCCAACAACGCCTGGTGGTTCCAGCGCACGCGGTCGTCGCCAGCAAGCCCACGGCCGTGGCGGGCCTCACTAGGTGAGACCCAGCACCTTTTCCAGGAACTGACACTACTTCGTGTGCTGGGACCCGCAGGTTGACGGCATCCAACGGCGAGAGGAAGGAGACTCCGAGGGGTGAGCATTGTTTTGGGTTAAAAAGGAAACTGTGCGACTGAGGGTTGCAGGCGACTGAGGGTTGCAGGACAGTAAAACCCTGTGAATTCTAGACTCTGACAGGTAAAATAAAAGACGCTAAGGCAATGGACGCCTGTGAATTGTTCATGTTAAACGGACGGCGGAGTCCACGGTTGAGCGTCTACCGAAAATTCCGCGAGAAAGAAAATAAAAGTGTGCACGTTGAATGAGTGGGTGGACTGTGAACCACTAGGTTACAATCACCATTTAAAACAACAGGAAAGTAAGTAGTGGGCTGACGTGGATGCACAGGCAAGAATTCTCCACCTGAAAGGGTTGAAGTGAGAATTACCACGATCAGTAAAGATTAACCACTACCCTGTTGAAAGGTCGACCAACGGTACCATAGACTACCCCAAGTAGTACGGTCCGTCAAAATTTAAAAACAAAATGGGACAAGGGAACACCAAAAAAACCTAAACCGCGCGATAAATTAACTTGTAAAGATTGGAAATATGTAGAACGCTGCAGCGAAGAAAATGTAAAACATTTGGATAACTGGATTACAAAATACGACTTCGACGGGAGCCTCAATACACAAAAATAACAGTTTTACAAAATGCGATTAAAGAAAAAAACTAAAAAGGATCCTAAAAAGATGCAAAAAGGTTATGACAGCACATAGAAATGGTATGCGTTATATAAATAAAAACAAAAAGTACTCGAGTGACTGTGACTGACCAAAGGACTGTGTGTATGAAGAGAAATTATTTTCGAAACCCAGACGATCAGTAAAACCTCACGGTGTCAACTGAGCTCTACCTGGGGAGTAAAAATAACCTCTTATTGCTGACTCATCAGGTGGAATTGTGGGAAAACAGTAAAGCAAAAGAAATACGGATTTAAACGAAAAACTGCAATCAGAAGAGTGTGTAAAATTAATTATACAACTTAAAGTACAAGTGTGTGTGTTTTTGTGTGCGTGTGTATGTGTGTGTTTGTGTTTTTGTGTGTGTGCAGGAGACATGTCTCCACACTGAACGGCTTTAGACGAGAAAACACAAAAACAAAACAAAACTGCTCTGAGTAATATGTCGGGACTACTTTAGTGTGTTTAGTGAAGAAATAAACTTGTCTAAAGTAAACTTAAGTTATTTGGAATTTAAACTTAAAAAATCTATAAATAAAATTGCTAAATTAACTGAATAAAATAAATGGATGAAATAAATGAATCAATAAAGGAATCCTTGAACAAATACTTTGGGTGTATATGCATGAAGCAGAGCTCCTCCTTATCAAACAGCTGTTATGGAGACCAAGGACATTGAATGAAAACAGAATCCACAGCTCCGATCCCATTCTGCTTCTACCAGACGTTGCTGGTGGAGGAATGAGAGGCTGTGGAGGCGCTAGATTGGACTACAAACATGGAAACTCTCAACGTAATGACGAACATGCCGTGTCGCGACGTAAAATACACTTCAGCGTGCCAAGGTCGTACCATGAGAACGCACACACACACATAGTGGGAGAATGAAGGGATTCAAATGCACAGTGTTGAACATTTCAAGTAGATACAACTTTGAACTTGAGAGTTTGAGGATCAAAATTAGAATTTGATGTGTGCAATGAAATTTAAGACCTTTTACAGAGGTCCAGGAATTAAATGGTTTATAAAATCAACAATAGATTAGTGAAACTAAACTAAACTAACATGGTGACTAAAACTAGACTAAACATTTAGATGAAGTTTGGAAAGAGTCAGTTTACAAAAAAAAAAAAAAACCTCAAACAAGAAATTAAAAAATAAGAAACTAATCAAATTATTCTCAATTTTTTTAAGAATGGATTGTTACCTTTGCAGAAACAAAATAATGATTAACAGGCATAATCTGGCTAGTTTATGATGTGCTGCTATAACGGGACATGGAAGATCTCATGTCTCAACAGGGGGGAAGACACACATCATGAACAGATTTCTAATCACTTGAAAACATTTACCCCAAATCACATGCGCTGTCTGTGTGTACAAGTGGTGGGAGGTGCAGCCTCGGGGGGAGCACTGCAGGCTTCACTGGTGCTGTTTCACCCACTAACGTTGAAAGTACTGCACACAGTGTCTGTGATATTAAGTCAAAACAAACTATCTTATGCGAGACATGACAGTTTGACTGTCTACCAAAAACGTACATCCTTGACCAGATTTAAAAGGTGCGTCTAACAAAATCAGATTTAACAATATTTATAGATCATATAAAAAGAATACAGATGGGGTCAAACGTCAAAAAGCAATGTATTTGCAGATAAAACAGGAGCTAGATGGTTGTCTTATAAATCACTATATAAATAAGCAGAAATAATGAGCCATGGGCTTCGCCATGCCTCAACAGGAGGGATTATCAATTCTTACAAAAACATTTTTTAATAATAATAATAATAATAATAATAATAATAATGATAATAATAATAATTTTTGAGCAGTATGTATAATCTGTATAAAACAGAAGACAAAAAAGGAGGTAAATTTCCATAAACGGGAATAGTAATAATAGACACATTCTCTAATTGGGTAGAAATAATACCAACATAACATCCAGATACTGTAACATTAGCAAAAGCACTTTGCAAAAATTATAATCCCAACATATGGAATAGCAAAAACAATTTACAGCGATAATGGAAGCCATTCGGTAAACAAATTCACATAGAAGGTATCAGAAAATTTTGGAACAAAATAAAATAAAATAAAAAATCGTTGTGCTTTTTGTCCAGAAAGAGCTGGTTTAGTGGAAAAATATTCAAAATAGCAGAAAGGCAAACTTGGATACATTTATCACATTGTAAAATCATCACTGCTGAGTCTCCGACCTCACCTAGCGAGCAAAAGACTGATAATAGGGTGGATTCAGACGTTTAGAGCCTGGGTAGACCTGAAAGTCAGCAGAAGAACCATTCCAAGCCGTGAAGTGACTTAGCGGAAGCCAAACTGAGCAGTAATGACAAAGTCAAACGGTTGTGTGGTCCTCCGGACCCTAACCGTCATAGCAATCGTAATAATGCTTTTTGCCTTAGTGTGGTTCCTGTGGGAACCGCCTCAACACAGCGAAAGAAACCAAACTAGATCAAACACACTACCAGCCATTATTCTAAAATAATGTTTTTAACTGATGTAGATTTAATCTAGCAAGTAAAATAAATGAAAAGAAACATGGCTAATATAAATTGATTAAATTAAACTAAATTAAATTAAAGTTATCACTTCCAACCAGCAGGTTTAGTTAAAAGAACTAACAGAACAGGTTCTAGTTAATACCGTCTACCTGGCAGACTCTGTCGTCTCGTTTAAAAAGGATTTGAAAACATGCTTATTTAGGAGAGCTTTTGGTTGATGGGTATTTTTTTTCACTAGTGTCACTTAAATTTTACACATGTATATACATTTTATATTGTTGTTTTTACCTTTTCTCCTGTACAGCACTTTGTGATTTTTAGCGGTGAAAAGCGCTTTATAAATAAATTTTACTTACTTACTTACTAGGAGTAAAAGTTTGAGAAAGAGATCTTGTGGGTCTCATAACAATTAATATCAAAAGAACTGAACTAAAAGTCCAAATAACAAACCATCAGATGCAATTTAAACAAACCACCACCAGGGCAATACTTTCAAACTCCAAATTTAGTGATTCAACTTTCTACAGGAAAAAGTGTATGAATAAAGTTAATAAACCAATGAATGAACCAACCAGGAAATAAATAGAAAATACTTTAAATCAAAAGTAATGTTGAATTAAAGGTAACAGATTATTTAATGTTTTCTATTTCTGTTATAAAAAGGGGAATGCCAATAAATATATAAAAGCAATAAAAAAACATGATGAGAGTTAAAAGATAATCTTCAAAAGACACATTTGGTAAAAAGGAGCACATAGAATAAATTCTAATGACAATAATTTAAAGTCAGTCTTTCTTTGGTGGTTGATCATTAATAAAATAATCGAACTGTCTAATCTGATGTGAGATGTTGCAGGTGGATCCTGAACTGATGTTGCTGCACCGCCAACAAAATCAACTTCAATTGTTTAATATTAATAAATTCAGTTTAAATGACTGTTTAAGGAAAAACAAATACTTAGTTTACATTTAAATTTTTGGGGAAAATAATTTTCGAGACAGGAACAGATGCCTTAGATAGGAGGTACTTTTGATTTTTTAATTTTATTTCTTTTTAGACATTGTCTCATTGTCAACATATGAAAATGTGCTGTACTGTTATTCCAAACAGACTTACTGACTACTTAACTAATGACATAAAAGATACCAGCTGGGGAACTTTAATAGCGGAAGCATCGATCTGATGCAAGAAAACAACCCTGACGCAACCTGCAAACACCGAGACAAAACCTTTCCACTCACAACCATGACAAAGCTCAAGACACTCTTTCATAACACCGTAGCACCTCAGAACTTCACCTGCATAAACATCACGAGCACAAACCCTAAACATTTCCTTGGAAGCCTAAACAACTTCTGGTGCCTTGAAACAGTTCAAGCTCCAGCCAAATTCACACCATGAGCATGAGCAGACGTGTGGTGGTGGTGTGGCCCAAACAAAATCCATGATGGCCTTCCTAAGCCAGCTCAAGGATTTTGTGCACTAACTTTAATCATTCCAGTAGACTCCTTCCCCTGCAGGTAGCTCAAATCTCTGAGAAATTGTTGCAGACTGATGTTTACATGATTTTTCCTATCACTCCTAATAAAAATGTTGACAGAATAAACTACATTCACTATAATGTTCAGCGTTTGGGGAATTGGACAGAAGTGGGTTTTTCAGCAGTTCATGAGCAGCTTTCAGCAACATCGACAATGGCTTTTCAGACGCGTATCGCAGTTGATGTGTTGTTGGCGGACAGGGGGGGCGTGTGCGCAAACACAGCAGCAGATGGAACACTCACACACGCCTTGGAGGGTCTTCGTACTTTGAATAAAAAGATGAAAGATCACTCTGGCGTCGACACATCGATGTGGAATGGTTGGGTTGACCTGTTTGGGAGATACAAAGCTCTAGTAATGTCTGTTTTGATGTCCCTGGCTACCTTCACGGCCATTCTCACTCTGTGTGGTTGTTGTTGCGTTCCATGTATCCGCGCACTTCTCACCCGCCTAATCAACACTCCTATCTCTCCCATGAAACAGGACTTGGCGCCGGCTTATCCATTGTTGGGGAATGCTGACCATAGCTCTGAAATTAGCGAGGATGACGATTTTCCATCCTTGCCCGACCTTTTCCCAGACTCTGAAGATTCCTAGTAAAAGTAACAGTTGTGTTCTTGCAAAAATGATCTTACAGATGAAAAATAATAATAAAAAATAAGTGATGTGAGACTGTAGGCAAGAATATGAAAAACAGGGGGGATATGTCAGAGTGTTTTTATATATATAGTTTCCATATTCATGCTTAATCTCAATCTTATTCCTTCTGTCTTTATTTCGCAGCGTAACTCAGACGCTGTTGTTTTAACTTTGTATAAACATGTGTTCTGCCTTGGCAGGGGCACTGTGACGGAGGCTGATAAGCAAGAACACTGCAACCTTGCCTCAGCTGATGTCTCGGTAGAATCCCACGCCTCCATCACACTGCGATTCTCTACAAATGTCTAGCATAGCAATGTGTTTCTTTTTCCTGTGTAAACCCTCCCATTTGTTAATCTAAATAAAAGCGCAGGAGAATGGCAGGGAGCTCAGAGTGGGTCGGAGGTGGAACTTGGGCGCCTCCTGTTCATTCTCCTCGCGAGTAAAACCAATGTTCATTCTTGTTGTCTTCTTCTTTCTTGCAGATTTAATAAATGTCTGTAGCCTAAACCTGACATTGCCCCCAGAGGACGCTCTCATAGGCCATTGCCTTCTTGATGGAGAGTTTCTGCAGTGGACCGATTTGACCAGCAGATGTCACTGTTGACCTGTGAGTCTTCTCACAGTCATGAGGCATGTTGTCATTCTGAATTACTGCTGCTCAGACCCATTCATTAAAAAAAAAAAAAAAAAACACAAGAAAAAGCCCATAAATAATAGTTATGGAATCTGCAGGTTGGATTTCTACGGAAACCACCTGGCGGCTCAGTGTTAGAGGAATAATTGCACCACACAACAATGCACTGAAACAGACCTGCTGTTTTCCTAACAAACTGTAATTACGGACTATTAAGGGCTCCCATTGTACAGATTGAACTTAATGAAATCAGACCTCTGACGTACACGTTCACACAGACACCACCTGCAGGCAGGGGCAGACACAAATAAATCTGATAGCGCAAGGGAAACATCACAACTGGTCTATTTGAGTCTTATTGGTGCGTATTTTACCTTTGTCTGTGGGATATGAATGATTAGTTTGCATGTTCCCTCCTGTGCACGCATTAGTTTAATAACATGACGTTCTGGTGACCTGTCCAGAGTTGATCCTGCTTTCACACATAATCAGAAGGTATCCGCTGCATAAAACTGAAATAAAACGTGAATGAATATGCAACTATAAATACAGTTATTGCTTATTTCAGTGGCGCAAGCAAAGGATTTCTAAGGCAACCATTGGTGCTGGCTTCCTGTTGAAGACAGTCAAGCTCTCGATTTATTTATTTTTTCGCCACAGAGCAGCACGCGTTGACTAACTTAATGGGGTTTGTCGAAAAGCAGGATTTTTCCCGAAGGGGTCGAGGGGTTCAACATCTTGAGATCCTGTGTCAAGAGGGAGCTCAGGCATCTGGCGAGACACACACACACACATACACACATACATGCACACGCACACGCACACGCACACACACTTGTGGTCCCGTCCTTCATTCTTGTTATCTGATGCTTCTTTTTCTCTGTCTCACTTGACCCCCCCCCGGCCTTTCTTCCTGTCCTTCTTTCTTGTTGTCGCCCACAGCTCTCCCATCATGGATAGTGACAGCATTCCATTTATTTTTCACCATTAATCCCACACTGCTTGTTGCACCCAGCTGAAATTACCTTCAGCAGTTCATTGTTGTGACTGTGACCGACACGTGGGAGCAGGTGCTGCACAAAACAAGTTAAAAATCCATCATATCAGCACCCTTTAAAGGCATTATTTTATTTTCCAAGAATCACATTTCGACTTTGTGTCTGCGACAAGCCACACAACAGCCATGCCCGGAACATGGAGCCGCGACCCTGAGGAGGCCTTTAGCAGTTTGGATCTGTGGCAGATGACGAACTCGCAGCTGCCGCTCTCACATCGGCGCATGCGCAGAAGAAACTGTCATTCTAGTAGTTTGTTGGTTTTTAATCAGTCGCAGGCTGAAAAAGGACGACAGGATGATATAAGCGTGTTTAAGACTACATCCGTCCCGGGTGCCAGAGGAAGTCATTTGTCTCACCTTAGATGGCACAACAGGTCTGAGCTGAGGATGGAGACGTGTCAGAAGGTTTCCACACGACAAGAAATATCAATTTTATCCTGATCGCATTACCTTTTGACCAGAGATCACATGTCATCAGAAAACAAATAACTATAGCAGGTAGGAATAGTGACGACAGACTAAAACTAGCCGTTCTGCATTCATGAGTCCTAAAAGTTATCTTCATCCACTCATCCATCTTCTGTACTTCGTCCTGTTCAGGCTGGGATACACCTTGGACAGGTTGCCAGTAAAATATAGTTTATAGAGGATATTTTGAATATCGTGCTGGTTTAATTGCTTCTTGATTCCGTACACATTAACTGTGCTGCGTATTAAAGCAGACTTTGTTCAGGTGAAACATTAATCAACTCATTCATTCATTGAAGATGACTGATGGTTTCTTTTTTAAATGTACAACTTATTGATTCCTTTAGTGAATCCAACCTGTTTGTAGTTAATCTTAGCCATGCAGGCTATGAGCCGTGCGACGCCATGTCGGAAAGGAGCGGAAGTTTGACAAAATAGTGGCCGTTCATTTGTAAATGTGCCCGTTGTGAGTTAATTGTGTAACATGATGAATTATTTCTATTTATTGTGTGGTACAGGTATAGATTATACTTTATATACGCCTAGTCAGTATCATCGTGCACCAACAGCAACACGAGAGCCAAACAAGACCAGAAGTGTTTTGGCCTTTTATTGCATTTACCAATTCGTATTTCCCTTTATATATATATATATATCTCCTTGGCCTTAAGTGCAGAACAGCTTTCCTGGAAACTGAAAGCTTGTGAAAATGTCTATTTGTATAAAGTCTCACCTCTGCAGATAATGATCTTTCACTTATTAAGGCAACTGTCAAGACTTAGTATATATATATTGCTCCTACATTCATGCATCGACTTTCTTCTATGTCGTGTAAATTTCTGTCCACTAATCTTTCCTGTGCAATAGTTGCTGTTAGTTTCCACCTGTTGACCTCGCCGCCTCACCTGACTGATTCCACCTGAGTCTCATTGAATGTCTGTCACTTTGTCTCATCATCAAGTGGTTGGCATGGTTGTTTTTTTACTATCTTTTTAAATGCTTGTTCTTTCTCCAGTTTCCGTCATTTTTTTTTTCTTTTTGAAAAAAAAAAAGGCTTTTGAACCTGTCGAGCATTTTCACGTGATCCTAACTAGTGAACGGTCTCAAGTTTTGCCTTTGAATCCTCCCTACTGGACAAACGTCAGACAAATGGATAAACATCATGACTAAAATCCTTTAATCAATTAATAAATACACTGTAGGATGTCGGTGGTGCACCAGCTTGTTATTCCCATTCGCCTGCTTGGCACAAAGTATAATAAACTATGAAAGATTTCATTGCCACCTCTCCATGACAGCGTCAGGTTAATCACTCCGGTGTGATGGAAGAAAGCATGTAACCAGAGGTTTTCTGGTTTAAATCCTGCTGACAGGTCTTTGGAGAACAACCATAAACCCAAACTGGTTCAATTGTGCCGAGTGCGGATCAGAAAGTCGAACAGGCTCTATCTACCAGCAGCAGGTTTACGTTGTTCGTCAGTCAAAGTCTCCAGTTCCAGAAACCTTCAGATTCACATCAGACTTCCGATTGTCCGTGCCGAGCACCACACGCTGACTCACGTACTCATTTTGCATGAAAATGAATGCTATCTGACACATGTAGCGTCGTGGTGAGTGTGTCAGCCAACAGAACACATGATGGGTTGAAGGAGATGGGATCACGAGCCCCGTTGTACATCAGGGCAACCAGCTGCAGCTTAGCAGTCGCTATACAGGACGACAAAGATGAAGAACAACTCTCTGTCTGCTGGTCAATATAAATCCCAGCCCTTACATCTGGTGAACAACTTGAGTATAAAAAGTACAACATAGAATTTGTGTTTTTTTCCCCCTGCAGGATGGCCTCGGTTATTATGATTCAGGAGGAGCTCCCCCATCAGGGAGAAACTCAAAGTAGAGGTGTTGTTGTATTTTATTTTTCATTTTCTATTCAGCGGAGGCCAGACCTGGTTTTATTTATTGTTCCTTTGTATCGTGCTTTTAACAGGTTTTCCATCTTGGCATTTTAGTGGTTCTTTTTTTTGGCTTGGAATCCTGTTCACTGAGCTCCTCTGTGTATTAAATGTCTGTGTGAATGGATGCATAGATGGATGGATGGATGGATGTAAAATCCATCCATCCACCCCTCCCACACACACACACACACACACACATACCTACTGATCTCTTCCACGAAATGTCTCATCTCTGGGTGAATAAACCCCAGATATTTATCGGCGGAGCATTTTTCATTAAACAATCATGTACTTTCCCGTAACATTGCTTGAAGTTTCTCTCAGAGACCCTTCCGTTTACTGCATTACGCACTGGATCATGGCGCAATTCACAATGCGTCATCTCGTCAGGTGAAAAGTCATTTTTAACCGGGGTGCGATAAGAGAAGTGTTAAGGGAGGGAGGGAGAACGAGAGAGAGAGAGAGAGAGAGAGAGAGAGAGAGAGAGAGAGAGAGAGAGAGAGAGAGAGAGAGAGAGAGAGCGAGACGCCTTCTCTGGGCTTTACAGCCTCCGTCCTTCACTGAGTTCAAGCCGGATACTGACAGGAATGAAGAGGATTTCCCCTGAACATTACTGGTAAGTCGGAAATTATTTCCTTCTTACATTTTTCGGAATAATCCTTTGATCAAGTCTTGGTTGTTTTTGTTTTTGTTTTTCTTTCTAAATTGTTTTTGTTTATTTTATTCCAAAGCAAATGTCATGTTGAAGTGTGACATAATGCGCATGCTGGGCTGAAAGTTGCGCGCGCTCCTGGCGCAGCTCCACAGGTGCTTTTCTGCGCTCCGACTTGGCACAGACACATTGTTCATGTTAATAAAGGAAGAAAAAAAAAAAACACACACACAGCGGGAATACTCCACCAGGTCAAAACACGGACAAAGATAGTCTGATTAGGCTGGTTGTGCTCCCACTCGATTGTAATAAAATCATGCTGGCAATGACAATTACAGATAAGCACATTGCTCCCATTAGAACTGGATAAATAGCCGATTTCTAAAGAGCACTGCTGAGGCAGAAAAAGCTTTATTTCTCCCATCCATTCCTCTTTTTTCTTTACCTCGTTATGCTTTGTTATTGTGGTGAGTAATGCAGGGACCAAAATGTTTGCATTGCAGAGGCAGATGCTGTATACACACCGAGAGTGTTCACAGACAGGAAAAAGTGATTTAAAATGACGCATTCTCCTCACATTCAAAGCAAAGTAGCCTTAAATCACCCCGAGTTTCAAACATGTAAAGCTTTTTTTTTTATTATCATTATTACAAGCTCAAGCTATGACACCTGTTTCATTAAATAGGTTTCATTCATGTGACTGGTGGAAGGAGTTGGTTAAAACACTAACAAACTGACCCAATTAATTAAGTTTCACTAGGTTTAATTAGCTGCCCTCAATAATCAGATCCCCTTGAATTGTCACAGTGAAGGCTGCCTGCCTGGAGGAGAGGCTTTCTTTTTCTTTCTTGGAGATTTTGGCCAATTTCCATCTTACACTGTGATGCCAGACTGAGTCATTTTGGGAAGAAGCACCACTAAAATCTCTCAGCTGCACCAAAAGTGTTGTTGTTTTCCCACTGGGTATGCAAGACTTGTCAGCTTGACATTTCTGTCTTCTATCCTCCATCTGAGTGTATCTTGAGTATAGATAGATAGATAGATAGATAGATAGATAGATAGATATTAGATAGATAGATAGATTTTATTGGTGGCACATGTCCTCTGCTTACGTCCTTCATTTGTTGTATAAGTGAAGTGACTTGACCTGAAAGGTACAAATGACGTCAGCCACCAATTCATCACATATTGAAAAAAGTTTTGTGTAAAAATTTCACCTGCATCCATGGCAACTGTTTTATAGCCGCCGGCACCATTAAAGATCAATACAGGCTGGACGAATGCTTTTAGTGCAGCGTATTGATATGTTTTAATATTGAGAGGTCTTGCTGAGCTTTTCACATTCAAGCATGTTGCTCTGTCGGCTCTTAGAATCTCAAGAGACTCCATCTCCCGACACTCGCAGCGTTTTCCGAGGGTCCCTTCCAACCAGCGACGCCGTTTGTCTGCACGCTGTGTTGTTTATGGGATTTGCTGGAAGTGATAAAGAAAGCCAGCTGGACAGTGGAAGACGGGCAGGCAAAGACATTTCAGTCTGCACTTTCATACCAAAAAGGTAGAAAGAATACAGTCGGAGTTTGTTTCCAATATTTCAGATTTTTCTATGCTGAAGCATTTTTTGTTTCACGTGTTCTTCTTTTCTTTCACGAGTTTCCTTGCAAACACATTTTATGACATTTTATGTCTTATATATATATATAGTATGTTGTATGATGTTATTTTTCTTTTTTTTTTACAAAAAGCTGTGATTTACTCAAATCTAACCTGTGAAATATCTGTTTGTTTTGTGTTTTTTTCTTCCAGGACATCACCAGCTTGGTTTTGCAACAAAATGGACAACAGAATTAAGAAATGCTGATTCTCGGTAACGAGGAAAAATCTTTTCACACCTCGTCGCCGCCCCGCCGGCGTCAGAACCAAAGTAGAAAACATTGTTACCGGGGGCAACGGCGCCATTAAAACCCGCCCATACACCAGCGTTGTAATCTGCAGCGAAAGAGACCCCGGCTTTCCACCATGTAACCGGATCCTCGAGGCGTCCGTCTCACCCAAGCAGAGATGGAATCTGTCCTTCCGTCCGTCACGGATCCTCCGCGCCTCGGCGCCGACGGCTACGCCGGCTACGGCAACCACGGCCGGAGCGTCCTCCCCGACGCGGAGCCGCCGAGGGGCGATCAGAACCCGAACGGCCACTTCCACAACGCTCTGCTGGGGGTCTGTCTGGGGCTCCTCTCGCTCCTCACCGTCACCATGAACGTGCTGGTGCTCTACGCCGTGAAGCGGGAGAAGAGCCTCCACACCGTGGGGAATCTCTACATCGTCAGCCTGTCGGTGGCGGACCTGATCGTCGGCGCCACCGTCATGCCCCTGAACCTGGTCTACTTGCTGGAGGACGAATGGAAGCTGGGACGGGCCGTCTGTCAGTTCTGGCTGATCATGGACTACGTGGCGAGCACCGCCTCCATTTTCAGCCTGTTCATCCTCTGCTTGGATCGGTACCGCTCCGTCCGGCAGCCGCTGAAATACTTGAAATATCGAACGCGTGGGAAGGCCAGCTTGATGATCTCCGGCGCCTGGCTGCTGTCGATGATGTGGATTATTCCCATTTTAGGATGGAGGTCCTTCACACACGTGGACCTGAAACCCGAAGAGGAGAATCAGTGTGACACAGATTTTCGTTTTGTCACGTGGTTTAAAGTAATTACGGCGGTATTTAACTTCTACGTTCCTTCTGTCATGATGCTGTGGTTTTACACACATATCTACTTAGCAGTGAGGCAACATCTAAGGGACCGAGAGAGGATTATTCATCCGTCTGACTCCTTCGGGGAAAACGAGAATGGCCGGATTGATCAAACGCCAAAGAAAAGTGACTGCAGGTCCCCCAAGAGGGAAACCGCAGTTTCGGAGAAATTCTCAAAGAAGGAGCGACTACTGGACCAGAACACCCTGGATCAAGCATATTCCCTCAACGAGTCCGACAAAGCGAAGTGCGGTCCCCGGAGGACTCACAGAAAGATCGGCGTGAAGTGCCAACAGACGTCACTGCTTACCATGACGGCGCAAAGACTCCGAATGGCACCGAGGGCCAAGCGGTGCTCCACGTCCACCGAAGAGAAGCCGCCTGCCGCGGAGCCTCCGCCGGGCCAGCCGGCGGCCACGCAGGAGGGGGCGTGCACGGCGGGGAGCAACGACGGCAAGCTCCAGGCGTCGCTGAACGAGTGTCACGTCACGGTGCCGAACTCGGCGAGCGGAGTGTGCGACATCGGCCAAGTGACGGACATGCGGAGGTACGCCTCGGTGCTCTGCGGCGGCTACGACCCCGGGCGGGCGCCGCCCTGGGCCGAGGAGGAGGTCGGAGGCGTGGAACTGGACTCGGGCAACGCGGCGACCCTGAAGCAGGCCTGGCAGAAGTTCATCGACCAGTCGTGCCAGCGCATCCAGAGCCTGAGGATCCACAAGGAGCACAAGGCGGCCAAGCAGCTGGGCTTCATCATCGCCGCCTTCTTGTTGTGCTGGATCCCGTACTTCATAGCGTTCATGGTCATGGCGTTCTGCAGGGAGTGCGTGCGCCACGACCTCCACATGTTCACCATATGGCTGGGTTACATCAACTCCACTCTCAACCCTTTTATATACCCGCTGTGCAATGGGAACTTTAAACGGGTGTTCAGAAATATTCTCCACATGCAACTGTGACGGAACAAAGCGACACAGCTCTGAATGGTACTACACGGTGGGAATGTAAAAAAAGAAAAAAGAAAAGTGATTGTATTTACCTTGTATGTGCCTGGTTTTGCTTTTATAACGTGCATGACATGTGTCACAACGCCATGTTATTTATTTTCTCTGCGCTACCTTCTGATAATAGAATGTGTGTATCGCACTTGAAAGCTCAAAATGATTTGAGAGGACGAGGAAGAATGTATTGTCTCTGCCCTGGCGGTGGCCCACAATGTGAAAGACAAGAAACGTCTTCTTAAAGTTCTGTTTTTTTTTGCTATGAATGTGAGCAAAGAAGACACAGATTTACGAGAATATAAAGTTCACACCTCATTATGTTTCCTGTCACGTTGTTTTCCCATTACTGAAATAATGCAAAGTTATTTTCTTCTCTAATGCCAAACCAAAAAGACATTTGTGAGCCGTTGGATTTAAAGTCATTTTGTTGATTGCACAGTTCTGAGTGGTTCGCCTCATACTTACAAAGTGTCCGTGGTGTGCACTCCAGGGTTTGTCCTTTGTCACTCTTTGTATTTGAGGGATCTGAACATGAAGTAAAGCTACAAAGAGCACACGCAGCTGATTAATTTACATCCCGTTCACACAACACTGTTTTAAATAAAACTCATTATTTTGAAAGTACCAATGAGGTGTGGTGAGGTTCATGGCTGGTGAGGCACCGACTCCTCTGGACTCAGATTTACAATGTAAGAACTGAAAAGAGCTTCTTATTTCACTCTTCATCCAACAGCATCAACTGGAAAAGCTTCATATCATCAGAAGTCCTCTTTCAGTCACACTGACACAAACACAAACACAAACACAAACACTGGAATGTGTTTGTCCTCCAAAGAAAGTTTCTTTTATAGAGATGGATAGCGCACCCAAGATATTCATATTTACTGTAAACTCATTAAAGTATAGAGAAATAATTTTGATCTTCAGTGAAAAAAATTCTGTTATTTTTCAAACTTTAAATTCTGGTGCTTTAATCAATTTTAATAAAGGTTGTTTATCAAAATGATAAGAAAAAATGTATTTTAGGCCAAAAGTTTAGTTATCACATACTTGAATTTTTTTCAAATTACTCCTATATTATTTAAAAAAAAAAAAAAAAAACCTCCATCTCAATGATTATGACCAAAACTCAGTTCAGGTACGCCCCCTTGAGGTGAGGCAGGGTACTGCCTGCCTCACTGGCTTGACTTTTCTGTGCGCTTTATTGTGACGATCAGCAGGAAGGATTCTCTCACACGTACATTAAAGACAGGACCCAGGCTGTAGAGAGTCCTGCTGTAGAATAATACTAGAGTAAAGTTCATGTTGTTGATATGCTGAGGAGCAGAAAGGTCATGTGACCCAGGTTGTATTGGATCACAGTCAGACATGAGGCTCAGCCCTCCACTGCCTCACCTGGGATTTCTGCCCCGGATTTCATCGACAAAATACTCAAATTCAGCAATTTTTACTTAACAAAATGTCAAAAATGTGTATATGTCATACTGAAAAGGCATCTTTAACACAAATCAGTGGAAAATATTAATATTTATTTTATGTACGTTTTTCTTTTTTTTTACAGATTCGTTTTTCTACTCTGTGCGAACTGACGGAACGGCTGTTTACACTCATCTGCTTTTGCTGGGATGTGATGTAGACACCTCTGTTCATGTCAAATATTATTCCCCGGAGTTGTGAGGAAAGCAATCATAAATTCTCATCTCATGTAAAGCACTGGCATTGATTCAATATTTCACACACTCAGAAGCTCCTACATGGAGCTGCAGTGACAAAACATCAATTTTGTATGAAATGGAACGAAGATATAAGTAGTACCAATTCCACTTCTTTACTGAAGGAAGAGTACAAAAATCAAGGTTCTGAGATTCACTTAAGCACAAATATATAAAGTAAGAATTGTTTTTTTCCTCTTTATTGATGCACACTATAGTTTTTAGGGAGTTTTGAACCGTGATGAGGTGGAGAGAGTCACACACACGTCTACACATGCATTATAACTATTGTTATTGTAATTCTGGGTTGGTGTAATGCAGCAGCTTAATAAAGAATAATGCCACTTATCATGATTCAGTATAAATGAAGAGACAACAACCGGTACAAAATGTTATATAAAACACTGAATCCCATCAAAATACTTTTTTATTTTAGAGGGACATTTGTTAAAAAAAAAAAAAGTTGGTATAGATCTGTGATCAATGTTATTATCATGTCATACTGATGGCTTTATCGTAGATAAATCTTACTGTCAGATGCTTTGATCCTGCTACTTTAAATGATCCTATGTTGAAGTTTAAAGAATCGAAGGAGGAAGAAGTTGAAATATTCATGTCAGAATTTAAGGGTGAGCAGTTTGTTGACTTTTTGGTCATTTTTTTTTTTACTTCCTGTCACACTCCAGACTTCTGCCAGAAATAAAGAGGGCTGTCAGTCGCTTAAAAAGGTTATAGTAAAGCCAATTATGTGAATTAATTCCACTCACCTTTCCCATTACAGATTCTGTCATTATGAGTTTACACAGCATGATGAATGACCAGAGCGTGGGAACATAATTCATCTCGGCTCAATCAGCCTTTCGTGATATTGCACAGGTTGGTGTCAAAGCGACAAAACATCGGTGAAATATCGTGCAGCTCAAAGGAAACGCTCCTCAGATTCTACATACTGCAGCTCTGAGTCACAGCTCGGCCAAATCAAACAAATCAGAGGGGGAGAAGAGAGCCGGAGGAAGATGCACAAGCGTGATTGTGGCGGGTTAACTGCTCATCAGTGACGGGAAGGAAATTGCGTTGTTTCACACTGCTTTGAAAAAAAAAAAAAAAAAAAAAAATGTTCTTGAAAAATTACCAGAGAAAAACAAAACAGTTCCTCATATCTTTTGTGCCAAAGGGGATTTTAGTGCCAATGATTAACTGGACACATATCTCAATAAAGTGCTTTCTGGTCATATTAAACCATTTTATTGTTCAAGTACAGAGAGTAAAACCCTTGCTTTAAAACAGGGGTGTCAAATTCATTTTGAGGCGGCTGCACCAGTAAAATAGTGCCAAAGTAACCTTTAAAATGTAAACTTTTATGCTTTTCTTTGTTATGGTGCAGAGTTTATGTGAAGATAATTACAATATTGTGGCAAAGCTGAGCAATTACTACAGAAAATGACTAAAATCTCAACACAAAAACATATTTAATGATACTTTCTGGTGCAAAATACAGTGAAATGTTAAATAAAAGGGGGGAAAAAAGGCCCACAGGCCTTATGTTTGACACCCCTGCTTTAATAACTTTAATAAATCTCATTTGAACTTTGTATACTACATCATATAATGCAGAATACTTATAATGAGTATTTACAGAGTGCAATTTAATGTGAACATATAATATCCAAACCATTGGTTATCATCAGTGGGGCTTGAGGGATAAACTTGACCTTTTTTGAAATGTTTGCCTTCGGGTGTGGCGCTCGCTGATCAAACAGTGGAGCAGCGTTCTGCAGCTGTCATTAAAGGTGTGATGATGTAAAGAGAAAACTTTCAACTAATGATCAACATCCGTGGCGCAGTCTTGGCTTTTCTGTAAACAATGGACCTTTTACTTCTAATTATTATCATTGTTGAAACTAATTGGTGGTTAACTGAATGCAATAAAACAAGATCTGAAGAGACAAAACCATGGTAACAAGGTTTCAGCACAGATGTACGACATGAACCTCTCAAGGAGTTTCAGTTGTTTTAAACTCAGGGAGCAATTTGTGATGGAAGTGGACATGAGGGTGTTTTTTTTTAAAGAACAAGGTGAGGGGAGGACAGGGGTCATCGCTTAAAAGAGCATCCATTCGTCATCACAAAGTGGAAACAACATCATTTTTCTTTTTGTTTTTGTACACTGAGTTCCACAACCTGAAGGATTTTTAGATTAAAGCAGGGGTGAGCGACTAATTTACCCAAAGGGCAACATGAAAAATCTGCACGGCAATTGATTGTGGAGACAGAAGAATTATCTCTTGATAAAAAGCTGTTTTTTTGTTGTTGTTGTTTTATATTATGAGCTACTGTTGCTTTGTGTCTCAGTCTTTCTCAGTGGAGAAATCATTATTCCATTTTTTTAAATTTTGAGTTCAATAAATAAGTAAATAAAAAGTTTTTTTCATGAACCATTTTTTTTCTACGGAAGTGTATTGCATTCACATGACAAAACAAATAATGACTCTATTTTTCTGAATTAATGAAATAATTATCTCATAATTATGAGAAAAGATTCATTAATTTTTTTTTAAATGGCTGTTTTTCTGAATTTATGATAACGGTTTTCTGAAAATTTTTAAATTGTTTGTTTTTCTCTAATAATGAGATAATCATCTCAGAATTATGAGATAATTATCTCATAAATTCAGAAAAAAAGAACTGCTCAGATTTTCTTATTTACTTAATATTAACTTAATTTAAAAAATGTTTTCGAGTGAAAATATAAACTGAAAACACAACTTTCTATAAATGGCTCTGATAAATAAAGTGAAAAAAAACAAACAAGAAAAAACACTTCAACTCCATCTCCATGGAAACGGTGGGAATGCAACTTCCAGAAATATTGCTACTGCTACTAAAGACTAACGCCTCACACAGACTGTGAGAGGACTTTCCTTGCTGTGCTTCACAAATGTAATGTTTGTATTTTATCATGTCATTATTTTGAAGAAAATGAACACATTTATTTAGTGTCTGTATAGAATGTTGTTTTGCTGCATTAAAACCTCAATGGAAAAGCAGATGTGAGGGAGTCAGTGCATCTACAGTAGAGGCTCGATATCACTATAGTGGGCAGCATTGAGCACACACAGACGCCAAATAAACCAAAACAAAACAAAACAAGGTCAGTACAGTAATCTTGTTTTTTTTGTTTTTGTTTTGTTGTGACATAAACTTCCTGCAGGATTTCTGACACTGGAAATCGAAGTTTGTGGTCCGAGCCTCTGGGTCCTATCCGTCTTCAGAGAGTGGATTTATATCTGTTTGCTTGTTGCTCTTTGTCTCTGTCTGATCCTTTTGTCTTTATCCCCAAACCCCCAAACGGAACAGCAGAAAGCCTGAGTTATGCAGGTTTCTTCCTGTCCAGAGGGAGTTCTTTTCCTTTCCACCATCGGCTACGTTTGCTCAGGTGGAATTGTGGGGTTTTCACTGTAAAAGTGCCAAATGATGGCTGTGTTGTGTTTGATGCTATCTGAATTTCAATTACTTTAATAGCTTATTTTAGTTTACTTTAAGTTGCATCAGGCAACTCTCTAAAACATGGAGCACACTGGCCCTGGAAGGAACATGGCTGGAGATCCCTGTTGCTTTTGCATTTCTGAAATATTAAATTAGTTACTAACTATGCAGTACTTTTCTTGGTTTAAAATGGTTTCCAACTTAAATTTAAAAAAAACAAACACCTGTACCTTTTGCCTTCGTGCACCTGAATTGAGCATTCTGCGTTTTACTCCTGGAATGTTACTTGGCGACGGTCCCTAAACTATTGAAGCATGGTCCGGTTTCCCAAGGTAAATGTCACACTTCCTGGTAACCAGCCTGCTGAAAATATGCGAGTAGCTCCTTCCTTACAATTCTAGAGTACTGGAGCTCAACCTGTATTGGTCCCACAATGCATCTGCTGCTTTATGGTATTAAACCGGTGAAAAGGACATAAAAAACAGGAACATTTCAGCTGCATCCTGGTACAACTACGGCCATCTGCGTGTCCGAAATGAAAAGAAACGGCACCTACAGGTTTCTGTCTGTGTTCTCATGCTTCGTCGTTTGCGTGTTTTTGGTGCTGTTTTGGTTTTTCGTGTTTTATTCGATGACGGTGGCGCCGTGAATCTGCTTAGCAGCTAAGCTAACACGGAGCGACATTTTACCCACACTGCACCGCTTTGTTGACAAATCCATCGATCACGTGATTGCGTCACCAGGAAGTGAAAGTCTGTGGTAAGTGCACAAGCCTCAAACAGTTTGACACGTCAACCCCTTCTGTGGCCAGTAAAGATAACATATGCTATTTATTCTGTTATGCGGTCGTGTCTCGTCTTGTGTTTGACGTAACCGGAGCGTTTCTTTGAGTGTTTGATAGCGTTTCACGTGCCAAAGCTGCTGCTTTCACTGTCTGGTCTGTGTCCATCAACTTCACTACACAGCGAACAGAAGTAAACAATCCCACAAATATAACTAATCTTTACCACTACGAATAGTTTTCAGGAGGCAGTGGGATTTACTCAGCCTCAATATAGCTTAACCTTCAATTTAGAGAAGAAGTAGAAGAAGAAGCAGGAAACAGCTGTGGATGGATATATACTAGTTCATTTAATTGACGGTAGGATTGAATGAGATTCAATGAGGCATTTTATTGCAACTTGCATATTTAAATGAGCAAAGAGATAATAAAATCTGTACAATGATTAATAGTACTAACAATATCACGTTTTACAACGAGCAGTTGCTTTCTATCTTGTGCCAAATTTAATGAAAGCACACTCACAAAATTAAAGTACAACATTAAAACACAAATACTTATGACTCGAAGACCCTTTATTGTTGTTGTAATGTGGAGTGGTAATGACTCTGGGGCTGCACGGTGGAACTTTGTGTGGTTTGTGCTCTCGTTTCACAGTGAGAACAAATACTGGCCGGGCTTGTCTGTGTGGAGTTTGCATGTTCTCTCTCTAACTCTCTCTCTCTCTCTCTGTGCGTGTGTGTGTGTATGTGTATTTTCTCCAGGTACTCTTACTTCCTCCCAGAGTTCAAAAACATGCATGTCAAGTTAGGTAATGTCATTGTAGGTGTGAATGTATGTGGTTCTCCGTCTCTGTGTGTTTGCCCTGCCCTTGTAGGAGAAAGTGGTATAGTCGATGGATGGATGGAGGAACGATTCTCGTGTTCAAGTGTCATAACATCAAAAGCCCGATCCCCCAGTGTGTGTTGGCACAATGAGAATTGAGTGGAACGCTGTGGGCTGGAAGCATGCATGTTTTCAGTCAGTTTGCTGGGAGCCAGAGCTTTCAAGGCTGTAAAGGCAAACAATATCATTTTGAAGTGAAGCAAACGAAGGAAGCGGGCGATTCAAGGACAGACCCAGCATCCTGCACTCACTGCAGGCGAGAGGTTGAAGCGTGTTCAAGACCAACGTGAAGTGCTTTGCAGTCGTCAAGGTCGGTCGTGTGTGTAGGAGGGATTTTGAAACCCAGTTTTAAGTGTTTCTACAAGTTCTGAAATGTTTGTATCGCCTCTCATGAGACAGTGCAGAAAAGCCGTCATGCCCAGGGAGGATATTTTCACTCACGGATGCCCTTCTGTTGTAGTCAGCCAATGTGGATATCAAAACAAATCTAAAATGGTGGCAGAGCAGCTGAAGGTACATTTCTTTGAACCGTTTACAATGAGGTCCAAAGGCACAGTGAGAAGGTTGCTAGTTCAAATTCACTGAGTTAAGCATGCAGGTTTTCAATGTGCTGGAATCGAGTACTTTTGCCGTTTTTAATTGTTTGAACATTTCTTTGTTTGGGGAAAGAAGAAGGGTGTATAGGTTGACGTTGGAGGTGTACTGTTAGTGCATGTAGTGTGTGAAGTGAATTTCCGTGTTTTGCATAACCGGTGGCGACCATACCAGCAAAAGGACATGTGTGATTCTTGATTTGTATGTGCATATTGTCATTTGTATGTACGTAATTATATTAGTGAGCCGGTTATGAGATGTTTAATTAGATTGGTACATGCGTAATGTAATTTGTACGCATGGTGTGTGTCTGTGTGTGTGTGTGTGTGTGTCTTATTGACCTTGTCAGTAATATTACATACTAACAAGGTCTGTCATCAGTACTTAATTTCTCCATTCTGTCTTTTGATAAATGGATTTTGCGAGTGGAGATATACAAATACAGGTCCTTGTAGTCACACACTTACAAATCCCAAATTGACATGCATGAAAAAACACAAATCCTTTTGCTGCTGTAAAAGCCACATGATGCTGCTCATTTAGTCATTGGACGCTTGCACGTCTTCGGTCAATATAATTATGACGATTCAAGTTTCGTCTGCCGCTGTGGATTTTGCGTGTGAATCTGTGAGAGAGATGCAAAGTGGTGAAGGGTTTCACCCCACAAGGTCAAAACGCCATAAATTACGCAGCGTCGGCCTCTTCATCAGTTTCGGCAGCAGGTTCGTCTTCTTCCTCATCATATAACGTACATGCATGTTTTCACAGCCCTCGTCTCTCCTCTTCGCGGTCGCTAAGGACTTGAGAGTGAAGCCGAGATGGCGTCGTCCGACCCTGGTGAAGCGGCGTCGTCGTCGTCGTCGTCGTCCAGCGCAGAGCTCAAGCTGCAGTTCGCCCCCTTCAGCAGCGCCCTGGAGGCCGGGTTCTGGCACCAGCTCACCCAGAAGAAGCTCAACGACTACCGGCTGGACGAGAGTCCCAAGTCCATCAAAGGATACTACTACAACGGTGAGACGCGACGGCGGCGGATTAGTCGCTGTCACACAAATAAACGTGTGCTCCACTGAACTTTCTCCGTTTGTTTTTCGAAGGCGATCCAGTTGGTTTGCCCACCCGCTTGACTTTGGAGTACAGCGCCTTTGATATGTAAGTACAAGCTGCTTTTTTATTATCCCCCGCCGTGGCTGATAGGCCCCAAAGGGGGATCTTGAAACAGTCTCCGTACGTCCGTGCGTCCGTCCGTTCGAACGTTTCTACCTATGTCTCGGCAACCCCTGGGCCCACAGTGACCAAACTTCACATGTGGATACATCTCAGAGGGGGAAGGGATACTATGGTGACCTTGACCTAATTTGCATATTAAGTAGGTCACAGGGTCACGAAGTGCTTAAAAACCCATTTTGGGCTCTGGAGGCCTAGGTTTTTGAGCTAGGGCTCTGAAATTTTATACACACATGATACACACTCCAGGGATAACCTCCAGTACACAGAAGTTTGCTCGTCATGGTTTCACAATACATGTATTTTCATATAAACATTTCTCCTCATTTCTCAGCAGTTCCTGGGCCCACAGTCACCAAACTTCACACATGGACACTCCACCTGGGGAGAAGGGGCACCATGGTGACCATGACCTAATTTGCATATCAGGTCACAGGGTCACTAAGTGCATAAAAACACCTTTTGGGCTCTGGAGATGTATTTTGACATAGCTTATGAAGAAGACCTTTCAGATTCTACATAATTCTCTACTAGGACCCATGGAACACCCTCTAGTGTACCAAGTGTGCTGCCTTAGAGCTGGCTTTGTGAGAAAATATAAAGCCCTCCGGCGGGGGATTAGCCCAGCAACGGCCTTCTTGTTTATTTATGTATTTATTTATTTTTACTGCACAAACTAAGCACGCAGAAACACAATCTGAACCGCTGGCATTTCTTTGAAAATGAAGCACCAGTTTTAATGATCTCCATCTACTTTAATGAAGTCCAGGAAGCTACTGCAATGAGTTAAACTCCTCATACGTGTGTTTATACACACCATTTTAGAAACTGCTTCGAGTGCTATCGCCCATCATTTTTGAACCAGGCTCTCAAAAAACAGTGTTAAAGAGAATTCAAAGTGATGAAAACTACTAGTAAATGCTTACAAATAGCAGGTTTGGGTTGTCACTGGGACTTAAATGGAAATTTCACACATAAAAAAAAAAAATGTATGCAGTATAATCTCATGTAAGGCTTATTGCGAAAACACAGAATGAATCAATCAATTGAATCATATTAATATTATATTAAATCATATTTTGTTTTTGAAGAGAAACTAATTTCTAAGCAGTAAATGTGTACATTATTTCCCTTTTAAATATATAATATGATCAATTAAAATAAAGGTTTGACTCATTTTTGGAAGCATATGTGTGACACTGGCGTGGATTTTTATATATATTTGATTAATTTGAGGGGGTTTTTTTTGCAACAATTCCTCATGTTGTCTTTTTATGTATGTGTAATCGGGTTTAATAAGGAATTAATCGTGTTGTTGGTTTTATGTGTTCAGAAAAGGTTTTAAGGATAAAAAGAAAACATTTAGCTTGTTATATTGGACTGTACCATCGTGGGGTTTACATACAAGTCACTGTTACACCTGTAATTCAGCTGGAAGCCCTCGTAAACCACCCGAGCGGATCATTGCCAATTAACGTTGGACTCCTTTTAGATCGTTCACCTTTGCACCGGCTGCGGCGTCAGACGGACGACAGCTGCGATGTGAGAACTCAGTTATTGGAAAGACGGAACACAGTCGCATCTGCTGTCAGATCCTGAGTCAGCCTCTCCACTTGTCAGCGATGCGTAAATAAGGCCACTTCAGAGACGGATGTAGAGATGGTGAATAGGCACAACAGGAGACGACAAATGAAACATTAGCCTCTGACTTGTTAGACTGTAGTGAATGGTAAATACACTCCACTTGTACGGTGTGTTTCCACCTCTATGCCTCAAATCGCCGCACACTAATTTACACACACACACGTTCACACACCATTGATGATTGCTGCCATTCATGACAGAAAACTGGCATTCTATGTATAGCAAGAAGACATTAAGACGTCTGGGCAGACAGCGAGGGGGCCAACGATTAATGAAGATGTATATCTATATATAAGGTACTGCATATAAAAGTAGAGTAATACGGAATAAAATATACATATGCAAGGTATATCTGTGCTATAAGTGATAAAACAAAAAAATATATATGTGTATATATATATATATATAGGTAAATAAGTATATAAGATATCTTTTTTTTTTTATAATTCCCAACTCACAATTACTTTTATTCAAAATTTCTATTATTTAACACAGTAAAAGGCAGTTTGTTTGTTGTTGTGACAATATCAGACCTCATTTTATGGTCAATTTATGCAGAAATTCCACAAGGTTTACACACGTTTTCTTACAACTATAACACATTTATGATTAATATGGTATATAATAAATACCTAATTATGAATTATTTTATATATATTCATAAAAATTTTGTCATGATAGAAAATAAGACTTTTTTATTTTCGAAAGTAGTAGGGTTATTAAAGCTTTGCAACTCTTTTTGGACAGAAATATATGAATATCACAGTTAGTTTTGTCTCTCTTGTTAATTAAAAATCCCCAAAAATATTTAACACAAAGTATAATAGAGAATTAATCAACAAGTGATGGGAGAACGAACCCTTTCACCAACTGAGCCGCAGGCGACAACAACTACAACAACAACTTGATTTAAACACATTATCAAACCTCGTTGTGATTCTTTTAAACTTTATTTGATCTGTTTAATATCAAATGAGCATTTTTGTATCAAACATTTAGTAATAAAAAAAGTCCTTGAAATGTAGGTGTTACAAAAACGATGGCGAATCACGACTTTAGAGGAAGTGAATTCACTAAGAAGACATTTTTCTAAGTTAGGCTGAATGAACTTAATACATTTAACTATAAATGTATGTATTATTAACTTAATCAGCAGTATTAAATAATAATTCTGTCCACGTCAGACACTTTAATGGTCCCACTCGAGGCTTAACTATCCAGCAGTGTGAATCTTTTGTTATAAAGAAAGAATCTCATTTCAAGCACAACCTTGCCTTTGTCAATGTGGAGTTTAAACATTTTTTATTTGTAATTATTCCACCGTCAGCGATGCTCCGACTCCGGCTCGCTGCTGCCCGGCTGCCGGAACGCTGTACAACACCAACACACTGGACGCCTTCAAGACCACAGACAAGAAGGCTTTGCTGGAGAAAGAAGCCCGAGAGGTAAAATCTCCACACACAAAAAA
>NC_137653.1:2195505-2240597 GCF_963422515.1 Blennius ocellaris | reverse complement strand
TATGTTAAAAATGTCTTTTCTTTTAAACTTTGCACAGGTTTGTGAAAATGTTGTGGGTTGTTTTGTATATAAAATAATCATTTCCATCTCCCACACACACACGCACACACACACACACACACACACACACAAGCGCACTTTTCATTAATATGAACGCGGCTTGTTTGGTGTTTCTAGGTCACTGTGGGCGTCTATGATCCCTGTACTCTGTCACAACATCCCGGCTGGCCTCTGAGGAATCTGCTGGCCCTCTTGGCCAACCAATGGTAAACTACACTTCCCTTGTGTGTCTGTGTGTGTGTCTGTGTGTGTGTCTGTGTGTCACTGACGGCCACGTGAAGAAGTCCTTTAGTGCAGTGTTTTTCAACCACTGTGCCGCGGCACACTGGTGTTTCCGCGGAGATCTAGTCAGGTGTGCCGTGGGAAATTATCCAATTTCACATTTTTCTAAAAAAACATTTGCTCTCACAGCCGCTGTCAGCTGAGAGAGCAGTGTGCAGAGTAATCATGTATAAATACTGAGGCGAGCGCTGTGGAAGAATTGCTCTGAGCCGAGATTCTTTTCTGCCGGCTGATCACCAGAGGCTTTTATTTTGACATGAACACACGCAACCGGAACTTCATAACAGGATGAGACTCCACACAACACATTTCTCACTCCTGGTTGATCACCAATATCCAACAAACCAAACTAGACGACATAATGAACGATCTGAACCGAGGAACCAAAACACAACACAAACACAAACCAACACACACAACAACCCCGACAATAACCCTCCATAACCTCCGGCAACACCTAACCTGAACTCCCATCATGCCCTGCAGCGACCAACTCCGTGATCGCTAACAATACTCTTCACCACTAGAGGGCAGCACAGAACTTTGCCGGTGAAATGTAAAGTGACAGACGTCAGTGTGGTTCATCTCCACCTCCTGCTACCATCTTGTATCAAAGTACTGTGTCAGTGACAGTGATGGAGAAGTTTTTGAAAACCAGGATCTCAGCTCTTCATCCATCAGGTCCAGGTTTCACACTGAGGGAGGCACTATTAAAAAAAAGTCCTTGCTTTCTGGATTTACTGCATTCCTGTTGATAAAACTTTGATGAGAAAGACTTTATATTGTTAATAGAGGCTACAGAGTTTAACATTTTAACATTTTCGGGTGGTGGTGTGCCTCCAGAGTTTTCCAAAGAAAAAAGTGTCTTGGCTCAAAAAAGGTTGAAAAACACTGCTTTAGTGGACTTTCTTGCGAATGTCTGCAAATGTTTGGATTAAAGAACCGTGTGAGGACGATAATGAGAAGATCAACCAGGGGAAAGGCTGAAGGCAGAAATTTCTGAGTGGATAATTGAATGAAGCTGGCACAAAAAAAACTGCTATTATTCATCATTTAACTTCACGTAGCACTAAATACAGGCAGGCGAAATTACATCGGGAGGTCGACTCTTATTTAAAAAAAATAAAGGAGGAAAATTTCAACACTTTAATAACGCGGCTGAAACGCCGGCTGAAAGCAGATGGAGGATGGACGGTGCCGTGTGTCTCGGCCAGTCGGAGTGAGAGAGAAGCGGCTTTTTCAGTGCAGGTTATCACGCCGGTGCAGGATTCAAGCACAGACGAGATAAACATGATTTACTCTGTTTTGTTTCCAGATCACAGCTGTTGCTTATAGAAGCGTTACTGTTTTTTGTTGAGATTGCAAAGTTTGTCTACAAGACTGTAAGTTTTCACCCATAAACAAGGGCGTATTTTACTCTATCTTTAAACAGATTTGCTCATAGTTTGCTCAGTGTGTCTATCTATATTTAAAAGGAGTATTTTTTTCCTCATTGGTTCCATCCGCCCTCCATCCTGCCTCGGAATAAATAATATCTGTTCAAAACTCCTGAAACAATTATATAAAGTTTTACACAAGCTACAAAATGCTCCACCTCTGTAATTTTTATCCTAAAGTGTAAATACAAGTAAAATAAAACGACCATATATTTGGATTTTACAGAGGCTCTGGTTGTCCTATTAAAAAGTCACAGAGGAGTTTGGAATCCAGAGCGATTTATGTTGCTGGTTACGTTCTGTGGTTTAAGTGTCTAAACATAAAAATGTCCCTCTAAATAGAACGACTCTCTGCGTATTTTAAAGAAGAATAAAGCATAAAACCGCCCTATAATGTTACAACTTAAACACGGAGAGGGTAATGGGCTCACGGTCTGTAATTACATTTTGTTTAAATATTTACAGTCTAAATGCATTTGCAGAGAGTTGGTGGAAAGATTTATTATTTGATGTTTAGTACAGGAATCCGTGTTTGAGCATATTTAAATATTTACAGAAAGACGAAAAGCACGTGAAGAAAGACTTTTTTTTTTAACTTCCTATACACCTCGTGCAGGACTTGTGCTTTTCTGAAACCGTTCACATGAAAAACAACTATCCAATTATTTTGTACCGGAAATGATTGTATTTAGTTCAAAACAAAGGATTTTTCCCATTTCCCTTGCCCACATGACACGTCCTTGAGCAAGGCACCGTTCTTTATCGCTATATAGCATGGCCTCTGGTGTAATATATAGTTGCAACATGTACAGGGATGTTAAAACTCACTCTTTCCCCGAATTGGCGTTAATTAGTCTATTGTGTAAATGGAAACCTGAAATATGTCACGATTTTAATTGAATTAATTACTCCCATTTTTTTGTTTTGTTTTGTGAATAGGAAAAAAAAATGGAGAGAAAGCGACAGTGTGTGAGTTCAGTCCATCCCACTCAGTGAAAGTTGGTTTTCAATTAAGTTTAGTTACGACCACCCCCGGACATTTTGTTTTTTTCCTTTTACATCCAGTCATTCTTTAGCTGTTGAATGTCAGTAAAATTATGAACACCATCTCACTGCAGCAATTATGACTCAGTCAGGTGAAACGGTTTGCAGGAGCTGCGAGTTCAAGTCCATCAAGTCGGCTTCAATCAGCCATTATTGTGTTGTGCTTCCTCCAGAGCAGCACGTGGAGAGAGTTTCACCCAGTGAACAATAGAAATAATGTGTTTAGCACCACTGTCCTGAGTGATGGTGGTGTGTATGTTGCACAGTTTTTAATTATTATAGTACATTAATCTCAAGCTTGTCCACAGTTTCTCTCATGTCTCTTAAGACATTGATTTTGTAGTCGAACTCGTCTCGTTCTGCTTGGAAAATCATGTTGATGTGTGAAGAGGCAACACTAATGGAGTGTGGGGTTGTGATGTTAATCAAACGTGCATGAGCGATTTGAATCAGGCGCATTTTTATTTTCCTTTGCTTCTTTGGAGTTTGCGTGTTCTCCCAGTGTGTGCAAAATGTCCAAAATCGTGTGTGTGTGTGTGTGTGTGTGTGTTAGGGGCTCTAAGGTGGACACGGTGGAGGTGTTGTGCTTCAGGGACAGGACGATGCAGGGGCTCCGCTCCATCCAGCACAGCGTCATGTTCCAGGTCAAACTTCCAGGACTTCCCAACAACTCAGGTGCTTTAATATTTATTTATGTATGTATTTATTTATTTATTTTGCGTGTCTTTGTGTGCACAAACGTTTACGTAACATATGATCACGCGTCGCTTCGTCCCCCTGCACCTGCTCTTGTGTGTATTTGCCGCTGACGTTGAACCAACTGTTCAGTTTCCCCCCCTTTTTCAAGCCAAACTAATCTCTCAAGGCGTCTCCATTATTCCTTCCTCGGCTGAGCGACGACTGAAAGCCATTTAAATGTTAATATGAGGGCGGCTTTGTAATCTGTAAAAGGTTTGGGATGAGTTCCGATGAGGTGTTTTCGTTTTGCCCTCATCAAACCGTGGCTTTTTTCACAATCTCTCAGAGAATGGGCTCATTGCTCCCCCAAATAAATAAATAAATAAATCAAATTGATTTGGCTCTTCTCTTTGGTTTTTGCACGAACACATTTGCTATTGTTTTGAAAAAGGATTAACCGATCCACCTTTTCACAAACACCAGGCTTAGCCGAGTCTCCATCTCAATGACACGCAGAATGTTTGTGTTCTCGTTTGTCGGTAAAAAGTAGAAATAAATAACTTGAATATTACAGGATTATGTGTGTCTTGGGGGGGGGGGGGGTTAAGTCTGAGTTTGCATGTTTTGTCTCTGTGTGCGTCTGGGTTCCCCCCCCCCCCCCCCGTCCTCCGGTTTGCTTCAAACAGTCCAGATTTGTGCATTTGAGGTTGATTCGTGACTCAGAAGACGAGCGTGTGTCTACACTTTGTTATTCAGCACATAGCAAATACAAACAAGTTCGTCATAGTCTGAGATAATACACGTTTGAGCGCTGGTTTTACTGGCGTTGTTACTTTAGCACAAAAGAATTCACAGCGTGCAATTACTTTCCTTTTCCCCCCCTAAATTGTTTTCAATTTCGCCGAGGTGCAGACAGAAATACCCGCCATTAAGGAAATAAGCCTGATGCGGATATTTAGATGGACTGCAGCAACACAATTTCTTTGTTACCTCCAGTTTTCCGCGAGAGAGAATCAACCGCTCAAATCTGTTGATATATTTTCCTCGCAGTTTGTCCGAAGAACGTCGGCTGGGAGAAAAACCCGAAAGGAGTCATGGGACCCAGAATGGTGAACCTCAGTGAATGCATGGACCCGAAAAGGTTAGAATCATTCTCTGCATTTAGCATTTAGCCTGTCCTATCGATAGTTGGCGATAACTTCTCCAAACTTCAGGCCGCCACCACCTCACACCGAATATGTGACTGGATATCTTTTTTTTTTTTTGTGTTTGTTTGGGTTCTTCAGTTTGTTTTTTTAACTTTTTTTATTTTTATTTTGTTTGTTTGTTTGGGTTCTTCAGTTTATTTATTTTTTTATTTTTTTTATTTTTTTACAGTTTTCTTTTTTCTTTATTTTTTTTTTATTAAAAGAAAGACATTTTTAAATACATTACAGTCATTCCAATGTGCTTTTATAGAGAAAATAGAAAAGCCCATCATATCCACATGAGCAGCAGGTTTGTTTGTGACTGTGGAAAGAAAAACTCCTCCAACAGGAGAAACTTTGTAGAAACCAGAGTCAGAGGTGGAGGAATTCTGCTGACCGGTTGGGGTGAAAGGATGGAGGAGAGGATAGAGGAGAGGAAAGACAGAGAAAGACTTGGTGGGGAGAAACATACAATACCCTTGTTAGTGCTACATACATTTTTTTTTCCTTTTTAATAATACAATAATCACAGTGATCTAAATATTTTCCAACTGCCATGAGATGAAACCAGCCTGAGCAACAACAGAGCAAAACCCCAAATAATCACAACAATTATAACAAAAGCAAAAACAAAAGGACATAAAATAAAGAAAAAAGAAAAAAAAAGGAAAAGAGTTTTTGTTTTTATTTAGTTTTTTTGGGTTTGTTTTTTGTTGTTTGGACTGGATATCTTTGAGCAGTGACTGTGAGTCCTGTGTCCCTGCAGGCTCGCAGAGTCTTCAGTGGACCTGAACCTGAAGCTGATGAGGTGGAGGCTGGTTCCCACTCTGGATCTGGACAAAGTGATCAACACGAAGTGTCTGCTGCTCGGGGCAGGGACACTCGGATGCAACGTGGCCAGGACGCTCATGGTGAGAGGTGGAAAAAAAAACAACCGGAATAGATGAATACAGTTCATTCAATTAATTCAATTAATTAAGAAGAGGAGAAGAATTCAAACATGGGTGACAGTGGAAAGAAAGAATTTCCCCTTTCAGAGGGAAACTCAGAGGTCTTAGAGAAAAGAGGGCGTGAGTCGTTTAACAGTCAAACCAACACACTGCAGAACAGGTGGCGATGATGAGCAAAGATCATAAACTTCCTGTTCTGCAAACACAAATACCTGCAGGAAGGTAATAAATGGCAAGAGTTTCAGCGGTGGATCTCGACGAGGCTCGACTACAAGCATTCCTTCTGTCATGTTAATTATCGTCCTCACCTTGGACACATTAAGGATCAACGCTACTTTATATGAAAAAAAATCAGAGTTTGAGAATCTGCAGCTGGTTTAGAGGAAGAAAACTGACAAATTTGATTTGTTGGTAATCTAAAGTTTTAAAGATCCAAGTTTTGTTGCTTAAAGATGCCAATTGGAAGTTTGAATGCACCATATTGACCATATTTTTGGGGAAAGTTTTGATAATAATAGCTGCACAAGCGAGAAGCCCATATTAACATCAACACCACACAGGGATACTTTATTATTATTATTATTGGACATTTCAGCAGCAAGGTGCATCTTCAAACATGCACAGCATCAAACTCATAATAAAAATGTGATTTCTTTACTGAAAAGTATTCAGCTAGTTTGAATTTTAGCTGATCTGCATCTTTCTGAGCACTTCTTCTAAATATCTGGTGCCAGAAGGTAAAAGCAGCTTCTATATGTTTAGTTCTGACTCTGGTTTGTATAACAACAGTCTGCGTAAAGTTGTAGAGGGCATTTCCACCTGAAGGTCCTGATGGAAACACTTTGAATGTAGTTTTGTTTCCTTGGTTTCTTCTCCTGAATTCACCAACTGTTGTTTTCTCATCACCAGTCTGAACTCTTTGCTCTTGATGGGTTCGGCTTCACTTTGTCTTAACTGAGTGATAGTTAATGAGCAACATTTCAACTGGGATGGGAATAACAAGGTTGTTTCCCCCCGCACACTGATGCGGCCATTACTCCAGTGTTAAAGTTAACTCGCACTAAGCAGTGATTTAAAAAGATGCACACGGAGAACTCCACTTCCCTCACCTAGTGTCACTGGAGCTGCGAGCAAGGCCCACTGAGTTTTGTTTCTTTGTTTGTTTGGTTTTTTTTGCTAAATAGTAAATCAAGGATCCCAAAATATATTTGAGTTGGAAGCGCCATGAAGGGTCTCCTTTGTTTTGCAGGGCTGGGGGGTGAGACACATCTCCTTTGTCGACAATGCAAAGATCTCCTACTCCAACCCAGTGCGACAGCCGCTCTATGAGTTTGAGGATTGCCTCGGAGGAGGGAAGTCCAAAGCCATGGCGGCGGTGGAGCGACTCGCTAAGATCTTTCCCGGCGTGGTGAGTTTCGACAACTTCCTCCAAAGAGGCGGCCTGACGCGCCGTCGTTAGGCTCTGCTTTGACTTCCCACTGCTGAAAGCGCTCCTGCGGTGGACCAGGAGGCGTACTGGATATGTAACTCTGTTCCCCTTTTATTGGTGACGTCTGAGATGTGACGGTTGAACCGCCACGGCAATTAAGAGTTGTTTTATCTGCATATTAATGCTGGCGGTTTCATTACGTTGCTAATTAATGAGTGGGCTCGCTGAAGGAGACGTTCCCCTCGTACTCGCAGCGGCGCCCTGTTTCGCTGTGAAAGAAAGGAAGCCAGTTAATAAAGGCACTCAGAAATGCTCAGATCTTATCCATATTTATCACGGGGACTGTTAGGGTGTTGCCTCCATGTTGTCCCACATGGAAAGAACCCATATAAACATATATGTTTTAATATAGATTTTGATATAGGTTTTTAATATATGTGACATATATAAAATTGGCCGTTTTCCTATATTATATGTACATAAGTACACATATACATGCATACAGGCACCTATATAGGTACATGCATGCTTGTGTATATGTGTGCATATATGCACCTATATGTTCTTCTTGTATAATTGTTTTTTAGTTAGTTCTTAGTTCTTGCCTTGATAATGTATGACAGTTGCCAAAGTGAGATATGGGCTATATATATGTGGAAATAAAGAAGTAGTACAGGAGACATATATGGCCTGTATATTCACATATATGCACCTCAATTTTGCCTATATGTGGCATATATACGCATATATGTGCATATAAACTGCTTGTAGGTTTCATATATACGCATATATCCTCGTATAGGTTCTTTCCGTGTGGGGTAATAAGGTGATTTCTCTCTCTCTCTCTCTCTCTCTCTCTCTCTCTCTCTCTCTCTCTCTCTCTCTCTCTGTCTCTCTGTCTCTGTCTCTCTGTCTCTCTGTCTCTCTCTCTCTGTCTCTCTCTCTCTGTCTCTCTTCTCCCCCCCCCCCTGTTTCATCTGTACTTTAACATCCATCACAGAGAGGACGGATAATCACATTCATGGTCAGGGGCGAGTTGAATCTCAACAACTTACATCCTGCTTTCCTTTGTTTACCTCTGTCCTCTATTGCCTCAATAATGGCATCACAGGTGTCCTACCTGTGGGAGGGGAAGAATGAATGCAGCCCACCTGTTGTGACGCAAAGAGACCATTTATAACATAAATTACAATTTCAACGTAATTCAGCCATTCTTAATGAAGAAGCTTTAGAAGGTGTACAAACTGTTAATGAGAATATCAATAACTTTTAATAAGATGGAAGAAAGTAATTCACACAGGTCTGGAGGACAGTTGAAATCATAACTGTTGATATTATTATATTCCATAGGTGTTTCAGGTTAAGGCCCCATTTCCACAGCGTTTTAAATGAAAACACTTAATTTTTGCATTTTTCAGTAAGAATAGCGTTGCGTTTACACGGTGACGCTTTTGAAAACAATGTCTATTTACGTAGCAATGGCAGAAACGCTGAAAACGATGTAGGTAACATGTTCGGCCACTAGTGGGTGCTGTTGTTTCTTTTTCGTAACGGAACCACAAACATGCAGGAGAGAGCAGCAAGCTCTAAACTTTAACAATTGCGAGTACGCAGACATTGGTATGGACAGACAACCAAGTTGGGTTGCTATTCCAGAGACTCAACTAGAAAACCACTAATTCCCGGGAGAATATGTGAATCATGACACTCTGGGGTCTGCCGTTGTTAATCTGTTGTTCACTTAAAAAGACCGAATTGTTGACATTCAACGCAGGAGAATCAGGTTTGAATTGCGATGATTTGCCGAGTGCCAGTACCAATAGGCGCTTCTATATGTTTCAATAAAAGTACATCGCTGGTTTTCCAGTTGGGTACAAACGATTGTAACCAGAAGTGTGCTGGTTTGAATCCTGAGCAAGGTCCTTAATTCCCCAACTGCTCAGGTTAAACCAAAATAAGACATCCCTCTTATAAGTTGTGCCTAATCTAACAATAACAATGCATATGTTTGACTAAATCCTGGATTTACAACTGAAATCATCAGAATATTCAGTCATTCTTCGTGCGTTTATTACACCACGGTCCAGATGTCACGTAAAAGTCTCACACAAAAGCGTTGAAATGTGGTGAGAATCCAAAAGATCAGTTCAACCAGGAAAAAAAAAAGCCTTTTTAACTTTCATTTTTGATAAATTTTTTTCAGCACTTGCGCTAGAATGTGACAATCAACAGTGCTTTTCTGGAGCGACAAACCCAAAATGTCAGTTTAAAAGACCTCAAATGAGGGATACGTGGAGCTTTTTCTCCACCTTACAAATGTCACAAAATGAATCAAATATGACATCTGAAGATAATTATTTACCACGTGATGTTGTGTGTGTTTTTTCGGCAACTTGTTTACAATTAGCCACTGCGGGCTGCCGGGTGTAACGTCACACAGAAATGTCAACGTCTTTAGGTTTCATTTTCGCGTCTCACCTCTCATCTGATCCTGCAGGATGTGGGCGTCTTCTCATAGAAGGCATGCAAAATGAAAGTGGTACAAACGCTGTCAAGCCACCCACATGCTTCTTTTTGACAGATAAAGATTTTTTTTTTTTTTTTTTCAATGCACGCCCAGCCTCTTTTAATAAATAAAGTGATGCACAGATTTCATAAGGACTGTTGTGATTCGCCTCAACACTTTCAAGCAAATGCTCCCAAATCGTGACCGGAAACTCTTCAGGAGGGATACCGTGGGTAGTAATTTCAAAGATAATAGTACCGGCTGTGATTAATTTGAAATGCACTCTTATACACACACACGAAGCGCTGTGATGTCATCACCTCGACGTTGAGGTCTTTCACTCATTATCCTTTTGTCCCTCTTTTCTATGAGGACAAAGGAGAGCGAGCTCCTGCAGTTGATGGGCGAATGTGTCGTGTCTTCATGCTCTATTTGTCCCTTAATGTGCAATATCCATACATGCTCCTTCTTTCAGCTGTGGCCATGTGTGTCTGATCCTCCCTCCTTACTGCTGGGTTCTCTTAATTACTCTCTAATTAAAATAAAGGGCTAAAATTATTAAAACAAAAAAAAACATGTCCAAATAATGCAATAACCAAGATTGTGGATTAAGAAATGTAGTTCAAATGAAACTTTTTTTTTTTTTTTTAGAAGTAAAAGGGTCACTCAATCTAATACAGGTTGGTATCAAGAAAAAGGAGAGGTATTTGAGACTTTTTATTGGATTTTACACCAGACGGTTTAAAACCTCTGGTGTAATTGTTTTGGTTTTGCAGAAATATAGATATTTTTCATCACGCATGCTCTGCACCACCTCAAAGAAAAGCGTTGGAGTTTAAACGTGAAGGTTGTTATGGCACTATTTTATCCCTCGTGATGAAACCAGGCTGTACGTGGCCCCTGAGTTAAAACGGTGTTTGACAACCCTGGTTTATAACTGTCTGCACAAGAGTCCAATGACACAATAACACCGGATAGGAGGGTCGAGGCGTCGGCGAGCGTAGACATGCTGCAGGTGGAAATGTGCTGACCGAGGGACTTTATTCTTCTCTTCACCGCTCTGGTTTTGACAGCTTGTTTTCTCCACACATCATCTGCATAGAACTTTTTGTTTGTGTGGTGTCTGACAGGCTTTGTGTGATAGGATAGAAATTTGATGTGGATGTGGTTAATGTGGGGGGAAAAAAACCCCAAAACAAAAACCTCCCACACTTGCATCCACTCTATTTTTCTCATCTCTTTTTAGCAGTTCGGCACTTTGAGTTTCTTTGGAATATTGGATGTCCTTGTCAAGATCAATTTTTTTTTTAACCAGTTCTTCCAATCTTGACAAAACAAAACACTTTCCCCCCCGAGTTTGTATCTGCCTGAAACGACGACGATATCCAATATTTACTGATTACTTCCTCCTCTCGAGTTGGCAAGGTTTCTTGATAAAGCTTTAAAAGATAAAAAATCCCAGATAGCTTTACAAATAGACACAATAAGAACTTGTGAACCATATTTTTATGTTTCACAATATGCATTATGCACTCATATTGAAGTCCAAAAATATTTTTGGGGAATCGATCTTTTTTTCTAATGGAGGCGCTCTCTAAACTGGTGATTTATTTTCAAATCATACGTACAAAAGTCAGTACTCAGTGGTAATCTACTGAAGCCATAATAGCTAATAAACCATTTTATATGTTATCCATATGCAAATACAGTCATTTGATGTTCATAGATGAGAGTGGAGCCTCCTTGCGGTTACATTTAGATGAAAAATGATGTTTATCTTCCCACTAATCTCCAGTAAAATACTTTTTACACGATCTGGAAGATCCACTTCAGTTATATGACGTTGCCACGGTCTGCCCTCGGACTGGCGTGGCCACACAAAGTGGAATCTAAAATGCGGGACTTGGTTATCGGCTCCCACTCTTGAATCGTTGAGGACGAAGGCAGAGGAGCCACTGATTCAGTAAGAGTGACATTTGTATTCGGTAAAATCTCTCCCATCATTTTTGTCCTTTTCTGTCCGACTCTTGATGATGAAATCGCCGTTGACATTTCCATTTAGCCTCGTCGTTGCATATCCAGCCTCGGAAGAGACGCGGGTATTACAGTGAGGCATCCGGCCTGTGAGGCAACCTCGATTCTCCAGCTATCATTTATTTACCTGGCAATGTTGGTTAATCACTTCTACGGTATTGGACGTCTTGATTTTGGGCTGTTTTGGGCATTGCTTGAGTTTTTCTACTGCTTAGTGGTATTAGTGTAGGTGGTAAAGTGAGTGAACCCTCTATAGGACTGTTTTTTAAATATATATATATAATGTTTATGATCTAAAATAAACCTCTTGGCAATTTGGAAAGCGAGAAAGAAGAAGATATGTGAAGAATAGAAGTGTAGTTATGTGATATTTCTGTTTTATGTTCAGTTTTATCTGTGTTGTCAAGCATCGTTGAGAAACTCGATGTCAAGCCTCGCCGTCGAGAGGCGCTTGTTTGAAATGGTTTGGCGGTCTGATGAAGGTGACCCTCAGTCGCTGGAGGCTTACCAGGCTCATCCAACTGTGAGGAGACCTCCAGGACCTGCTGGAGAGGTTATATCACTCTTATTTCTTCAGGGATGTCTGGTCTTCCTTCTCTCCGTATTTCCACTGGGGAAAAAAAAAAAGCAGGACGGTTGTTGCTGTTTATTTGTTTATTTAAAAGGATCCCCATTAGCTGACGCCAAAAACGTCTCCCTGGCGTCCAGACAGGACAAAACAATCATCAAAACTCCAATTACCAACGGTCTCAATTAAAAAGAGAAAGAAAATAACAACAACAACACTAAAAGCACAAATTAAAATAGAGAAGAGCAACATACCCTTCTTGTATCACATGACAAAAACCTCGCTCAATAAAATAATCAAGATTGTATTATGGTGTTGAGAACAAAATACTTTCTTACTCTCTTTCTAAAACCAGTTTTTTTTCCCTTAATATCACGAATCCACACCTGGAAGATTGTTCCAAAGCACACGAGCTCTATTATAGAATACAGTCCTCCTCGTGGAGTTAGACTGAGGTAGGGGTAACGGGATCTGTCGACTGTTCGCCCCTCTAGTGTAATGTGAATGCGTAATTAAGCAGTAAATTATATTGTCATAAAGAAATTTCGGAGTCTGAGTGTCTATGGTTGTGCATAGCTGAAGAGCAGCTTCAGCAACAGACTGATTGAACCTGCTGCTCTGAGGAACGTTACAGGAAGTCCTTCCTCCCCGCGGCAATAAGACTTTTTAACTCTTCTCCCTCCGTCAGAGCCTCAATCATCACCTGGACTAAATTACATTGATACTTATATTATATCATATATTTCATATGGCATATTGCATGTACATATACATATATTTATACATGTGCAAGTACACTATTACATTGGTATTATTATTATAAGTATATTATTACTATTGGTATTATTATTATTATTACTGATATATATATATATATATATATATATATATATATTGTTGTTATTGTTATTTTATTGCTACCATATTGTTATTGTTATATTATTGCTACCATTATTAGTAGTACTATACATGAGTATTATACACTATTACACACTGTTATTATGTGTATTATTGTTATTATTATTATATAATGTCTACTTCTAATGGCTCTGCCACTGCACCTTACTATTTATTTATCTTGCTTTGATCTCCTGCTTATTTCTAAGTGCCCATGTTCCGTTCTGTGTTTTACTTTATGTCTTATACCCAGATATTTTTATATTTTACTTTTATTTCTATTCTATTGTATTTTATAATATTCATATGTACCAGATTGCTGCAACAAGACAATTTCCCTTCGGGGATGAATAAAGTAATTATCTATCTATCTATCTATCTATATCACTCATTTGGAAAAAATACAAAGTTGAAGAAGAAGAATTATTTATTCTAATATATTCAAGCTGGTAAGAAAAACCCCACTTATTAAAGCCACTAAGCTTCCTTCAGGCTCACGTTTGTATGTTTGCCTCCCAGATAAAATCTCAATCTCACATCTTCCACCTCCTTTTCTTTGTCTTCCAGAATGCGGAGGGTTACAATATGAGCATTCCCATGCCCGGCCATCCGGTGAATTTCTCCCAGGCGACTCTCTCGCAGGCCCAGAGGGACGTGGAGCAGCTGGAGAAGCTCATCTCTGAGCACGACGTGGTGTTTTTGCTAATGGACACCAGGGAAAGCCGCTGGCTGCCGACGGTCATCGCTGCCAGCAAGAGGAAGGTACGAGGGAAACTTACGGCAGAGGCACATCCTTTTTCTCATTTCTATTTGTTTTAATGAGTCTTATTCAAACAATCTGTGAGTTCCTGTGAAAAAGGATTTTTTTTTTTTTGAAAAGTCCTGGTTAGGTTTTCCAAAAAAAATACAAATAAAATAAGGTTTGTGTTTAGAGATTTCCAATAAATTTTATTTTTTTTTAATTAAAAAAAGACATTTTTAAATACATTACAGTCATTCCAATGTGCTTTTATAGAGAAAATAGAAAAGCCCAACATCCACATGAGCAGCAGGTTTGTTTGCGACTGTGGAAAGAAAAACTCCCAACAGGAGAAACTTTGTAGAAACCAGAGTCAGAGGTGGAGGAATTCTGAGGACCGGTTGGGGTGAAAGGATGGAGGAGAGGAAAGGAAAGATAGAGAAAGACTTGGTTGGGAGATGCATACAATACCCTTGTTAGTGCTACATACATTTTTTTTCTCCTTTTTAATAATACAGTAATCACAGTGATCTAAATATTTTCCAACTGCCATGAGATGAAACCAGCCTGAGCAACAACAGAGCAAAACCCCAACTAATCACAACAATTATAACAAAAGCAAAAACAAAAGGACATAAAACAAAACAAACAAACAAAAACAAAATAAAAACAAACAAAAACAGGAAGGAAAAAAGACAAAAAAACAACAACAAAAGCAAACAACAACTTAATTTTGATAATTAACAGAACAATCTCGTCAATGAGGAGTGGAAGTTTAAAGTCCAATCAAGTTTAAAGTCGAAAAGTCCAGACGTGGATTAAAAAGGTCGTCGTGTTGAATTCCCTGACTTGGAGTCTCTTTTTAACAGTTTAGCTCCCATTTAAGAAAGACATTTATAATTACACTTTAGAATTTATTAATCCACACTGTCTTTTGAAATTGTAAAAAAAAAAAAAAAAAAAAAGCATGTTGCACACTCTAATTCCTCTCCTCTATAGTACTTTATATTCGTTTCTAGTAGTACGGTTCTTATAGGAGGCCTGGAGTCAACAGGGTCACTTCTCCAACAGCCCACTCCTCTTCGACTTCAGAGGGAGAATCAGAACCAACCGTGCAGAAAAGATGCACAATTTACAGAAAGAGAGTCAATTGATGACAAGACTGATTTTTGCACAGACGAAAAGTCCTGTCTGGATGAATGTCACTCAAGAAAACTACTTCCATTTCACCTCACCAAGCTCGTATTGCCACTGAACGTTAAAGCGTGTCTGATTATTGTTTACTTCAGCTCATCAATTCCTCAATTTATTGGTGGTTTTTTTTGTTTTTGTTTTTTTTTTTGATTTTGCCGTGTCGCATAATATCGTGGTCACAATTGCAACTTGGTCTTTATATATAGTCTGCAGCTGTTATCGATGATTTTGCTTATATTTGCCAATTTTTATAACAAATTCACCAATAAAAATGTGTCCAACTAAAAAAAACCCATTTACTTCTTTTTACATTTATTTCTTTTTGATCCCTTCGCAAACTTTAAAAGGCAAAATATTTCCATTTTACAGGATAGTTAATATTATATGGAGCTGCTGAGCTCCACTACACTAATACTACTTATCAGTAAATTCTTAACATTATTGTGGTTTTGTTCACTTCACTTTAACTTCTTTTCCATAAAACTCAGGTAGTTTTTTTTTTATAACGCTGGTTAAATGATCTGCTCTCCACTTGTGGGGGTTTTATTTATTCATGTTGAGAGTTTGCTATCCAACACTATTGAACGCCGTGTCAGGAACGTGTTTTTTTTTTGTTTTTTTGCCATCTCATTGGATTTCTTTCATGGCCGGCTGAGCTCAGACGTTATTGGAGTATTTGTGCTCTGGGGCAGTTTGAGACTTCACTGCTAATTGGAATCTATTTGGATAGTTTGCCCCTCCAAGCATTCAGCATTTCGAAAGATTTTCTGTCACTGCCAGTTGAAATGGCGTTATAATGTTGCCTGTGCTCTTTTTTTTTTTTTGGTTGAGTTGAAATCTGCTGTGTGTCGTCAGGAGAACTGGAAGAAGTCCACAACATGATTTACAATGTCCCGTCTCTCCCTCATCAGCTGGTAGTGAACGCCGCTCTGGGCTTTGACACGTTTGTGGTGATGCGTCACGGACTAAAGAAACCCGCCGTCAGCCAAAGCGGCGTCCCCACGGCGGCGGCGGCAGACTCCTCCTGCTCCTCCTCCGCCTCCTCCTCGTCCTCCACGCCGGCCGGCTCTGCGCCCTGTGTCCCGGTGTCGTCTCTGTTCTCCAACATCCCCGGACACAAGCTGGGCTGCTACTTCTGCAACGATGTGGTGGCGCCGGGAGACGTGAGGAAAACAACACTTTCTTATTCCGATTCCTATTCCTATTCCTTTTCCTATTCCTATTCCTTTTCCTTTTCCTTTTCCTATTCCTATTCCTATTCCTTTTCCCTTTCCTTTTCCTTTTCCTTTTCCTATTCCTATTCCTATTCCTTTTCCTTTTCCTATTCCTATTCCTTTTCCTTTTCCTTTTCCTATTCCTATTCCTATTCCTATTCCTATTCCTATTCCTATTCCTTTTCCTTTTCCTTTTCCTTTTCCTTTTCCTATTCCTATTCCTATTCCTATTCCTATTCCTATTCCTATTCCTTTTCCTTTTCCTTTTCCTTTCCTTTTCCTTTTCCTTTTCCTTTTCCTTTTCCTATTCCTATTCCTATTCCTATTCCTATTCCTTTTCCTTTTCCTTTTCCTTTTCCTTTTCCTTTTTCCTTTTCCTTTTCCTTTTCCTTTTCCTATTCCTATTCCTATTCCTATTCCTATTCCTATTCCTATTCCTATTCCTATTCCTATTCCTATTCCTTTTCCTTTTCCTTTTCCTTTTCCTTTTCCTTTTCCTTTTCCTTTTCCTATTCCTATTCCTATTCCTATTCCTATTCCTTTTCCTTTTCCTTTTCCTTTTCCTTTTCCTTTTCCTTTTCCTATTCCTATTCCTATTCCTATTCCTATTCCTATTCCTATTCCTTTTCCTTTTCCTTTTCCTTTTCCTTTTCCTTTTCCTTTTTCCTTTTCCTTTTCCTTTTCCTTTTCCTTTTCCTTTTCCTTTTCCTTTTCCTTTTCCTTTTCCTTTTCCTTTTCCTATTCCTATTCCTATTCCTATTCCTATTCCTATTCCTATTCCTATTCCTATTCCTTTTCCTTTTCCTTTTCCTTTTCCTTTTCCTTTTCCTTTTCCTTTTCCTTTTCCTTTTCCTTTTCCTTTTCCTTTTCCTTTTCCTTTTCCTTTTCCTTTTCCTTTTCCTTTTCCTTTTCCTTTTCCCGTCCCCGTCCCCGTCCCCGTCCCCGTCCCCGTCCCCGTCCCCGTCCCCGTCCCCGTCCCCGTCCCCGTCCCCGTCCCCGTCCCCGTCCCCGTCCCCGTCCCCGTCCCCGTCCCCGTCCCCGTCCCCGTCCCCGTCCCCGTCCCCGTCCCCGTCCCCGTCCCCGTCCCCGTCCCCGTCCCCGTTCCCTTTCCCTTTCCCTTTCCCTCTTCCTCTTCCTCTTCCTCTTCCTCTTCCTCTTCCTCTTCCTCTTCCTCTTCCTCTTCCTCTTCCTGTTGTTACTGGTGTCATGAATTGGAACAACCAAAAACATAATAATGGCTGATAACACGCCAATAACTTAGTCATTTTAGCCGTTTATAAATATAATAAAGCCAATACTATAATATATGTATAAAGTAATTTGAACCATAACATCAGATTTTGCCAATAATAATAATAATACATGTAATTTGTTAGCGCCTTTCATACAGCCAAGGTCTTTATATTACATGTTTAAATTGCAGTTAAAAACATATTACCAATAATGTAATAAGTCATTAAGAGTAAGCATTTCAAATTATTTTAAAATGCAACCAATATTGAATAAATACAAAACTACAGCAGCATTTTCTAGAAATAAAATATTTTCTTCAGGTTTTGTGCTGTTCACTTTACAACATTTATAATGGATGGGATTGTTGTCGTATTCATAAAGTGAGGATATATACTCTATATATATATAGAGTATATATCCTCTATATATATATATATATACTCTAGATATATACGTACTCTCTCATTTCTAGTTGCAAGAAGTAATTCGCTACTTTAATTCCTTGCCACAGAATTGCTACATTACTCGCAGTTATTATGTCATTGACCCTCATTACATAAGTTCTTGCGAAATTGATGAATTGCTTTTCTTTTATGTTTCACATTCTGTCTTTTTGATCACGGAGAGCGTGTAAAACCTATTGTATTGAAACATAATCAATAATGTAGAATTGTTTGAATTGAGTCCAACCGGGGTGTGTTTGCTGTGCAGTGACGGCGTTAACCACTTATTGCTCCTTCTCACAGTTCTTGGCATCACAGGGGTCACTTTCTCTGCTCCCTCATGTCGGTGCAGGTTTAAATTGTAGCTGCATGATTGGAATTCCATTTACATTCACTGTGAAGTTTATTTCAATGATTTTTCGCATGCTGTAAATTGTCCCGCTAATGATAACGAAGCTTGAGTCTGACATAACCTCTCTTGATTTGCACTTGTGGAAATCACATCTTCCCTCCTCCCACAGTCTGCGTGCACCCCCCCCCCCCCCCCCCCCCCCCGGCAGCCTCCCGTTCTTTTTTTTTCCCGTCCTCGCTGACCTTTTCATGTGCGTAATGAGCCGCAGCCAGTTGTGGGAAATCTCTTGCACTAAATTTATAGATTTTATTCTCTAAATGCCAAAGCATAGCAGCATTAACATTTAGATTGGACGCGCTGGCCCCTCACTAACCTCTGCATGTAGACACCAGTTTCCTCAACAAATTAATAGACGGTAATGTAACAAGAGTACATGTGGGGGGTTCTTTGTTGTTTTTTTTAAAAATCTCCCGTCTTTTCTTTTTTTTTTTTTTTCTGCCGACAACCAGCGATCAGACACATACTTTCTCGCCGCCACCAACATTAACTGACTCATGCTGAGATTGAGCTTGTGGAGATGTGTGACTTCCACCTCGATAGAGGAAAAGCTCTTCTTCGGTTCACAGTAATATCCGGACACCTTTGTGAGGAAGCGCTGTGCTCGAGATCACGGTTGCCGAAACTGTCCCACAAGAGGTTTCCAATCTTGCTCGCCAAACCACCAAGCACATGAGAAGACATTTTTTTTTTTTAAAACAACAGTTTAAAAAAAGAAATTCAATTTTAAATACATTTTTTTCCTCAAAATATTGCTTTATTCGGAGGTAGGGCAGCGCAATACAGCATCATTTCACATCGACAAGTTAAATAAAGCTGTAGTTTGAGGTGCTTTGCAGTTTAATAATAATAATCATAATAATCATAATCATCATCATTATTATTTAGAAGAGAAGAAAAAGGGGAAACCTTCCACCTCCATTTTTGTAATACTTTTTGCGGCACAAAAGAAATACTTTGAGCAAATCAAACAAACAAACAACGTGTGATGCATCAGCTGAAGGAAACGTTTTGCACCAGAAGGTTTCATTAAAATCGGCTTTGTGTTGAGATTGTAGTCGTTTTCTGGCGCGATTGCTTGGTTTAGTGAAAATGTTGACATTTACATCACATATACATTACTTTATTCTAATGTCCTGATAGCTTTAGCATTAGCAACATGACACGAGTCTAGAATGCTCAACTTGGTACTTTTATTGTGACAGTCACCGTAACAACAATCCAAATTGGTGCTTTTATTGTGACAGTCGCCGTAATAACAATCCAACTTGGTGTTTTTATTTTGACAGTCACCGTAATAACAATCCAAATTGGTGCTTTTATTGTGACAGTCACCGTAATAACAATCCAACTTGGTGCTTTAATTTTGACAGTCACCGTAATAACAATCCAACTTGGTGTTTTTATTTTGACAGTCACCGTAATAACAATCCAATTTGGTGCTTTTATTTTGACAGTAACCGTAATAGCAATCCAACTTGGTGCTTTTACTTTGACAGTCACCATAATAGCAATCCAACTTGGTACTTTTAGTGTGACAGTCACCATAATAATCCAATTTCAGAACATTTCACTTCAGAATAGTAGCTTAACTTCAGAACTATTGTGACTGCAGCACCACAACAACAACAACAACAAAGTTTAAACGTAAAGGGTATCGTGGCGCTCTTTTACCTCTCCAGACGAATTTGGGATGTTTGTTCGATCAGACTTCACGAAGCCCTCATGGAGAAGTTCAGGTCGTCACATCAGCGTTTTCACTTTGCACAGAGTAGGAAAAAAAAGACAATCTAATCTACAAATAGATTCTTAAAAGGGAAGCGCTCTCGAGTGGACTGTATTTTCTGAAGGGGCGTCACAGGGTGAGTCTTCGTACTTCCTGTGACTGGCTGCGTGTTCCGTCCACAGTCGACCAGAGACCGGACCCTGGACCAGCAGTGCACCGTCAGCAGGCCGGGCCTCGCCATGATCGCCGGCGCCCTGGCGGTGGAGATGATGGTGTCCATCCTGCAGCACAGTGAAGGGTGAGCGTCCGGCAAAAGTGGAGGTCGCGGCTCGATTAGAAGAAGAGTGTTGAGATAAGATTTATAAACCCTAAAAATATGAACAAATGGGAAATAACCTGGAATCCTTTACTGGAATATATTGAGTCATAACTTATAGGCAATTTCTTTCATTTTTCTCTACATATTATTTTTTTGTATTTTTTTTCTATTATTCTTATTTTTACACATTTTTTTTTCTGGGAACTTTTTCCAATAATGCCTGTACCCTAAAAACCTTGATTTGTGAAATCTTTAGTGCGCCTCTCTCTAAAAAAAAAAAAAGAAGAAGAAGAAGAAGAGTGTTGATATTTTATGGTAATTAAAAACAGGATTTTTTTTTTTTTTTTTTATTGCGTAGAGATGAGTTAAACTCGATATGAAGGTCTTTGTAAATCCACTTCTGGGGACTGAATTAATCTGTCCTCAGGTCAGTAGTAATGAGAAAAGATGAACTCGTGGTCATTTTTTAAAAGCAAGAAAAGAGAGTCTGCAAACACATTAACTAGAAACGGTAACATTATTCACAATATGCACGCAAAAAAACACGACACCATGGCAACTTACTACGTGTCAAGCTATAGTTTTACGGCATGTACCCTGAAGACTTCGCAATTCACCTTCACCCCACACAATAATCACAAAGTGGTGGACTTGCTAGGTATAAAGTCGTGGTAATTTGAGCCGTATGTTTTTTTTCCCGGGGAGGAGCGGAGCAACACACAATAGCTGGCAGTAATGGGCTTGTGCTGCAGCAGCTTTTAAGTCACATTCTTGTCGCTGCTGGTTTGAAATTACACCTCAAACCAACAGAGACAGTTCCGTAAAGTGCACCTTTAAAAAGAAATGTTGCTTTGCAATGTAAAGATAATGAACATTGCTTCAGGTACATTGATTTCAGGCTCTGTGTGTGAAGGTGACTCATGGTACGATGTGCTTTGTGACAGCAGAGGCCCTGAAAATGCATTGTATAAGAAAAGTCCATTTATGAACCACTTATGCGATTTTATAGTTAATGACATGAGTTTCATTCTTCGTGAATGAGAGTTCACTTTACTTGTGAATTACAATACATTCATTTGATGTGTTAGCGAAGTAGCTTGGCTCACTGTGAGGATGACACATTATATTTCCTCCTATGATGAAAAGTTAAAAAAAAAAAAAAAAACATTTTTTGAAGACCTAAACATCCTTAACTGTTTGCGACACTTTGCACAATCTTCAGACGCGGCGAAAAATGTGATTATTTGGAGGAATCGCACACTGGAAAAAAATCAGTCAAGGCTTTTGAAGACATTAATGAATAAATGTCTCTCCTGGTAGAAAGCGCTAATTCCTCTATTCTTGTGGATGTTAGACACAAAGGATGTACGGTAAGGGTATGTCATCGTGGCTGCGACAGTGAAAGTGCAAATGGCTCATTTAATTACTTATTAATTTATGCAAATCAGTTTTAGTGCAATATGTGTTTGCATGGAAGTGTTGTCTGAAAAACTGCTGCCGTAGTTTCCATGATTCTTGGTGATTTATGTGAAAAAGCAATTTTTTTTGTGGTTTTTTTTTGTGTTGCAATCACACCGCAGGGCTTTCTGCCCCTGATAAGACAGCCACTTTCTCACCAAAATGCTTTTAGAAGATATGAGCTGCTACAGAGCGGCTTTTTTCCTCCAAAAGAAGCAGGCGAAAGCCGAGTGTTTCAGGTTTTTTTCTTCGTTACGACTCCCGTCACTTTCCTCCACTGAGGATTCGCCGTCACTCTGTCCTTGTCCGTCGCTCCATAACTTCGGTTTTTGTCGTTTCTTTATAACCCCATCCTCCATTTCTATCCCTTGAACAAGCTTTTGTGTGGAATCGTCCTCTGGAGCGACCGTGGGTTGCAGAGAAGTGTCACCTTAGGGATTTAGTGTTGCAGGATTGTGAGACACTTTTATAACTCTGCAAAAACAGCCTTCTGCTCAGCCTGTAATGCATTTTTCATTTATCGCTGTGGACGGAGTTTAAAATCTTCAGAACCTGCCTGGAGTCACTGTGAGCTTGTTCATGTAGAGTGGACCAGGCGGCACAGTGGCGTAGTGGCAAGGCAAGGCAAGTTTATTTGAAAAGCACCATTTAAACACAGTACTTTACAAAGAAATACAAAAAAATGAAATGTAGTCCTTTTGGCAATTTAAACGTAATGAAGCCAATAATGTAATACATTGCCAATACTTTAATAGAATATTTGAGATCATTTTATTAGTCACATTACAAATAATCTAATGTTATTACATTAAGGAGAAGCTTTTTTTCTTTCTTTCTTTTTAAATCCATTCAAAATATTATAACTGCAGCCATTACTTTAATGATGCATAATTAGAACTGCAGTTCTTTGAAATACAAGCTTTTTTATTCCAGGTTTGCCCATCACAAATAGCTGTAGTAGATGGTTTAGTCTTCATTTTCATTCATTGAAGACGCAAACTGCAACGGTATATGTTCATATAGAAAATATCAAACAATAAAATGCAACACAAATTATTTGACGGACATTAAAGGAAAAATATTTGCAAACAAACAAACCAGTATCCAAAAAATCAATACATGCGTAGTAATTGGCAGATTAAAAAAAAAGAAAAAACTAAATGGAATTTAAAATATGTAAGTATTTGTGAAACATATATGAGATATTTAACTATGTTAAGAAGGTCAGTAAGCTGGGATTTGGTCCTATAACTGAGATGAATTAGAATATATTCATGAATTGCCTTTCAAGATGAAGCATCTCATTTAAGTCAGACACACAACATACACCATTCGCATGCAAACAGAAGATGGGCATGTATATTTGACATATATTTACATGAAGGTTCTCGCAAAACTCAGTGGAAACAGTCCCAGTCGTTTGTGCAGCTTCGGCTTTTCAGATATTAAACAATATTGTTCGATCTATAAAAAGGAGAGAGCAAAAAGCACCAATAGAAAGGTGGCCTTGCTTTGCAGAGCTTCTCTAATTCTGCAACTTTAACTTCAACAAAGTGAACTGCGTTGTTTGGCTCGACTCAAATCTGCACAAAATGTATGATTTTGTTTGTTTGTTTTCATTGAAAATAATTTTTCGGGGCCTTTCAATATGCACATGTTCTTGTTATTCATGCACAAAGATGTAAATATAAAACTGTCGACGTTGCAAATGTCTTCCTTTCCCCCCCCCCAGAGGCTACGCAGTGGCCAGCAGCAGTGACGACAGGATGAACGAACCCCCCACCTCCCTGGGTCTCGTGCCGCATCAGGTCAGACGCACTCCAAAGCCACTCCGGCGATTCACCCGGTTTACTCCGTGCACTCTCTGCCACAGTGGGTGCAAGGCGAGGTGCATTTTAGATTCACCAATCGCCACACAGCCTACGAGAAAACCGGTCGTTCAAAAATGTTCTAAGGTCAGCATCGCTGCTGGAAGGAGGACAAGAGAGATTTGAAAGTGTTTCTGAGTGCTGTGAGATGCTTTTTTTAAAAAAATCCTTTTTAAAGCACAAATTGGAGTCGACAGCTTTGCACTATGCAGCAATTGGTCGTAGTACACGCTGTACGCCTTTAAGTACTGGACTAAGTACTGACTAGAATGCTGGATTGACGTTATTGAACCCAAGGTGGCAGTTTTACCTCCGCAGAATAGATATTCACACGTTAAAAGCGAGATGATGGCAGAGTTATACAATGGCGTGGAGGCTGCACGTGGCTCTTCTGTCCATCTGCACAAAATAATGTGAATGAACATTTTGAATTTATTTACAATTTTCTGCACAACACTTGGATCACAACTCTGTCAAAAAACAACCGTCTTTCACTGAAGCTGAATAAATCTTGAAAATGTAAAGGTATCTTTTAATAAATAAGATTAAATCATTAAAATAAAAAGGACTTCAACAAGGAGACTGGAAAGCGACTAACTTTCTTTTATTGCCAACTATATTTTTATGCCTTTAGGTTTGATGTATGGAGAGAAATGAGAAAATAACACGGCTGAAATGGCGACAATGATTAAAACAGTTGAAGAAGTCTAAGAAATTGAGGAGGTAAAAACTGATGAAATGACTTAAATCACTCAAAGCAGCTTCGAACTAAAAGCAGTCAAGAAAAACCTGCTGATGTCAATTCAGGTTTTTACATTCCGTTAAAACGACAGCACCTTGTGAATATAGCTAAACTACACAGACATTTTAAAGCCATGACACCTTTAAGCTTAATTCTATTTTGAGGCTTTAAATGGAAGCAATTCAGGGGGAAAACTGTCTTATTTGTTGTTTTTACTATGCCTATACTGGCAGTTTATTCATATTAAAAAATACACGGATTCCAGTGTTTGTTACCATAAATAGAGAATGACTCCACGTACTGATGTTTTGTAGTAAACAGCGTCGGTACGTCAGTCACTTTTTTATATAAGACACCACACCGTTTTTTTTTCCAGAGGAAGGCTCGTGTCGTGAGAATACACCGAACCCTTGACACTTTGGCTGATACAGAGAACAAAATACTCGAGTATGAAGAGACTCAACTGCAAGAATGAGCGTCTCGGCTTTCAGAGAGCAACGACACATTTACGGCTTATTAGGACAGTTTTGTTCCTCGGCTGTTATTAGAGCTGTCTATTCGTGCCAAGGCTTTAACTTAGAATGTCAGAAAATTAGAGCAAAAAACAAATCTGATATCGGGAAAAGGGAGAAAGAAAACATCAACGACTCCAGCATTCAGCATCAAATAGCCCACAGTAACATGTTGGGGAGCACAGAAGGAACGTTTTATTTGTCGCGGCCTGTCAGCCGTGGGATTTGAACCTGCGATCACAGGCTCTCTCCGTAAGCCAGTGATGTACGCTGTCGATGTGAAAGTGAAAGCCTCTTCCAGGATCAATCCTGAGACGTTTTCTATCGACACGAAACTCACGACTTCTTCTGCGTGTGACAGCTCTGACGATGGTTGATCACAAATGTAGTCAAATGTGTGTCAATAACGCCTATATTACACATAATCCAATCCAATTACATGCAACTGTGCCACTTTTTTAAGAAAAATAGTTCCCGTATAACATGAGACACTGATACTAATCAAAGATCTAATAACTTCATTGTGATGCAACAATCACACAAGTTTTTTTTTTTAACTTGGGCAATTTATTGATTGGTTCATGTGCTGCATTTTTCCACCAACAGGAAAGCGGTCATGTGATTTTGATGTACTGTGGATTTTAAATACATACAGGCCTTTTTGTTTTTTTTAAGCAGCTGCTTCTCTTCATTGCAAGTTGCCCAAAGAAGAATTTTTAAAAAAAAGGATCTTCTCATCTGCCGCAGTGGTGAGACTCATTGTCGGCCATTTTGTTTCCTCCAGAGAAGTTAAAGCAGGACGTGAAGTCCTGAAAAAATAAAAATCAATCTGTACGCTTTCAACAATGAAGATAAATTGATTACAAAAAATATCCAGTTTTTAGGAATCGATGCTGTAATAAGAAACTTTATATTGCAATTGTGAAAATTATTGATTTCGTTCTTCTTCTTTATTTTGTAGCTCGGTTGATTAAAGTGGTTCATCTTCTGATTCCACACCTTGTCTTTACGCTGAACTGTTCTTCAACACTTTTCATAGCAGCCCTTATCGCTGCTCGGTGAGTGTGTGAACGTTGTTCCCTTTATAATCACATTTTGTCAAATTATAAGGAGAACAAGATATTTTGCGTTGGTCATTTTAATAGTCACCACTGCTGTTTGAAGTAGAAGATTAAATTCGTGCTAAAATCATTATAATTGAGAAATATTAACCTGAGAACAATGTTGTTAAGTCAGATATGAAGAGATTCGATCATTTGCAAATTAGGCGTCCAGATATGCATGTTTTTGTTCCTTGTTTGTATTAATCAACATTCAGCCCTTCGTGTACGCTGGGCGGCTCAAAAGGAGAAGCGGGTCACTGATAATCCGTCCCATTGCTCACCACAGCAGACCCTATCTCGACTTGAATTTGCTCCAGGCCCCCCAAAAACAAAACCCAATCCTGTTTCATAGGTCAGCAGACGCAGCAGCCGAGGGTCAGATCAGACATAATACGCAGAGATCGTGAGCGATTCAGCTTCGGCGGCTGATCCTCCCCCGAAGGTTACGGCGGTGGGAGCGAGTCAGAGACGCCGCTTCTCGGGATCATCCGTCGTCCACGCAGCCAACAACCTGTCCAATTCCACTCTTAATCAAATAGCTGAAGTTGTAAACTCCTACAAGGATCCTGACGCCGTTTGACTCACGGCGACAGGTTTAAACGTCGACACAGATCCAGATCCAGTTGTCCAGGAGGGGAAGCTCTGGTCCTTTTATGTCTCTGGAAGTTGTTTGTTATGTAACCGTCATCGGTATGTTATTGGAAGCCTTCCACTTTCTGGTGACAAAAGCTCCATAAACAACATTGTCATAGGTTTGTTAAAGTTTCCCGGAAGGCAGCAGAGAATCTCGGGTCAAACAAGTGGAATCTAAAATTAAAAAAAAAACCCAGAATCGTCCACCGAACAGGTCATGTTTGACCTCATGGACTCAGACTGTGTCATGTGCTGCCGACAAGAAGTAATCTTTACTCCGCAGCCTTCGTTCCTTCTGCTTTCAACACAGATAAATCCCATTTCAAATGATTTTCATGTATAAAATGTTGTTTCTTCTTTTTATCGTTCATTGCCTTTTTATTATTCTGACTTTCTCTGCTTTCTATATGTTTTTAACTCTCACACATTAACTTGTTAACATCTTTCCTTGAATATTTTCACTTTGTTGTTCCTTGTGAGGTGATCTCTATGAATAATGTGTGAAAATGCCAACCGAACTCAGTTGAGGTTTTCGTTTTCTTTTTTTTTCTTTTTTTAAAGGTTCATTTTTGGAAGACTTTCAAAGTGGTTTCTGCTTTTATAGATTTTCTACTATAATCTCAATGAGCGTGTGATTTCATGGACGTGCAGGACGACACCTGGAAAGATCAAATGAGGTGTTGCTTCCCTGATAGTCAGTTGACATTTTGAAGAGTATGAATGTGGAAGATGACCAAACACTAAAATCACATTTAAAAATCTCAATAAAAGAACCTTAATTCACCTGGGATGGGCTGTTCTGAAGTAACATCCCCGAACTCATGAGTTTTTATTAGTCAGGGGGGGGGAAATGGTCACCAAATTGTCTATTTGCAGGCACTAAACTGTGCTCTTGGCTCGCCGACTGCACTTTCTCACCACCTACACTCACTTCGTCATCATTCCTGGGATTCATCATCCTGCGAATTTCAGCTTCTGCCACTTGCTGGACACGTCTCACCTCCGAATAGTATTCCAGCCAAACAACTCAGCTGTGTGTGTGTGTGTTGATAATAATAATAATGAGAAGGGGGAAAATGCAGCAATGCAGAGTGAGAACATAATAATAACATGCATGAGGAGTTCAGTGAACGTGACCTCGGTGTTTGTGTATATATTATATATTGTGAAACGTCTTCGCATCAACCAGCCTGTGTCTATTTGACGCTGCAGTCTGAGGCCGACTTCAGTCTCTTGTCCAGTCCCACACTGACTGCTTGTGGCGAAATACTGAAAGTACACAATCTCTCATTGATGCACTAATAAACTACCTACTGCACTGCTGGATATTGTATAGTTTCGTTATCTTGTAAATGGTTGATTATTAATATCGGTCCTGGAATTTGCAGCATAATGTTAAAAGACATTTGGCCACTGAAATCAATAGAAATTGGTTGCGTGTGTGTGCGTGTGCTTGTGCAGGCTGCGAATAGGGAGGTTCAGGGCCTGATTTGACAGTTTTCACATGCCTGCATCAATGTACTTCCTGTTTTTAAAAGGTAAATAAGACCCGAGGTCTTATTCAAGCTCCGCCTGGTGTAAAAACTCAGGAGTGCAGTAACAATACGCTGACCACGTTGTGCAACTATTATCCATGAGATCTGCACGGTTTCATGCGGAGCCGATAACTTAAACACTTCCCCACGACACACACACTCTGACATCATCGGCTCACCACTTCACTACTTAGCTCACTGGGCATGTCAGCGTTGCCCCTTTTCCAGTTAGATGATTTTTACACGACAAGCAATTCCCCCCCCCCCCCCCCCCCTCATTGCTTCTCCTCAAATTGTGTCAGTTGAAATGAAGACGTGTCCGAAAACAAGTCCGACGGAGCTGTGATGAGTCGGTATCTTTCCCCAGGTCACCAAAACCGCTGCACATTTTCCAAATATCCCCCAGCCAAGAATAAAAATAAATAAATAATTAAATAAAAGAGCTTTTAATTTCCACCTGGTTCACTCGCTGCTCGTCTTCTCAGATTGGCGTGAAAAGCTCAATTTCTCAAGTTTCATCATGCCACAGGAAATAATCTCATTCTCTGGTACTATGTGCGTCACCAGAAAACATAATTGGCTGGAGCTTTTTTTTTTTTTTTAATTGAAAACACAGGAAGACGTGGGAGGGTGGCAGGAAGTGATGAATGGGATGAACGTTGGTCATGAGTGCCGTTTCAACACGTCTCGCTGTACAGTGCGTTTGGACGTGATTCTTTAGAACCACACTGAAGGTAATTAGCCATAATTAGGAGTGGAGGTTTTTTTTTTTTTTTTAGTAGTGAGAGAATGTGAGGGTTTGGCGCCTCCTTGACAGCAGAGGGCGCTCTCGGCCTTACTTTAAAATCACTTCTCTGCTCACTGCTGGAGCTGTGCTCTTGTTTACTTGAGCTTGTAAAAAGATAAAACAACAGGAAAACTATTCGTTGGCATAGAAAAGACTCTTTCTACATGGTTTTGCACATAAAAATTAAACAAAAACGGCAAAATAAGAATTTCATTCTCCGTGAAACCTGGCTTTTACTGGCGATATGGCGAATAAAAAACACCTTGAACCTTGAAAAACATCCTATTTTCACTGCGTTTCCTTTATCCTAGAACTTTTCGAGTTTATCCATGTTGCTCTCATCATTTCCACACTCATCCGAACACGTCTTGTGCTTTCTCCTCCCACAGATCCGAGGCTTTCTCTCCCGGTTCGACAACGTCCTGCCCGCCAGCCTGGCCTTTGACAAATGCACCGCCTGCTCGCCCGTCGTAAGTGGCCACAAGCTGGAAAAAAAAACCCCCAAATTATGTGTTTCCAAGTTTAGCTTCGGAACAAGACGGGTGTTTACCACGGCGAGTCGCAATTTAGCAAGTGAAATTGACACTTGCGCGATGGACGGAGGGGGAAGAGTCTGGTGTACTTATCAGATTGTGTTCGGTTACTGTGTGAAAACATTGTTTTGAGACACAAATTGCAGCCGTAGCAGAAAATGGGGGGGGGGTGGCTGGGAGGGAAGGAGGGTCCAATGTTGGTCCTCCAGGATTACAGATGACACACACACACACACACACACACACACACACACACACACACACACACACACACACACACACACACACACACACACACACACACACACACACACACACAGAAAAGCTGGTAAAAAGCATCTGGTAGCAATCAGGCAGCAGTTGCTCATTGATGTCAGTAACTGTCGTATGAGTGAAATTAGCTCTCACCACCACCGTGTGTGTGTGTGTGTGTGTGTGTGTGTGTGTGTGTGTGTGTGTGTGTGTGTGTGTGTGTGTGTGTGCGTGTGCGTGCGCGTGTGCGGACGCGGTGTTAAAGGTCCTAAATCTGCCTCACTTCAACAATTCCCTCCTATTTTTTCAGTATAAAGCCTTGCCATTGGTCAGTGTCATCCCAGATAGACGATTCCCAGTTCGACGACTTAATATAATAAGTGTAACATGTCAGTGACCTCGGGTGAATAGTGATGTATTTTTACACGTAAAGACACAGTTTAAAATTGCGGCAGCGGTATAAAAACACAAAATGAATGTGGGATTAAAAACATTTTTGACAACTTAGTATAATAAGTGAATTAGTTGTGACATTTTAGTTACCAAGGATACACATAATTCACTTATTATAGTAAGTCGTCTAAATGTTTTTAATCCTCGGTCACTGAAATGTTTCAAGTAATTCGCTTATCATAAATAAGTCATCCAACTGGGAATCGTCTATCTGGGATGAAATCCATCGGTCCACAGACAAGCGACCGAAGTTGTTTTTTTTTTTTATTCTTTATTCCGGGGGTTATAAGACAGGAGAAGTTCCAGAGTGTTGTGACGAGTGGGGGGGCTGGGTCTCTCTCCCTCTCTGCCCCCTTCTTCCCACATCTCAATGCACTCTTTGTGTCTATAAAGAGGTCATAAAGCCTGAGATCTATCACTTTCATGTGAAGACAGAGAGAGAAACCAAGAGGCAGTTTGGGAGGGGGGGGGGGGGGGGGGGGGGGGGGGGGGTGTTGGCTTGCTCGCGGCTCTAAAAAGTTCTCTCCACCTACGCTGTAAAAAAAAAAAAAAAAAAAACTCAACAGTGTGGAGCTCCTCCCCATCTGAAGGTGTCATGTTTCTGCCCGTGTGACCGATGAGATTATTCGCTTTCATACGGTTTGGTAGGAGTTGAGTGAAGCCCGTGTCGTCGGGGACAATGAGAAGCACGAGTACAGAAAAGAAAAGTCTTTTGCTGAGGCGGGGAATAAAGTGGAGAATACGTCTTAATCCCCCCCCCCCCACACACACACACACACACACACACACACACCCCTGCTCTGTTTAGCAATTGCTTATCTGCCTTCCACTCTTTCCCTTTCAGCCAACTCCTATTTCACTCATCCTGCTCTTACCTCTTCCTCCCCCATATCTCTCTTCCCTTTCTGCGTCCCACTGTCCGTCTAACTCTGTGTCCACTTTAATATGTGTTTGCCTGTCTTTGTGTGTGTGTGTGTGTGGTGTGTGCGTGTGTGCGTGTGTGTGTGTGTGCATGCGTGTATTCCTGCCGCAGTCAGCTGTGTGCTGCCAGGTCACTATGGAAACAAAACAATTCAGCCCCTGTCTGGGCTGGAGCAGTTCCTGTGGAGTTGGGAGCTTTTCATTGTGCATGTGTGTGTGTGAGTGAGTGTGAGTGTGTGTGTGTGTGCGTGTGTGTATCCTAACTCTTTCTGGGGCCGCGAGCCAATAAAACTCCGCGCCAAAGAGTAAATCACAGCTGACGTGGCTTTGTCTAAAACTGTGCCAGACACCTCTTACTACAGCTACTTGTACACTCCACCAAATATGCTTCCACTAATAATAGCAAATGTCTTCTTTTTTTTTTACTTTTCTTTTTTATATTTTAGGCCCTGAAATGACTTTAAACTGGTCACTAACGGCGCCCTATGGATTATTACTCCAACGATTATTTGCCTTTTTTATTTTGGTCGTGAATCGGCATCGAATCCAAACTGTGCGTGAATTTGGAACGCGCTTCGTTGTTTCTTTCCATTGAAAAGTAGAGTGAAACGTGCAGTATGTGTGAACATTTTCAGAGTGTACTTTCACCAGAACTGGTAAAATGTAGCTCAGATGAAAGGAATAAATAAATAAACACACGATTTAATTAATTAATTAATTGATTAGAAATTAATAAATTAACAAAATAAATGAATTTTAAAAAAACGAATAAAATTTAAAATATATGAATGAATAAATGAATTTAAAAAAATAAATAAAATAAAATAAATAATGCCCCGGCTGCGAATTATCCAGGTCCATTTCCTCAATCAAACATCATTTATCTGTAAGACTTTTCAAAGGTGCGACAGCTCAAAGTGACAAAAAGATGACTCTAGGAAGGACAAGGACAGAGAGAATTCAAATGCAAGGATGAAGAAATGGGCATTTAAAATATGTATACTCAATAAAGTTGAGGAAAAAAATGCAGAAACAAGATAAAATATTAAAATGATTTCAAGTGATGTTAAAAAAACAAGATCAAAAAACATGTAAGTGATAGAATATTACGTCAAGCAAAAGGGTCGCTTCCAGCATTTTTCCCCTTTAGAAAACTTTAACAAAATACAATTATTTTAATTTAAGGTTGTTTTTATTTTTTTTTTAAATGTAATCCTGTTGCAGCTTGGTGAGCTTTTAAATCCTAAAATCAATAAGCTACATGATTAAACCTACTGCTTTGAAGTTTAATAATCCTGATTCGTTGTTTTAAACGAATTTAACTGGACTTTATTCAGAAGTGGTCTAACTTTTTGGGGGGAGTTTGTCTCACTCAAACATTCAAACCAAAGTATATTCCTCTTTTTTTTTTTGTCTCCCCTCAATCTCCTGTGAAATCTGTGCTGCTTGTCTGAATCACCATCGGACTTTTGATTTCCAGAACTATGAGTCATGTTGGGGGCTCAAGTGTTTTGGAGGCGAGGGTCCAACCGGGCGTGATGACCTTCCATCTCAACACAGGAAGTCAGAGTCACTGAGTCACCAGATATTGTTTATTCCTCTCCCCCGTAGGACGACGGCTACGCGTCGCCATTATGCCAAAGCTCACTCACCGGGAACCTTTTTTCTTGTTTCATTGTTTTGCGTCTTTTCAAAAGTCAACGATTTTACCAGCGCTATCTCGAGCCGTGACCAAGTGGATTTTCTCAAGGAGGTCGTTGTGGCTGACAAACAAAACAAAAGCCAGAGATGATGAAGACGTCACAGAAAGACTCGTAAATCTGAGAAGAAATGCTCGGCTGCAACCAGATTTTCCAAGAAATAATAGCTTCAGGATTCCAGATAAATCAACTGTCATGTCAACACACCCTTGACGCCGTCCTTTTACGTAATCATGAAGACCGAATGTGAGACGATGTTGGTTTCCGGGGGGGGAAACACGTCTGAAAAAGTCAGGTCGTCCGATAGAAAAAGTCTTTTCTGCTCTTCTTCGTCTTGTCTTTTAAATGCTGATAAATATAATCGGATACAGTAATGCTGTTCTTAATAGGAAAGTGGTCATTTTATTCACTTTTTACACATGTTATGTTGCAGCCTCATTCTAAAATGATTAAATTCATGCTCACTCATGTGACTTCATAGTGATTTTTAATGTTTGCAATGTTGATTGATGGTGACCCATGCAGCTGAGTATTTCAATAATTGTCAAGCTGTCCAAAAAAAAAAAAAACAGTTGGAGGAGATTTAGCCACGGTTCTCAAAGAAACAGAAACACGCGTGACGATATATGTCAGGAAAGACTAAATTCAGCTGACGGTTAGGGTTCGGGACACACGAAACATAAGGACATTCCTGCAAATTTGCACTGTAGAAATCTATCCCGCCCGTGGGGACATTTGTCATTATTTGATATTCTGAAATTTGGATTTGTTTGCATGTTTTTTTTCAGACGATTTCTTTTCAGGCCTTGTTAAAAGAAGAAATCCTCTTCCAATCGGAGGTCTTCTTATATTTGGACCAGTTATTGTTCTGCCACCAATAATTAACATATTCCCTCTCAATCAAGTTAATATGGGATTGTCTAATTTTAATCTATAAACCTTTGACTTTATATACTTGGGGGGGGGGGAAGTAGATCCTAAATTGTTTGTGTTTACAACCTAAACTGAACATTAAAGAGCCACGAGGACCACCCAGTGTTTGCTATTTTTATGGATGCTATACACACACGTGCACACACACACATACACACACGCATCGCCTATAATGCAAAGTGCGTTCAGGACACTTCAAAAAGAACATATTGTGACTGTCAAAATAAAAGGCCGGTGACATATTAATGTGGTCCGTAACGGAAGGAAGCATGTACGCTTATGTCCACATGTGCCATGTTTTCGTTTGTGTGTGTGTGTGTGTGTGTGTGTAATCCAGATGTTTGGTTTTGTTCTGGGTTTGCAGTCGTCTTAATTACTCCTATCCTCCAACAGCATGTGGTCATTATTAAAACTCATCAACGCCTGTTAACACTTGTTAAGAAATTGCTTCTCTTTCATGTTTGTTCCTTTTCTTGTGTCTGTGTTTATTTGAATCTTTATTGTATATATCCCACCACGTTTATTTGGGGGGGGGGGGGGCTTTTCCCCCCCCACACCCAGACGTCTACTGGAGTGCTGCTGAAATTGTGTAAATTTGGATTCACTTGAAATTTGAGCATCATCCTCATCAGGAAAAACAAAGAGTCTTTTAAAGTTCAGAAACACCTGGTACTTCACATTACGCCATTCATTTCACCTAACACCTCTTACACTCACTTCTGCCTCCCCTTTCATCTTGTCCATCTTTCATCTTCACCCTCTTCATCTTCCTTCTCGTCTTCTTTATCTTCTCCCAGCTCTGCTACTTTCGCACTCCCGGCTTTCTTTTTCTTCTTTGTCGTCTTTGTTGTTTAAATTTGAACTAACAAGTCGATCCTCATCCCCAATTTCCTTATCTAAACTGTTACCAAACACATTTTGTCACATCACAATTCAATTCAATTCAACTTTATTTATATAGCACCAAATACAACACTCATTATAAACTTCCCTAACTCCAACTCTCATCTAAGTTTTTTACTGTTATTCCAATTTTGAATGGTAGTGATCCAAGAGTCTGCGTGTGGCGTACTGCAGTGTTTACTACCGGCTCGTCGCCACTTACTTTGGCCGCCTCACACAGTTCCTACAATTTCTCGTGAAGTGCTTGTAGTGACTCTAAAGTATTTGTCCTTACCGCAGCTGACCTCCCCGTGGTGTCGCCTGCCTCTTTATGGAGCGTGAGCTGGAGAAAGTTCACGTCCTCAATGACGTGACTGTGTTCACTTCACAAGGATCAATCTAATCTATTGATCTGCTATCTGGTACAAGATGGCCACGGCTATCAGCCCCGGCCTCTCTGATATGAGCAGCTCTATCTAAAGTTTGTGGGCTGAGGCCGTTCAGTGTCTCGCATAATGGAAGCCACTGAGGGGAAATGGAGAATCAAAACAACAACAACAACAAAAATATATGAAAGAGTGGCTAAAAGAAAGCTCGAAGAGATGAATGAGGGACACTTCAGCCGGCATTGTGTGCAGTGTGTCTGGCTCCAAAGACTAGACGCCAGGTCAGTCTGACACACACACACACACACACACACACACACACACACACACACACACACACACACACACACACACACACACACACACACACACACACACACACACACACACACACACACAAACGGCTTGTTGATGTCTGAAGCAGAGGTAACTCAACACCTGCAGAGGAGGGTCTGTGGGCGTCCTTGAAAGGCTTGGCCAATATTGTGGAGGTAGCGGTGAGGACAGAGGGTGTGTGTGCGTGTGTGTGCGTGTACGTGCGTATGTGTGTGTGTGTGCATGTGTGCATATGTTTTGGAGAGAAGGTGCAGGTATTTGAAGTCTGCATCGGTAGGAGGAGATGAAGGTAAACACACCAGTGTGATTGCAGAGGTGTTGAGTTGTGGTTTTACAAAAGCTTGTGCCTCTGGGCCGAAACCACAAAGGTTCTTTTTTTTTAAACTCCATTTTAATCCAGATCAAACCTCATCTTCTTTGATGCAATACAGTTTTTTTTTTTTTTTTTCTCTCAAGCTGTGAAGTGTCAACACAACTTACTCCGCCTTCCCAATTATACATATCAGATTCAAAAAGGGGCTTCAACCAAGAAAGTAATCTTTGTTGAAGAAATCCTCTGGGCAAGTTGTAATATTTTACTTTAATGCAGTGCTGATTTGTAAGAAAGCCTTTTTGTCCAGTGACTTCACTCTGACCTGGGATTGACTCTTTGAAACAGTCAAAATAAGTTAAGACATCCATATTTTGCTTTCAATTTAAAGCATATTTTATGTGGCCTTTCATAATCTTCTATTAGATTCAGAAAGTACAGTACAGTTTTACAGTGGCTATGTTCTTTGTTTTTACCTTCTATGTTCAGTATCGTCGCATAAAATGTTTGATTTTACACTGATTTCAGCTAAAAGGCCTTGAACTTTGGTCTTTCAATGTCTGGTACATCTATGACATTGCTGTGTTTTCATTTTCTTGTCATTTTGAATTTTCTGTATCTTCTAAATGGCCTATGGCGAACAGAAGTATTCCTATTAAAAAAAAAAAAAAAAAAAAAAAGCAAATCCTGTGGACGTGAGTGTGGAGTAATCGAAGGGTTAACGTGTGATTATTCTCCGTTTTGTTCCAGGTCCTGGATCACTACGAGAGGGAGGGTTTCAACTTTCTCTCCAATGTTTTCAATTCCTCCCACTCCTTCCTGGAGGACCTGACAGGCCTGACTCTGTTGCATCAGGAAACACAAGCTGCCGAGGTAAATCACACCCACACCCGACGGGTACAGACATGCACGCGAAAAAAGAAAAAAGAAACCTGCTGCGATGTCCACACACACACACACAGGAAGTACTCCGTGTAGGTACATGATCAGCACTTCTACAATGTGGCGCTTTGTCTATTTTTTATTTTTTTTTTAAGAAAGAAACTGCAGGATCCGCTTTTGTAAATTCCAGGATTGCGCATGTTCTCCTGGTGTAATTCAAGCACCTGTTGGTTTTAAAGGGTTGTGATCTTCCAGGTTTATAGCGTCTGCTCTTGAAATTAAAGGGTTAAGTCATCATCAGAAGATGGCGATTTGCCTTGCTATGTCGTACATGCGCACCGACATGGAAAGAACCTATACGAGGATCTATGCGCATATATGAAACCTATAAGCAGTTTATATGCACATATAGGCAACATTGAGGTGCATATATGTGAATATAACAGGCCATATAGGTCTCCTGTACTGCTTCTTTATTTCCACATATATATATATCCCATATCTCACTTTGACAACTGTCATACATTATCAAGGCAATAACTAAGAACTAACTAAAAAACAATTATACAAGAAGAACATATAGGTGCATATATGCACACATATATACGTGCATATATGTACCTATATAGGTACCTGTATGCACGTATATGTGTACATATATGTGCATTTATGTACATATAATATAGGAAAACGGCCAATTTTATACATGTCACATATATTAAAAACCTATATCAAAACCTATATTAAAACATATATGTTTATGTAGGTTCTTTCCATGTGGGAATCCCCACCGTTTGTAGCATATTGTTCGCTGCACACATGCACGTGCGCTTTCTTTACAGGAGCAACCAACAGCGCCCCCCTGTGGCTCGGCATGCTAACGCCTTCGTTGTCAATGTGTGTGCCCAGTGACAACACGAAAACTCTCGATCGACAATCTTGACTTTTATGTAGCTTGATAAAAAAATAAAATACAGTAAATGAAGCAGGATGCGGCCTGAGGAATTATTTATTATATTTCAAGTGGTACAAATGGTGTCAAATATAACTGGTGTCTTTTTCGCAACCTGTGTTATAATGTCTACAAAGCTAATTTCAATAATGGCCCTTCAGCTTAATTCCATCCATGTGCTGGTCTGTAAGGGTGATGATGAAGTTTTCTGAGGAGTGGCTATCTTGCTCTTTTGTTGTCATGTAAAACAAGATCACATCTCAGGAACTCAGGAATCAGAAACTTGGCGAATTCGAGTTGGGAAAAGAAGACGAGCCAAAATAAATGACAGGAAGCGGATGAGATGACCGCCTTTAACAACTGTCTCCCGTTAGCTCCGTTTGTTGTCCGGCGTTTCTCCAAGCAGATTTTCAACGGGGGGAAAAAGTTTCACCCCAAGCGTCGCAATATTTTTATCCTGTGTACCGTTGCCACGGCAACATGCAGCCGATGTGCCTGGAACAATGCGGGGGGGAATAAAAGTTCCAGCAAAAAACACCCAGAGGACTCTGTGCTGGAATACAAGTGGTTTTCCTCAAGTCTCCCCTGCTGACGTGCGTGTGCGTGTGCGCATTTGTGGGAAAATCCCACGTACTTTCTCCCTCACTTCTCCACACATGATGGAAGAGGGGAGGGGAGGGGGAGGGAGGAGGGGAGGACAAAAAGGATGAAAGAGTTTAGATAAGAGGCAGGAAAGTTAAAACAACTGGATGGAAGACGAGAAGAGAAAAAGTGAGATGACTAAACTCATCACTGGCCGCGTCTTTACTTCATTCCCCACCTTCTTCTTCTCCTCCACCTTTTCCCTTATCGTTCTCCCCATCTGTCGTGTACGTTGCTCCCCCGGTCCATCTCCACCCTCCTCCCTCTTCGCGTCCAAGACCCCGGAGGCGTCGGTTCCTTTCTGTGCAGTCAGAACATGGAGAGATTGTTTTGATTGCTCAGCCCACTAGCGCCAGAAGTCTTAGCGCCTGTTTCCTGTACACAGATTACTTATTCTGAAAACTACTGCACTCAGAGGACGTCCTTTTTTTTTCTTCTTCTTCTTCTTCTTCCTCTCTAAATTCCAGGAAGGGACACCAGTTCTTTTCTTGATCCCGAAAGCATATCATTACTTATTTCTTGCGGGGAGCCACTAGAGAAACTCGTGTGGCTCATTTCAGGTCTTGACCGGCAAATTTAAATGTAAGATTTCGACGTTTGAAGGGTTCGCGTTTATGTTTCCGCACTGGGATTGCGTACAGAAATGAGTTTTCATGGGATGTTGGTTATCACGTCCAATGGCCTATTTAATGACGCTTTAAGAAATTTTGCGTGATCTAAAATGTCTTTAGAATTCCACTTATTATGGGTCTGTTATGGTTAAATTGCACACCAGCCTGCAGTCCATAATAAGAATAACAATGATATGTCTGTTATAGGACGTTTGAATAAACCATCACAGTGGACTTAAGTGACTCTCTTTATAATAAGTTGTTATTTTCGTAAGTTCTCGTCTTTTCCTAAAGCTTGGCACATCATTACAGCCGCTGTGCATCGGTGTGTGTGTGTGTGGGGTTTTTTTTTTTGCGCATTTAAGTGTGTGTGACCACCCTAAACTATAATCTACGTCACCAGATATCACTACTATGTACTTAAGGCCTATTTTGGGCGAGTTTGTAACCTGAGAAGTACTTTTTACGCGGTCACGGCGGGGTTTTGGGGGAGTTCAAGTTCGGTAAAAGTTTAGACTGACTGAAAGCTTTGTGTGTGTGTGTGTGTGTGTGTGTGTGTGTGTGTGCGTGTTTGTGTGAGCGCGCATCTATGTGTGTGTGTGCACACAGAGCTCAGTGTCAACGGTTCCTTTGTAAGGTCGGCCCCGCTAAGGTTTCAACCTGTGGTGGGAACACGGCAGGGTGGAACTATGAACCTGGCATCTGGCAAATTACTTACATGCATTCAAAACATTTTCATGCTGCATATTTAGCCTCGCAGGACCGTTCATGTTTGTGGCAACGAGAATTATACATGTTCATGACTTCATGTGTAATGGTACTGCACTTCCCATTTGGTTCTCTATCTGCTGTGTGAGTGGTTTACCTTGGCTCCTGCCAGTTGGCCGTTAATTCCATTGTGACTCACCAGACTGCATTCTTATTTAAATAAAGAGTTTGTCAGATTTAATGGCGCCGAGTCGGTAAAAGTAAACTTTCGGAAAAACAGTCCGCTTTGTGCAGGTAGCAGTCAGAGCGCAAACACGGTTTTTTAATCGATGTCCTCTCGGTTAAATGATGAAATGCACTCAGTGGCATTAGCAATCTGGTTTCATTTCTGATGGAAATACTGATTGGCTTGTAACTTTAAAAATCTACCAGCCACTAAAATCTAAAAACGTTCAACCTGATTGAAGCGTTCTACCGTCGCTGTGTTGGCAGAACTTGAGCAAAAAGCAAAGAGTGATGTACAATTCTAGTCTAGTCTTTTTCCCACATTATTAAAGATAGAAAGGGCAAAATTTACACGATGCACCAGATTATTGCATTTTCTTTAAAAACAAGAGGACAATGTTTCAAGTCAGAAGAGTTAGATTTCGCTCTAATAGGGAATTCTTGTTGAATCCACTGGAACCACGAGTTTGCGTGAATGCAACTTGTAAATATGAAAGTCAGGTTCAATTTTTTGGGATTTTGTCGTGCCGTGGTTTGTGTTTCGGCCGACCGACCTTCCCGTGTGTGGCCTCCGTGGAACTGAACGGGTCGAACACCGAGAGAGGCCCGTCAGGAAATGAGTGTCTGCACAGGATGCCGGAGCTCTCCTGGTGTATCTCCACCCATACAGCCACACGCAGGGATCGGGCTTATCCTTATTATGTAAGAGGACAAAGGAGATGAGCCCCCCCCCCCCCCCCCCACAAGACTTGAGTTTTGTATTCCCACAATATAAAAGAGCTATACATTTATGGAAGCCGGCATATAATGATGCTCCACTGCCTTGGTGCAAATCTTCTGCTCAAATGGGTCACATTAGTGAGATCGAAGTATAATCGCATGCAGTTCCTCACATTGAGGCACTTCAGGTTTTTCTAATCGTTACTCCTGCTTGAAGGGGAACGTCATTCAGACGCTGCTCCGAGATGCAAGTCGATCGAAAATGGACGGTTATTATTCAGCAAACGAAGCACTCTGCTAAATAACCAAAGTTATATACCGACGACACAAAAAAAATGAAAGAACTGTGCGTCATCATCACTGCAATTCATATAAAGGAAGCACATGACCATTGTTCAGCCTTCATAATGTATATCCCCGTCATCATTTTCAGTAAGCGTGTGCACGTGTGTTGTTTTTCACACACTGTGGGCCTGTGGACGCCTCCGGCAGAGGAAGTGTGACCCTCCGAGTACAAAGGGTCCGTCTGTTTGCGTGTCACTCGCAGCCACCTACGACGACGACGACGCCGCCGTGCGCTGCCAGTGAGTCACGAGGCGGAGGAGACAATGTCATTTGTCACACTTGACTCCGTCTCTACGTATTTTAGTTGGCGGCCTTTCATTTTGAGATTTCAAGTTTCCCCCCGCTCCGCATTCGTGGCTTTTGTAAAACTACTCTGGTTTCCAAAAAAGGCTTTTATGTATTTGGAGAATGAAATGAGATAATATAACAATTACATTTTAGCTTGCGTCAGGTTGAGGGAACATGTGTAAAAATAACTTTAAATTTGCTGCCAGACTCCAAAACATGTTTTTGTTTTGTGGCTCTCAAACTGCCCGCCATTCTGAATGTCAGTCTGCAAATAGATTTTCTCTTTTTTATTTCAGACAGCGATGCTTTGATGAGGATCATTGTTCACAAGCGGCACTGTAGTTTGCATGCCAGGCCACTAGTTGGTGCTGTCTTTTTGTATTGCAACTATACATGTGTCCAGAGAACAGGACAATTGTTTTGTATTTGGTGTAGTAAATGGAAATAGAAGCATTGTTGGATTTAAATAACAAAGAGACATAATAACAGTGGATTCCTCCTTGTTCTTGTGTGAAAAGCTCCTGACTGCAGCCCTGGTACCCACACAGGTACTTCCTCTCAGACGGACAGAAGTATTATTTTCAAAAAATAATCTATAAGCCATTTAAAAAGAAAAAAAATCTATTAATATTAATTATCCCCCGCCGTAGCCGATAGGCCCCGAAGGGGGATCTTGAACAGTCTCCGTACGTCCGTACGTCCGTCCGTTCGAACGTTTCTACCTATATATCGGCAACCCTGGGCCCACAGTGACCAAACTTCACATGTGGATACATCTCAGAGGGGGAAGGGATACTATGGTGACCTTGACCTAATTTGCATATTAAGTAGGTCACAGGGTCACAAAGTGCTTAAAAACACATTTTGGGCTCTGGAGGCCTAGGTTTTTGAGCTAGGGCTCTGAAATTGTATACACACCTACTAGTACTCTGGGGACACCCTCCAGCATACCAAGTGACCTGACCTTGACCTTGACCTTGAAGATTGGTAGGGTCTGAAGTTTGCTCGTCATGGTTGCAAAATGCATGTATTTTCATATAAACATTTCTCCTCATTTCTCAGCAGTTCCTGGCCCACAGTCACCAAACTTCACACATGGACACTCCACCTGGGAGAAGGGCACCATGGTGACCAGGACCTAATTTGCAAATCAGGTCACAGGGTCACTAAGTGCATAAAAACACCTTTTGGGCTCTGGAGACGTATTTTGACATAGCTTATGAAGAAGACCTTTCAGATTCTACATAATGATCTACTAGGACCCATGGAACACCCTCTAGTGTACCAAGTGTGCTGCCTTAGAGCTGCTTTGTGAGACAATATAAAGCCCTCCGGCGGGGGATTAGCCGAGCAACGGCCTTCTTGTATTTTCTATTTCGTTTGCCTTTGAATTAGTCTGATATTCTTTGCTTTCTGTTGGGGATATTCTCCCGTGTGCATGCAGGAGATCTAGAAGATGATTGGCTGAATGATTGGTCCATTCAGTCGTGACGGAAGCACGTTTGCTCCTGAGAGGTGAACCGTCTTTACAGCGGGGCCATATTCCTGTGGATTAGTCAAGACATGTTTTATCTATTGAGAAAGAAGCCTTCACACCGAGTTGCAGTTATTAAAAAGTCAAATTTAATTTAGTTGTGCCTTGTGCAATACTCACTCTGGGGGGGAACCAGGAGTGGCGTCACGTCATGTGAGCTTTTCTGGATTTACAACAACATGGGGACAAACTGTGGAGGTACAGACTCGGTTAGGTAAAAACAAGGTACATTGTTTATAACCTCATTCTGTCATTGTTGTATTTCACAATGAAATCATCGCTAAATGATGTGACCCTCATCTGATACTCTAGATAAGGCACGTTTGCGTTTTGAGAGTCCGAAACACACGCAGAGAAAGTCCACACTCATTTAGGCCAGTGCAGATAAACTGTTAAGACCTTGTTGTGTAAATTTGAACTGTTCATGACGTCCAAATAAGAAATAACCCAAGAGACTGTGTCTTGGTTTGACTGTAAAGAAGCGGCTGACACCTGATTTGTTTTTTTTTGTGTGTGTTTTTTTACGTGTTCGTTTGACTTTTCGATCGCTATCTCCACTCAATCACACGCCGCCATTCGCCACCTTGAGTCATACGAAAGCCCCGGAGGCACAGCGGTTACCTAACCACACACACACACACACACACACACACACACACACACACACACACACACACACAGGGCCGCGGCTCTGGTTTGTCATTCTCTACGTAAAACAGTTTGCCGACGATAAAGTTGATTTAGTTATGTTGGCCCATCAAGCAGCAGCTTGGAGACACACACACAGACACACACACACACACACACACACACACACACACACACACACAACACACACACACACACTCTCTCTCTTACAGTAACTCAGACTCGCTCTTTTTCCTTCTGTCTCTCACCCTCTCTCTCTCTCTCTCTCTCTCTCTCTCTCTCTCTCTCTCTCTCTCTCTCTCTCTCTCTCTCTCTCTCTCTCTCTCTCTCTCTCTCTCTCTCTCTCTCTCTCTCTCTCTCTCTCTCTCTCTCTCTCTCTCTCTCTCTCTCTCTCTCTCTCTCTCTCTCTCTCTCTCTCTCTCTCTCTCTCTCTCTCATCTCTCTCTCTCTCTCTCTCCTCTCTCTCTCTCTCTCTCTCTCTCTCTCTCTCTCTCTCTCTCTCTCTCTCTCTCTCTCTCTCTCTCTCTCTCTCTCTCTCTCTCTCTCTCTCTCTCTCTCTCTCTCTCTCTCTCTCTCTCTCTCTCTCTTCTCTCTCTCTCTCTCTCTCTCTCTCTCTCTCTCTCTCTCTCTCTCTCTCTCTCTCTCTCTCTCTCTCTCTCTCTCTCTCTCTCTCTCGTCCCCACGTAAACACACACCAACGCAGGCACACACACTTACTCTGCGGACGTCAGAGGGGCCCCATGTATGTCAGAGCTTTATCCAAACACAGCTACGGTTGCTACATGTTACAATTATTACCAGATGGACTCGGGGAAAACATATTAGGTCTGCTTTTTCATTAGCGCGGGTCCCGTGAGACGGCGAGCGATGGAGGGAAAAGAGGAAAAATAAAAATAAAAATGGGGGAGACGGATCGAGGGAGACATTTTTCAAAAGTAAAATTGTTCAAATTCAGTACAGTCGACGGACTGCTGACTTGCTTCTTCCTTCCAGTTCCACTCTTTTGTTTTGTGTTGCCATGCTTTCAAAACAATCGATTTCGTGTGTGTGTATCATTCAGCCACACGACCTCACACACTCGTTAATTTCCCCTCTGCCGAGCGTAATGGTGGTTTGTGTGTGTGTTAATGGAGCGACAACACAACTGCATCAACGACTTAGTCGCCTTTTGTCATTGACAAATGTCTTACTTTCCTCGGTTACAGGATCGCAGTATTACACAGTATTATTTTTTTTTTTCAAATAAACATCACGAATCCAAACGTGTCGCGTGAAACGCAATCCGTCCGCAGCGAGTCGCGTTGAGTTGGCCTCTTTGTCGGGCCTCCGTCTTGGCCTCACGTCTCCTTTCAAGCCGAAACTTGTCCGACCACAGAAGAACTTACGATGTCAGAGTCATTAAGACGCCGCGTGGAGATAAAGTCCTCGGCGTAGATGAAGCGCCGTCGCTCATCTTGTCGTTTCACGGCAGAAAAATATGCGATTCCGGCGAGTTTACTAGTTTAGCATATTCCAGGCTTATTGTGCATAAAGTTTGCATGGATTTTCCTTTGCGTCGAGGTTAGTTGATGATTGTTGCTCATGTGAGTGTGTCTTACCGTCTCTTTGTGTTTGTAACGTCACCAATACGCTGATGTAACACATAAAGATAAAGCTCACATGAAAACCTTCCAAGAAGAAACACCCACACATGAGTCTGGTGTTCTGCAGAGGTAGTGTTTGGACGCTGTGGGATTAGTGCTGCGACGAAGACAACAACACATCCTCGGTCGCACACGGTGTGGGTGCCAGACAGGGAAATGACGACGGCCTCACTCTGAAGCTGAAGCACTAACCTGTCGTAGG